>NC_142010.1:61378310-61697339 GCF_049901735.1 Notechis scutatus
TGATATCAAATTGCATCTTCTCTCATTTACTTAATGGCAATCAGTTCTACTATGTCATTTTAGTTTTCAAATAAAAAGCCATGGAATATCAGGGGAATGCAGCAATATTGAACCAAATTGATCCATTAATGAAATACTATTTTAATAGTATATTAAGAAGCTTGGAGGGTAGACTCCAGGTTAATATCTCAATTGTAGTTATTATTTCCAACTGTTCTTCTATTAACTAAGTTGAATGTCATGGATTGCAGAGAGTAGTTTAGTTCATTTTCTGTAAAGTCATAAAAATTCTGGCAGATTTCAGAAAAAAGAAGAAGAAAGCCTGTTGGAATTTTAATCCACTTTGCACTCACAGCTTGTGTATTCAGCTTGATGCCAAACATTTTCTCTACTGAAAATGTAATTATTCTTTTGAATGTGCTGGTTTTATTCCTCTGGTGGCCTGCATCTAGCAAAGTCTTCTTGAGGAGAGGAGCCCATTAAATTCAACAACCTGTGTAAGGCTGAGTTAGGCCAGGAGCAGAACAGGTGCTCAAGAGCTAATATCTAATTACAAAAACGGGAAGCAGTTATATAGAAAAAAAAAAAAAAGCTAAAAGCATCAGTACAAGAAACAGTGGACTTATTTACCCAGGTGAGAACAGTCAGCTTAATTTGTGGAAAATAATGGCCTCCATTGTAGCTGAAGAAAATAGATACTGAAAACCTGCATTTCAGACACACATTTGCAAATAAATAGGTTTATTTCTCACTGAACTAGTTAAAAGTACCAAGGAACTGAGACGTCAGCAGATCTGTATACAACTATCTGCACTGATCCTGAGTTCACCAAAGACAGAACACAAAGTGGTCCCCGCTTTCTTTTCTTCCTCACACTTACTCTGGAGAGTTGATACTTTGCTCTGGAAAGAAATATTCCTTGTGAACTGACTGATTTTACTTTCCAGGGATTTTCTCATTTTTTCCCCTTCTTGTCAATCACAGCTAAGGCATGTTCATGCAACAACAAAGTCCTATATGAAACAATACACAATTTTCTGTGAACTGTAACAACAAGAACTTTGAAAATTCACCTTAGCCTTTCTCAGATGTCTTAATCGACATCTTTAGATATCTTAAAACTACATTTTTTAAAAGACTCCCCTACCTCCTAGCTGGTTTGCCTCGATGAAGAACGTGAATAAATGTCGTCTTGGTTGTTGTTTGCCACCTTCTCTCATTTCCTCTGCCACTTGCAAAAGCTAGAAACAGCTTCTAACCAGAGTCTACCTGGATGCAGACATATCTTCCTGATGTTGCAAGCACTAGAATTTCTCATGCTGGCTGGGGATTTCAAGGAGTTGAAGTGCAGAAGTCATCACATTGCTGAGGTTGAGAAACTCTGAGGATTCTTGGAGTGCTGGGAGAAAATATTGAAGTCAAACAAAACCAATAAGGCAGCCCATATTGGAAATGAGCAAGATATTAATGGAAGATTTGTACAGCCATAAACAGCAAGTTTTGATTTTTAGAGGTAGAGTGTTATGTAATTCTAATCTTGGTGAAGCTATGGTTAGAATGTAGTATCTTAAAGACCATTTTACTTTAAACCAGCAAGATCATCTGTTTTTCCTGTCTGCATTCACCTGCATGCATAAAGATGGTAAGGAAATTGGGAGATAAGAGTCTTCTTGCATGCTAGTCACTGTGGCCCTGGACCACTGTGGTTTTTAAAACAGTTTTAAAGCTACAATGTCTTCCTCCTAGCAAGCCTGGAATTGACCTTGGTTTCCTGGATCATCTAGTATCAGGTTTTAGGTATCATGGCTCATGGTATATTAGACTCTACATGACAAACATGTTTATAGATTGGGCACTGTTTTTACCTAATCTTGTAGTAAATCTTTGGAAGTTTAAAGTAAATCAGGAAATTAATGTTTGTGAACTGGTGTTACCCTTAAGTGCTGTTTTTCAAGATGAGTGAGCCAACTTGTTTGGAAAAGGGATGAAACCCAACTAAGGCACCTCATTTCTGCAAATATTTATTTAATTCTAGTATATGTTTTTTTTTTTAATTTGACAAGGCAATGTTTCTGTAATGACTGAAACCGAGACCGAGAAAACGATGTGCTGTGAAGTCAAAGAGTGCCAAGCAAATACACTATTCTGATAACAAATTGGTTCAGCCACCAAGATTGAAGTACAATCTTTAAGAATATGTGCCCAGTCATTTTAATCAATTTCATAAATTGCTTCTGTGGATTTGTTTAAGTTTTTCTGTACCTGTGAATTAGGTGTGAAGAAAATGCAGCCACTGAATATAATGTTGCTTTGTCATGAAAGCAGTTGATGCTGTCAGTGAGTTCTGGATGGAACAGGAAAGGGGGAAAAAAATACATAAAATGTCCCATCTGTAATACGGCAATATTTGGCTGGAAAAACTACTCGATTTAATTCTTGATCACAATTGTTGATTTTGGAATATTATCTATTGATCAGATATTTTAGTTTGCTAAGCAAGGGAGGGAGGCAATACAATCTGTGAGTTATAAATAAGTTTACACAGCTGTGTTTGCAATATGTGTAAATTGCCACTAATCGTACATATCATTTTCAGTGTGCATTTATTGTCAATTGCATGCTGCTATCAAATATAAATATCAAGTGTCAAAGTTCAAATTTTGAAATACAACATATGAAAGCTATCAAGTATTTATCTGGTGATAATTTGCAGGAAAAGAAAGGACAGAAAAGATTTTGCTTTAGATTGGTTATTCTGTGTCTTTATCTGGTCCAGCTCTCTTTTAAACAGCATAGCTGCTAAGACTAAAGTCAGCTCGAGAAACACTATCATCAGGAAATTGTTAAACTACACATGGGGAGCTCAACCATCGATATTGTGCACATCAGATTTGGCCTTGAGTGTGTCTGTTCCAGAGTATGCTGCTCCATCTGCACATGCGAAACAAGTTGATATCACCATCAATGAAGCAGTACGCTTAGTGACAGGTTGTCTTAAACCAACACCAATTAAGAAAATATTCACTGGCATTGCCTGATCTAAGATCAGGAGAGAAATAGCAGCAGATGCCAAGAGAACTAAGCAAGAGAATGATTGACATCCTCTGAATGGACGTATGTCCTAAGCCCCACCGACTCAGATCTAGGAACAGCTTTATGGCAAGAACAAACATTCTTGAGGGTACACAAGGACAAAATCAAATTAAAAGATGGAGGAAGAAGACCATTGAGCAAGGAATAACATTAAAGGAGGATATGGCTGGAGGATCTGACCCCCTCCCCCAATACTACTTGGAGGACCCTGAATTGGTTGAAAGTAGGAGTGCTTAAATGTAAAACCAATGGTGTTTTATGTACAACATGATGTGTGAATGTGGAGACACACGGAGCCTGGCCCATTTGCTGGTATGTTGGCTACTACCAGAAAGAGTACAGAAACATGTACCAACATGTACTGATAATGACTTATTTTTGGCCAATGACAAAGCCAAGAAGATGGCTTCATTCTGGCAGTTTTAAATTTGATCTACATTTTGGAGATGTATAATAAAACTTTAAAAAAAATAACGTTTGATCTAGCCACAAAAGAAGAAGAATCTGTCTTATATCTTTTAGAGGCGGCTAAAAATATATCCTAATCTCTGGCCAGCACAAGCCAATTCCAGGGTTGGCTGTGGTATATGGAAGAATAGTCCATACATCCAGAGGCCACCAAGTGAGGAAAGTGTGTGCAGAAAAACAATAGCAAAACAATAGATTTATCTTGAATGGATTGACATGTTTTATTGTTCAGGGGGAAATGCTTTTGCCTTGAATCTGATGTATTTGATACTCTGCCTCTTCTCTACAATTGCTTCCTCTCTACTAAAAGTAATGGCTTTTTGCCATTTTCAGTTCTCTTTTTGGCAGTAGTATAAGTATATATTGATTAAAGTCACATTTTTTCTCTTTAAAGTCAACCTTTGAATAACATTATCTGGAAACTGTAACAAACACGTCCAATAATGATGGAATGTTTGCTGAAGTGAAAGGAGCACTTTATCTAGAAACTTCCAAGAGTAAATGTGGATGAATGCTAGATTTAGGGCTGTACCAGGTTTCTCCGAGTAACCAAGATGGCGAGGGTGGGATTTGGTTTTGATTTATTGGGATTCTAGTCTGGCAGCAGCATGCCAGCAATGCAGGTATTAGATCATGTTGACTGGATTTGCTAATGTGGTCAATTTTTTATTCTTTCCATCCACTTGGTTAATTGCAATGTGAGGTTATTAAAATGACTTCCATTTCAGTGAGTTTAGCTAGAGCAGGGGTGGGCAAACTACGGCCCGCGGGACACATCCGGCCCGTTGGTCTGTCCAATCCGGCCCTTCCTTTAAAAAAATCGCTGCCCTTGGTCTGTCCAAACCGCCCGCCCCTGAAAAAAAATTGCTGGGCGTGGTGTATTGCCCTGTGCCGCGTGGCCCCCAAAGCTGGAAAACAGTGCGGAGCGATAGGAGTAGGAAAGAAAAGAAATTTGCAAAGGCATCGGCTGGGAGTTCAAAATCACCTTTGAGTGCGACCTCTCCAAAGGTGAGTCCCCGCCGATCCCCTTCCAGGGCTTTGCAAAGGCAAAGCTTGCAGGCTGGAGTTTCTTCCCGCGGAGGAGCGGGAGGGGTTCTGCCCGGCAGGCGGGCGGGCTGCTTGGAGCAGGCTGCCGTGCGGCTCGGGGGTGGAGGCGCGAGCGCCGTGAATGAAAACGGCCGAAAGTTGCTGGGAATTGCTCAAGTTTCCCGAGGGCTTTGCAAAGGCAAAGCTTGCAGGCTGCCAAGGAGGGCGAAGGGTTCTGCCCGGCGGGTGGGGCGGGCTGCTTGGAGCAGGCTGCCGTGCGGCTCGGGAGGCGAGCGCTCGTGAATGAAAAAAGCCGAAAGTTGCTGGGAATTGCTCAAGTTTCCCGAGGGCTTTGCAAAGGCAAAGCTTGCAGGCTGCCAAGGAGGGCGAAGGGTTCTGCCCGGCGGGTGGGGCGGGCTGCTTGGAGCAGGCTGCCGTGCGGCTCGGGGAGGCACGAGCGCGTGAATGAAAACGAAGCCGAAAGTTGCTGGGAATTGCTCAAGTTTCCCGAGGGCTTTGCAAAGGCAAAGCTTGCAGGCTGCCAAGGAGGGCGAAGGGTTCTGCCCGGCGGGTGGGGCGGGATGCTTGGAGCAGGCTGCTGTGCGGCTCGGGGAGGCGCGGCGCCGCAGCCCGCCCCACCCGCCGGGCAGAACCCTTCGCCTCCTTGGCAGCCTGCAAGCTTTGCCTTTGCAAAGCCCTCGGGGAAACCTGAGCAATTCCCAACAACTTTCGGCTTCGTTTAACTCAAGAGCGCTCGCGCCGCCCTAAGCCGCGCGGCGGAGAAGCCCGACGGGCGGGCTGCTTGGAGGAGGCTGCCGTGCGGCTGGGGGCGGGGAGGTGCAAGCTCGTGAATGAAAACGGCGAAAGTTGCTGGGAATTGCTCAGGTTTCCCGAGGGCTTTGCAAAGGCAAAGCTTGCAGGCTGCCAAGGAGGGCGAAGGGTTCTGCCCGGCGGGTGGGGCGGGCTGCTTGGAGCAGGCTGCCGTGCGGCTGGGGGGAGGCGCGAGCGCTCGTGAATGAAAACGAAAGTTGCTGGGAATTGCTCAGGTTTCCCCCGAGGGCTTTGCAAAGGCAAAGCTTGCAGGCTGCCAAGGAGGGCGAAGGGTTCTGCCCGGCGGGTGGGGCGGGCTGCTTGTATCGTATCTTGTGCTGACCCGGCCCGTCTGTCAAATTTTAAAAGTCAATGCGGCCCCCCGAGCCAAAAAGTTTGCCCACCCCTGAGCTAGAGGCAAGTGGACTATTCAGAGACAAGTTGTGGCCTTGTTGGGTGGAACATCTGGCAAATAGTTACATGGTGTATTTCCTGTGAAATAGAAGTTATAGGTAGGACATTGTGGACATTTAATGTGTTGACTATGTCAGGAAATCTAACTTCTCAGGCCTGACATTCTTGTTGGCAACATACCAAAATTTAAAGAAATTATTCTCTTTTACTATTCTAGCATTTACTCGAATGTGCATATATTATCATGGAACCTATGCATATAAGCATATTATATAGCATTTTTGAGGAACTGTTGTTTTCCATTTCAGTAGAATGTAATGTTACCGAAGTGATGGTGTTACAATTTCCATTAGCTTAATTTCACTACCTTCCATATAAGAGAGATTTGCTTTCTAGCACAATGTGCGTATTTTGTAAAAAAATGTTATTTGAACATGAGGATGGAGCAGCTTATACACACCTCTCTCTAATACAGAATTTAGCTTGTTATCAAGTTATCAGGTTTATTTTTCCTTCCCTCCAACCTGATGCTTGTGTAATAAATGCTAAAAATGTGTGAAATTGCAGGAAAGAGATCCTGGCTTATACCAGCATGTTCTTTTCACTTCCTCCTGAATGTTTCATATCTCGCTTGAATTGGCTTTTGGTGAAATGGTGATCTAGTCACCAAGATCAGGAAACAAAACTCATTCCAACATCGAGAGTCGATATCAGGGTTGGTTTGGATCAGGAGTTTTCACTTCAGCCACTGCTTAGCCATACAGCTTGATTACTGCCTTTCAGACAGTCACAGGCTTTGAATCCAACCCACATTAAGAATAGGTTGAATATAAGAGGAGGATAATGGATAAATGATACCGTAAAAAGTATTTATTTCCATGACCGTGTATATCTTTCCTGATTCACCACTGTATGTTTCTGTACCTAGGCATGTATATTCATCTTCATTTCTACTTACCCTGTTTCTCCAACAATACGGCCTCCCCCAATAGGAAGTCCCAGCATGTTTTATAGGCATGAAATGAAATTAAGCCCCTCCCCCCCAAATTAAGGCCTATATTAAAACTTGCGAAATGGGAATGGTGGGGGGGCTTGCCGTTAGGAAGTACTTTTGTTGCACACCCGGATATGGTGCTGCCTGCGTTGACCCTGATACAAAGTGCCCCACCAATGCCGAGGTCAACATTCAAGCTGTCGCCGCCCGCCCGAAGATGCAAGGGGGGGAATTAAGTCACCCCCGAAAAGACGGCCTAGCCATTTTTCCGGGGCTCAAAAAAAAAAAAAAGACCCGGCATTATTATATGAGAAACACGGTAGACAAGTAGTATTAATGTTCTGAGCTTTTCTTACAGATCCTTGACAAAGGATGGCATTTCACCTTGATTTTAGTTTGTTTGTTTCATTATGTTTGCCATCCGGTTGGGTTGCATTTGTACAGTGGAAAGTCGATCATTTGAAACACAAAAGGAGCATTCTGTTTCTTCTTACTCATTCCTTTTTTTTTAAAGACAAAGTTCATTTATTTCATTATTATATTCCATAACGTAATTGAATAAATTACCACAATAGGGCTGCAATAAATTGTATTTGCTGAAAATAACTGCAATTAATTTCCGGATGATTTGGCTGCAATGTTTTCCTATATATATATAATAGAATTATTCAAATATCCACAAACATTTTACATGCTATACTAGAGTGAATTAAATCAATCAAAAATTAATTGCTTTCAAAACATCAGAACAGTCTTCTGGGATTTGTTGAATTTCAATAAGTCATAATAAAGTCATACTAACAATACAGCATGGAATGCAACAATTGCCAGTCGCTCATAATGTAAGTTTTATTAACTAAGCAGACTGGGTAGAAAAAATGAAAGAAAGGGGAAGAAAAAGAAGGTAAATATCAGGCAGTAGCCACGGATATTAATTTCATATAATAAGTCATGTTTATTATTTGCTTGTTTAAGATTTTTGTGAGATGGAGATGACTCATAGGGGACTGAAAATATCTATTCATTCTCAGAAGCCTCTGAGTGCAAGTACTGCATTTGCTGATTTTATGCTCAGTGTACCCATCTTCAGAGAGCTCTTTCATTATCTTCAATGCTTCCAATTTGTTTATCCACAACCACTACTATGCATAAAGCCATTGGAGCCCTTGCTAGAAGTTCCCCTGTTTTCCTCCGCTACCGCTTACCTGCTGAAGGATGACTAGAAGTGGCACTAAAGTGGCTCTTTTAGCTATATTGTTATGGCTGTCAGAATGAAAAGATGCTGCAGTAAGACTCATTTACAGGCTTGTATATTCATTTTTAAACATCCCACTCGAATCTATTACACCTATGGAATAATAGCTATCGGAGGTCTATTACTGCAGTGGTTGGACATCTAATTTCTGTTATTGATACATTTATTGTTCCTTGCTGTTGGAAATGCAATTATGTGAAAGCTGTTCCACATCAGACCGATCAAGAAATAATGCTGTAGATCTCTTCTAGGATTGAGCATGAAAGGACCAGCGCTAGCTGATCAATACCTTGAAAGTTGGGGGGTCACTAAGATGTCAGACTGAACTATTGTTTATACCAAACTAAACTTATTGCTTATTTCATACTTGTAGTTTCCCTAGAAAGACCATTTGACATTTGCCCGCGAGTTCCAAGGAACTGAACCGATTGGTGATTAGTGCCTTCTGATGTGTAAGTCCTTTGATGTTTGATATTGTATTATTAATTTGATTATGTAAACAGACATTTGATTATTCGCTTTACTACAGTAGAGAAATTATACAAGGTTTTCTATATACAGGTAGTCTTCAACTAACAACACTACAACAGTTCATTCAGTGATGGTTCAAAATTACAACATCGCTGAAAAAACTAGTTTGTGACCATAAACCATTATGACTAGTTTATGACCATTTTCCACACTTACGACGACTGCAGCATCCCCATGATCACGTGATCAAAATTCACATTCTTGGCAACTGGTTCATATTTATGATGACTTCAGTGTCCCAAGGTCATGTGATCCCTTTTTTGTGATCTTCTGACAAGCAAAGTCAATGAGGAAGCCAGATTTCACTTAACAACCTGTTACTAACTTAACAAATGCAGTAATTCACTTACCAACGGTGGCAAGAAAGGTTGTAAAATGGGGCAAAATTCATTTAACAACTGACTTGCTTAGCAACGGAAATTTTGGGTTCAGTTCTGATCGTAAGTTGAGGACTAATTGTATATGAGTGTGATGACTCAGGGTGGGATACAAAACAAACACAGTCACAGAAAACAAGTGAAGCTCCTTTTATTCGTTCACTTTGCTTCCAAGCTCTGAATATCCTTGACAGAAGACAAAAAACTCCCACGCAAACAATTACAAGAAGGAGGAAAAAAGCAACACAAACCAGGCAAGATAAGACCTGAAGGATGTCCACAGATAACAGAACACACACTGGGAAGAATGCCAAACTCAGAAAGGAACCATAAACGAGAGATATTTTCATGCTTTGTTTCCAGCGTTTGCCCGTATGCAGGTCTGTTTTCTTATTCAGTTGTCACAGCTGCAGCCCACGAAGAGGATCAAAGCCCTCTCCTCCTGAGTAGACCACGTCTCTCCCTTATCCTCTCTTCCCTGCATGCCCTAGGATGGAGAGGGGATGGGCCTGGGTCCTCCTCTGACTGCTCAGCCAGCCTCTGCCCTTCCCCAGCCTCCTCCACAACTCCAGGAGCCACACTTCCACTCCCTGTCGGCTGTTGCTCCTCTCCCTCAGAGACAGTCTCCCCCAGGGGCATAACAATACGTTTTCCATTATTTGAAATGTTGGGATAAAATTTGCATAAAGGTATTTTTTGAAAGGGAAGAACATTGGATGTGGAGTGATCATCCTGACATTCCTGTTTGTTATACATATAGCATAGAATATAAATTTTATATACATTTATACAATACTTTATATTTCTAATTATCTGCTCTGCCAGCCCTGCTTTGTGGATCCTTTCTTTTCCCCCACTATTGATAAAATATATCTCATACTTTATAATATTCTGTCTCATCTTTATTTTTCATTTCCAAAGTTAATTTATCCATCTCAGCACATATCCATATCTTTTTTATTACTTCACTTTCATCAAGAATTTCTTTGTCTTTCCACTTTTGAGCAAAGGCCAACCTTGCTGCTCTGATCACATGTATTATTAAATAAATCACTTCTTTGTTATATCTTTCTGTTATAATTCCGAATAAAAAAAGTTCCAGTTTATACTCTACTTTGTGCCCAACCATCTCTTCTAACCACCTCTGGATCCTGTGCCAAAACTCCTGGGTTTTCTACATGTCCATCATGTGTGATAATATGCTCCATATTCTTGGGTACATTTCCAGCAGTTGGGTGATATATTTTGGTACATTTTAGAAGGGCAGACCACTTATAAAGTCTTGCCAAGAAAACTTCAGGGACTAATCCAGGCAGACACCAGGACTCTACACTGATTCAAAGCCATTAAAAAAATAGCCCTTTTCCAACAGTTGATAATATATTTTGATTAACTAGTTTCTGGAATATTAGGGTTATGTAATTTACAATAACATACATATATTCTAAGTTGGACCTGTGGCTGATTTTGAAAAGCTGAAAGGGCTAGACCAGGGGTGTCAAACTTGTGGCCCAAGGGCTAGCTGCATCATGTGCCAGCCACGCCCACCTCTGGGGGGGGGGGAAAGTTGCGAAGAAGTTGATGATGTGACGACACAAGTTTGACACCCCTGGGCTAGACCTTGTTTTCAAATTCAGATACAGAATCACATTGTTGGACCTTGTTAGTCTCTATAGGAGATCAGCAGAAAGTCCTAGGACTGTAGACTAGGCTGGGAAGTCAAAACCATCCTGGGAGATAGCAGAGGCAAATCATTTCCATATTCACGAGGAAATTACATAGGAATTCTTATAAAATTCCAATAAGCTGAGCTTCACTCAAAGGAATTTTAATATATATGTAAATTATTTAATTAGTTACAGGTCATCCTCGTTTAGCAATTTTACATCTTTACAACTGTGATGAAAAAGTAACTTTACAACCTCTCATTTATGACCTTTGCAGATCTGTAAAGCAAAGAAAAACTGAAGATCATAAGCACCATTGCAGTTTCACTATTGATTGCTTTGTTTAACAACTGAGTTGCCCATACTGGTTGTGATTGCTAAATTAGGATTACTACCCTGTTTCTCCAACAATACGGCCTCCCCCAATAGGAAGTCCCAGCATGTTTTATAGGCATGAAATGAAATTAAGCCCCTCCCCCCAAATTAAGGCCTATATTAAAACATGAGAAATGGGGGGAATGGTGGGGGGGCTTGCCATTAGGAAGTACTTTTGTTGCACACCCGGATATGGTGCTGCCTGCATTGACCCTGATACAACGTGCCCCACCAACGCCGAGGTCAACATCCAAGCCGTCGCCACCCACCCACCCAAAGATGCAAGGGGGGGGAATTAAGTCACCCCCAAAAAGACAGCCTAGCCATTTTTTCGGGGCTCAAAAAAAAATAAGACCCGGCCTTATTATACGAGAAACATGGTAGTACAGTATTTTGTAAATATTTGCTATTTTTTTCAGTTATCTCTTGGATTAACTATTATATTTAATATTAATAATTCAGCTAATGAATACCTGAAACTACATATACTTAATTGCTGAGTCCAAATATTTCATATTTATCTCCTGATTCCCATTAGTTCCTTTGGCCAATTTTTTCTCTTCACATATGCCTTTTTGATAAAGTTGGAAGCAATGGGAAAATTTATCCATTCTACCACTGTCGTCACTGAGCTAAAATGGTTTGGAAACTAATTCTTCTAATATTACATTTACTCAGAGGTCTATGGATGGGTTAAGATTTCTTTATCATGTAACTAGTGCTTCCCCTTCCCTTCCCTTCCCCACCCTGCCCTTAATCACACTGGTGAATGGATAGACTTTTTTGTTGTCAATTCATTAACCACATTTTGTCCATGAAAATGTGTGGATCAGCAGATAAACATTGAGTTGGCATGATCCCCATTGCCTTTGAATCTTACTGACTGGGTTCAGCACTGGACAGCTGCTCCTCCACTCCTGCATCAAATATCTACCAAAAGGATGGAGAGATATTTGTCCTCATTTGCATTATAATGGTTTCTAGTAGAACATATTAGCCACTTATAGAATTCCAGCTTTTTTTTAAAAAAACAAACAAACTCAGCTTTGAGTGCTGGCGGGTTGTTTTTGTGGGACTTCATATGAAAGCAATAGTAGAGAAAGTAGAGAAAGTAGAGAAAGCAGTCTTCCCAGATTGTTGGGAACTGCAGTCCCAATACTTCTAAAACATATCTGATGGAGAAAGTTGAAACATACAATACTGTTCATTTGTTAGAATTAAGTGTTTTAATTTTGCTCAGAGGGGACACTGCCCAGGAACTACACAGAGACATCTGTCTTGCAGGAACATCTGGCTATCTATCTCATAACAAACATCCACATGTATCACTGTTTTGATGCTGTTAAATGTAAAATTCTTCATTTTATTCTTTTACCATAAAATATGAAATGTATCCTGGCATTTAATATTTCATAACTTTATATGGAGATACATTTTCCAGGGGTGAAAAAAGTATAAAAGTGTCTGACTTGCATTAATGTTTAATGGAAGCCAGCCCTTCTAGTAGCACTAGGAAAACGTTTCCCTCAGTCTTGAGTGCATGTTCATACATTTCTGTATCTGTCTGTCTGCCTTTAAATGAATATACTGTAGTCTTTCTGTAGCGCATCAGTTGCCTGCGTGAGACATAATTTACAGGTCAGCCTTGACACTTCTGCTAGCAAAGAAGTGCTTAGGTTAAGCCCTGATCAGTGGTAATGTAAGAAGTAAGCTGCAGAGATATGATTCTCATGTCAGTGCTTCAGAAAAAGGTGCTAGCTAGTTTCCTTGTAGCATAACTGGCCTTGGGTTATCCTCTGGAGGTCTGAGGTTGACATTTCTTATCATGAAACTTGAAGTGGTGATGTTTTCAAACTGGTATTTGAAAGACAAATATTTTGGGGGGGAAAAACTTAAAAGAAAACAATGGATTAGTCCTAGCTGCTTACTTTAGCCAGAAGAATGTAGGTACTGGCATCATGTAGAATTTGAATAAAGTGCTACAACTCTTCCAACTTCATTCCAGTGTATTTTCCCAGCAGGATGTACAGCCAGGCTTAAGGTAAGAGAAAAATGGTGCATTTGTATTGGAGAATAAGCAGAATATTGATGTGATTTCTCATAAGAATTAGGCATTTGAGACTCTAGATTGATTAAAAATTTATTAAACAAACATATTATTATATGTTGCTATAAATAAATAATTTAACACATTTAAATGTATTTATTAAAAATTATATGAAAATAAAAGCAGTTTACAATATGCTGCTGCATTGAGATCCTCTTTGTGAAAATGTTTTTCTAGAGGGAAGAGCATTACTATTGTTTGTTCTAAAAAGAAAAACTATTTGGTGCAACTATAACCATTTGTCTGGTTTTGATGAACTTCTTATTATTTGCATGAATTATCATTCAAGCTGTCAATGCAGATGCCTTTTTAATGGGCATGTGAGACCTTTGAACAGAATGTGTCTGCATCCACTAGAAACTAAAAATAGTTTGGCATATTTGCACTATCTGGGTTTTGACAATATGGGCTTTAGCTGCTGTTCTTTTACAGTTAATGAATTAATTCCCACCACAAAAATGTAAGCATGTAAAAGACTAGCATAACAAGTTATTTACAATATGTCATCCTTTTGTTCCTTCCAGCATAACTAATATTTTATGAGGTTGATCTCTGTTGTTTTACAGAAGCACAGTCCTGAGCAATGAAAAAACTCACCACAATAGAATAGATCATGCTTTCTTTATGCCTCCCAACTGCGCCCAATCTATGCTTGTTTTTTTTGTAGGCAAATTACTTCCTTTTTAAAGATATAGTCCTAAATAGTATTTGGGTAAATAATACTAAGTTATTTATATTTAAAGTCAGACGTTGGCATGAAAGACATCTTGCAATTATAAATCAAAAGCCATTATCTAAAAAAAAAACACCACCCATTATTTCCATCTATTCTAATACCAGCTTTATTTGCCTTATCTTATGTATAAGTCCCAAATAGATATCAACCCTTGGGCTTCATCCAGAAGCTATAAAGTATGGTTGGACAAGTTTCAACTGTTATAATATATAGGAGTTTCTGAAATCACTGTATTGGCTGCTTTAGCAGCTAATCCTCAAGAAACAATTTGAGATCAATTTTTTTGAAAGGTTGCCCTCCAGAATGGGTGCTGTGAGCTAGTGATGATACTAGACCAAGGTTCCCCAGTTATACCACAACCAACTAAATGAGAATAACCTTGGAAGCTGCTGGTACCTACTTATTATAACATGCCCTCCTGAAATTTTGTAAATTCAAGGTATTTTCTGCACACTTTTCCTGCTTTATTTAATTTGGATTACTATTGGGTTGCATGTTTTGGCATTAAAATGTGTTTTTGGGGTGAGGGAAATGTTTATGTTGTGTACTTTTATCTTTTATTGAATTTGCATAAACATTGTTTCCCTTTTATAATAATACATGTTATATTAATAAATGCCTATAAAAATATTGGCTGAACTAAATTTTTTTTAACTAATTTGTCTTTGTATATTAGACTTTTGTATGTGTGTGCACAGTATGTGGAAAAAAATAACAATTGGGATAAATAAACTACTTTGTAAAGTGTGGCATTGCTTCAATCTTGAGTCCAAGTCAAATTGGTTCTACAATGGATAAAAACTAAACAACATTCATGAAGTGCAATACACACCTTAGTTTCATCTGGAAGTGTTATGTTGTTTACCTATCGTAATTTATTTTAATTGATTTATTTATCCTCACTTTCTGATTTACATAAGATAAATAATTTATAATGACAATATACAATTCTGAGGTGGGTTACTTGAATAATTTTGGCTTTTTTCACATTAGCTGGCCTATCAGTAATGGAAACATTCACTTAAAATATTATAAAATTCAAACCATGAGTTTCTGGGTTGAATAAAGTATTCTGTGTATGCTGATACTGTCAGAAAGTGGATAATGGGTTTTAATTATGACTCAGAGAAGAAAAGCAATATAAAATGTTAACAAAATTGATCTCCTCTCTTCTGTCAGCAGGTGGAGCTAGTAATCTATTAAAAAAAACTCTTCTTTTCTACAAAGGAAACCCTTTGTTGTGACTTCAGAAATGTGGTTTTTAAAATTCCTTATGCTATCCTTAGTATAATGAAACAACTCTTTTTAATAAAGTAGCTAAATTGATTGCTGACAAATGGGGTCAGGAGAAGTGTGTAATCTTTAGCTTCATTTGAAATTATTTTGGATGGAGTGCAGGAAAAGTACTTTCAAGAATAGATGTCAAACTACATCACAAGGAAAACACACACTTGTTGCTAAAGAGAATAAAATGATTTTTCTTTGTAACTGAGAATTTAGTGTGTATAAGCGTGCACTTCCTCTGTCTCGCACACAGCAGTTTGCCTTGAGTGGATCAAACCATTTCAGTATAATAAGAGTTTTTGTACGCTTTATTTTTTTTCAGTAAGACATATGGCTTTAAAGCAAACAATTTTAGACCCAACTGCCCCACCATAAATAAGCATGCAAACTGAAATAATGCTAGGTAATTTACAAATTTAAAAGCATGAATCATGCTAGTTGCAGAACCTTAGTATTTAGACAAGCGATTCAGAATCCTGTTTTGTCTGCTGTGGAAATTGGTTTGCATACTGCAAGCCAAGCAAGAGGAAGATAACATAGTCATTTATTTTTATTTCCATAGTAGGTTTTGGCCATTTAGATCTTGGGTAGCAGGCCTGAAAGAAAGCATATATTTTCCTCTATCATCACCTGCTGACATCAGATAACTGGCCCACTCCTTTTACACTGAGAGATGATCTCATTACTATCTGACCTGCTGCATTGTGGACTCTGATATTTACTCTACCTTCCAAAAGATTTGCCATCTCTCTTACTCTGAGACATCCAAATGATCACAAGTTCTATAACTGATATTTCCCCCTTCTAAATCAGAAGTGGGGAACTATGGGCCCTTTATGACTTGTGGACTTCAACTCCCAGAATCCCTGAGCCAGCATGTCAAAAAAGTGCCACAGTTTCGCACCCCTGCTCTAAAATAAAATATTCCCATATAAGAGAAGAGAGAGCACACATAAAACTTTTTTCCATATTAAAGATAATATTTATAGTGTCAAATTTCTAACTCCAGCTGTTTCTTCTTCAAATGGAGGTGTAAATATTTTGAGTTCTACATGTGCTTGTTTGAATCTATTAATTCAAAATCACAGAATTTGGAGGGATAACAGATATTCCTAGACCAATTCCCTGGTCTGTGAAGCATCTGAAATGAAATGAAAACAAGAGGGACACTTATCTTACCTTCCCGGCTTTTATTTATATTCCTTCAGGGAAGGAGAACTCAGCACCCACAAAATAATTTGCCCTGGTATCAAACATTTTTTTGCAATTAGAAAGTATCTTCTAACGTTTAAGTGAAATGAATTCTTCTTACAATTACTCAGTTTGCTTCCGTATTGCCAGCTACTTCCCAGCTCCTTACAAGCAGTTTGCCATGACTCCGATCATATTCACTTTGTTGACCTTGAAATATGACAGCTGACCTGCTCATAAACAACATAAGCCAAGTAGTAATCATCTGTTCTCCCTCCAGTTGACTGATAAGATTCTACAAAGAATATCATTCAATCAGTGCCCTAATCCCCCATCAACCATGGCTGTCTGAAATAGAGTAGTTGCTATTAAAAAAGCTATGTGGTCAAGGAAAATTGACATATTATGGGGCCTAATTATTTAAGGGACCACTTATCTCCAATTATTTCTATCCCTGGTATATTTGGTAGAGTTCTAGGTCCCTTCAATTTAAATGTTGTGGGAGCAAGAAAGGACACCTTCCCTGGATTTGCCCTGCCTTCCAGAGCAGCATGCTCTCAGAGATAGCAATAGCACTTAGACTTACATACTGCTTCACAGTGCTTTACAGCCCTCTCTAAGCAGTTTACAGAGTCAGCATACTGCCCCCAACAATCTGGATCCTCATTTTACTGACCTCAGAAGGATGGAAGGCTGAGTCAACCTTGAATACATAAGGTGTCCACAGTCCACTGTTTGGAAGTTCTGGAAGGCCCTGAAAACAAGCTGTGTTCCTGGTTCCTTGTTTCTATGCGATTCCCTGTCAATTTTTAAAAATTGTTATGGTTATTTATAGTCTGTGCTTCTTCTTCTTTTAATTCTTTCAGCTGTTTTGATTGAATATTTAAAAACTACAATCTGCCCAGAGTCTATTATTATTATTATACACAAAAAATGACAGTGTACACAGCAAATGAGATAACTATGCTGGGTTTCGTATCACAAATCACTAGTCGAACACTTCCCAAGGGTTTAGGACTGCGTGATGTATCGATGGATTATGTGAGTAGATCCCAGTAAGGTGGCCTTCTGCAGCTGACCAATGGTGATTTGTCAGTGCCAATAATTTTTTAGTGCTTGCCTAGGTCTTTAGGTACAGCACGCAGTGTGCTGTGCATCATCATCATCATCAATAATAATAATAGTAATAGTAATAATAGTAATAGTAATAATAATAATAATAATAGTAATAATAATAATAATAGTAATAATAATATAAATAACATTGTAGCACATGTAAATAAATCCACACACATCACCATCACTGAAAAAAAAAATCCCATTCCTGGATTTAAAAATTAAGTAGCGCAATGGCAGTTTTGCAATTTGGTAACCGTGGTTGCAGGTTGCCAGAAATGCTGAATTGGGCAAATGGGTTGAAAAAGTAATATGTTCTTGGCATTGGATGCACTTCACAGCTGAAGCTTTTGGGGGTCAGGGACAAGTAGCTTCATTGCCCCTGCCGCAGAGTGCCTGACCGGAGACTGCAACCCAAAGCGAGAGATGAGATTAAACAAAAATTGTCTCCAAAGGGAGCAGCTCAAGTGTAGCAGGAGCTTTTTCAAAACTTCAAAAGAAAGCAATGTTCAGAACTGGCTTTGCTGCAGTTTTTTCGATAAACTACAACAGAGTCAGAAATAAATCAATTCAGCTGACATCATGAAAACAATTGGGTGAGAAATTGTTACCCTAAAGGTAAAAACTTCCATCTGCTATACTTCATTTGAGTAAATATATGGACTAGAGGTCTCACTACCATACCAGCATGAAATGGTGGAATGGGGAAGATGTCAATGGAAGTAAATCAAAAGATTAGGAATGGTTGGTTTCACTAAATTCAGGTTGTATGGCTTAAAATTCTGTTTCTGTTTCTCCAAATATTCCAATGCAGTTCCCCATAAAGAAATCATATACCAGAATAGTAGCAGAATAATAGAATTAGAGGGGACCTTGGAGGTCTTCTAGTCCAACCCCTAGAAGATCCTATACTATTGAGGATTTAAAAAAAATGTTTATATCAAGGAAGGGTGCAGATAAATTACACATGCATTTTTAAAACTCTGATGCAAATAGGCACTGATGATTGAGCTTAGTTTAGAGACTACTTAGCTTGTCTCTAAACACAATAGATTTTTTTTTAAAAAAATACATGTTCATTCATTTAGCACCTTAAGTAAAATAATAAAACATCCTAGTAAAATAATAAAACACCATATTCAAGATTTTTAAAAAATCTGGAATGGCAAGCTAAGAACAGTCCCTGTGAAAGGAAGCTCTGCCTTACCTACTTCTGAGAATATGAACAGACACAAAGAAAAAAAATGATCTGGTAGACTTCATAACTTTTCAATTGCAACAAGTTGTTGATAAGTCTTTCACCAAAATTCCCGAGACAGCTAAGCAATCATGAGGTAAAAGGACCAAGTCTCTTGTAGCAGGGGTCGCCAACCTTGGACTTCAGAGACCACCAAACTCATAATTTTAAATCCCATGGACCAGAGACCCTGGGAAAATCCCCAAAGAAGTCTGCAGGAAAATTCCCCACCCTGTTTTCCTATCGATTCATCATTCTTTATTTGGGATTGCAGGATATCGTCTCCAGCTCCATTCTCAGGGGGAGAGAGAGAGAGTTTTGGCTTCATGCAAGGAAAGCAGAAAAAGGATCAGAAGTCATTCTTTTTCTCCCCCAAACTCCGCCAGAAATGAGTCTTTGTGAGACTTGTCGCATGGGCACAGCCTCTTGAAGCAGGATGCCTTGCAGGATCCCAAAGACTCATTTCTGGCGGAGTTTGGGGAAGAGAAAGAAAGACTTTTGCTGCTTTCCAAGCATGCAGCCAAAAGCAGAAGAAGAAAGAAGCGGAAAGAAGCAGCCTGCTGGCCAGGCGAGGCACGTGCAGTGAGTGGGGCAAGTTCACCCCCTCTGCCCTTTCTTCCCCTCCCCTCACGGCCTCATGTTGTTTGGAATGCAAGTGATGCAAGCCTTATGTTCCCACGGGCCATGTGGGTGGCGCAGCCTTGTGTTCCCACACAGTCCAGATTAATTGCTTTGGGGGGTGCTTTGGGGGTGACACCAAAATTTTCTTGTGGACCACCAGTGGTCCCCCACCCACTGGTTGGTGACCACTGTCTTAGAGAACTAGCCATTCATGTACAGAATCTATACCTGTATCTCTCACAAAGGATTTTTCTCAATAGCATTACATATCTGATATTAATACAGTTGAGAAAGTCCAGAAATATTTCACAAGAAGAGTTCTCCACTCCTCTACTCGTTGCAGAATACCTTATATCACCAGACTTGAAATTTTATACCTAGAAAACTTAGAACTACGCCGCCTTTGGTCCGATCTAAGTATAATCCATAAAATTATATATTGCAATGTCCTACCTGTCAATGAATACTTCAGCTTCAACCACAACAATACAAGAGCACACAATAGATAAAAACTCAAGGTAAACCGCACCAAACTTGATTGTAGGAAATACGACTTCAGCAACAGAGTGGTCAATGTCTGGAATACTCTACCTGACTCTGTGGTTTCTTCCCCAAATCCCCAAAACTTTAACCTTAGACTGTCTACTATTGACCTCAACCCTTTCCTAAGAGGTCTGTAGGGGGCGTGCATAAGCGCACCAACGTGCCTACCGTCCCTGTCCTATTGTTTTTTTTTCTTATATGTATCCATTTCATGTATTCATAACTATGTTTATACTTATACCTGTTATCTTATAATTACTTGACAAAATAAAATAAAATAGGATCCATCAAGAATTTGAATTTGGAAAAAAATTGGTTTTACCTAAATCAAATAATTCTATGTCTAATTAACAATCTAAATAATTTGGTACTGGGAGTAAGAAATGGGCTGGCCAAATTGTGATGCAATTGTTCAAAATGATAAAACCCAAGAAGACAAAATACAACTGAAATCCAAACAGAAGACTAGAAGTGCAGGGACTTTGAATTGGGGCATGGATGGCAAGGACCGCTAATTGGCCACAAGGGGGGGGCAGTGGTTACATTTTGAATTAGGAGAGCACGTTAGGAGCAATTTAATGAAATGAGCACCATTGGGATGCTTTCCTGTTCATGAATTGACCGCCAGGTCAAAAAAATCTTCCATTTACCTGGACACCTTCCTCTGTGATGATATTTCTTATTCACCCACAAAGGGTGGCCCAGAAGCATCTTTGAAATTGTAATCCAGTGATGCTGATGGGGCCCCTCATGGGGGAACCCTGTGGTGGAAGAAATATGGCTGATAGGAAGCAGCGTCTGTCCTACAAGAGTACAGGGGTTGTATCAGCATCTGAGAGTCCTGCATTTCAGAGCCCTTCTATTTGGCCAAGAATGATTTCTTGCAGTGGTTCTCAACTTTTCTTCACCACGGACCCCCTTTAAATAATTTTTGTGGCCACAGTCCCTGGCCATGGACTGACAAACTTAAGATTTAAATCATAACATTTCTTCAAGCCTTTGCAGACCCTCTATGATGACTTTTCAGCCCCCCAGAAGACACAGACCACAGGTTGAGAACCATTGACTTGTTGTAGGCACTTTACATTTAGAAATTAATCTACACCAGTGTTTCTGAACCTTGGTGAAGATGTGTGGACTACAACTCCGAGAATTCCCCAGCCAGGGATGGGATTCAAAATTTTTAACAACCAGTTCTGTGGGCGTGGCTTAGGTGGTGGGCATGGCTTGGTGGTCATGTAACTGGGTGGACATGGCTTGCTGTCATGTTATTGGCTGGGCGTGGCCAACTCAATATCACTCACATCGAGGCATGCATCTCCTTGCCTGGCCTCTCATGACTGTGGGAATGCTGCAACAGTCGTAAGTGTGAAAAATGGTCATAAGTCACTTTTTTCAGTGCCATTGTAACTTTAAATGGTCACTCCACACAAGCAAAGTACCAGCAAAGGAGGGGAAAAAAACTCCAGAGATGTTCCTGAGACAGGAAATCTAGTCCTGCCAAGAATGTAATAAGGGTTAACGGAGAGGCAGTTTCTGTAAGCAACACCAGAATGTTTCCTTCCTGCCTTCCTTACAGGATTAGGCCAGTAATTTCTTCTAACAACTGGTTCTCCGAACTGCTTAGAATGTTAACAACCAGTTCTAGCAAATTGGTGCGAACCTGTAGAATCCCACCCCTGTCCCCAGCCATACACTTTCAAGATGCCACGGTTGAGAAACATTCTGCTGAAGCCTAAGAATATCCAGGTAATCCTTTTAGGGGGGGCCCTTAGAAAGCTAATTAGTAAGGATCTTCCAGCACACATACAAGTGAATAAGTCACCTGTTAGCTTGGTAGTGATTTTTTAAAAATGTTCTTTTAAGCTGTACCAGTCCATTCTATTGAGCCATTTTTACCAAATATTATTGGTATAGCAGCTATTTTAGTACTTTGTAGAATTTCAAAAAAAAGAAAAAGTCTTTAGGATGCAATTGTCTATTCTGTTTCCAGGGAGTAAACCTCAAAGAACTCAGTGGTATATCTTTTCAATGGATAAGTATAAGACTGCACAGTTTACAATCTAAAAATAGATAAGAGACAAAGAAAAGACAGGTGGCCGGAGAAGGAACAGAAACAGTACACAGCAGTAGGCCATTTTAGATTTTGGAAAATGAAGACATTAATTATATTTATGGGGCATTTACAATTAGTGTAATTGTTGAAAATACTTATCCCTCAAATATGTTGCAAAATGTAAAATGTTGATAGTGGGCTTATCAAAATCTTCATATTTTACAATGAGCTTCCCGAAGCTGTCCCTTAGAAACCTATTAAATGTGAGCAAGAAACTAAATCCAGAATCCCTGGGTAGAATTAAAGAGCTGATCACAATCCTGCTTTTTTTTTTGCTGAATATCGTCATCTCAGACACAAAGCTGTCATATTATCTTATTGGCACCTTCTGGTTCCTAACAGTTCTGGCTATCCTTTTTATTTCGAATAGTGTAACATTTTGTCATTATGGAGGAAAAATGTGGCTAGTATTACTACAACCAACCATGGTTTTAAAGCAGTGCTTTTCAACCTGGGACCTTTTTAGCCGCATTGAGATTATAGGTGCCAAATTCTTTTGCATTTTTCAAGAGGTTCAAGGGAGAGGAGATTGCTTTAAAGTTTAACTTTCATTCTTTTCTTCTTGCTTCTGCACTTTCTTCTAGGACAGTAGATCTAAAAGAACCCTACGCTAAAAATAGCACTTGTATTTCTCTACATGTATATATTTTCCTGCATGATACTGCAATTCTTTGTGAAACTATGCAGGTTTTCAGACTAATTTTATCTTACCTTAGAAGAGGTGTGCACTTGGTTTTAAAGATGAGCACATGCTCATCCCTAGAAAATGCTCAGCTTCTTTTCACACAATTGAGGCTGAAATTTGAAATTTGGGAAATGCTCTAAAGACAATTCAAAGCTGTCAGGTCTGCTCTGATACAACAGCTACAGCAATTCCCAGCATGAAAAGGACCCATATATCTCCTTGTCGTATAGTTGTTAAAAATAGTCATAAAGAAGATGTATCTTTCTTTTTTTAGCATTTCAAACATAGTGAATACCTTTTATGAATTAAGCATTCAGAGCCATCAACCATAGATGAGTGAATCTATTGGCTTTTCCTCACATTTATATTTCTTAAACATTATTCCTGTTCTGCTTAATAAGTCATTTGCATTTTAGTAAGTTCTCATGAAAGGAAGTTCATCCCTAACATAATGAATGGAATTTGCTTGCTTTAAGAAATATTGAAAGTTATTTGAATGGAAGCAATTCAACTTTTTCCTCATTATGGTCAGGAGCAGGCAGCTATACGAGGAGACATTGTGTAAAGAGCCCTGGAAGAGACTTACTTATAGGGAGTTTTGAGCTTTCTTGGAAATCTGAGGGGAAACATAAATATTTTAGGGTATTTGTGCTGTGGATCCAAATTTAATATTCTGCCTTTAGAGAAATCTTATACCAAAATTTAAAGTCTCAAATGACTCCCTTCTAAGAAAGCCAACTCTACATCTTCACTGCTAACTTGCAGTAGAGAAATATAAAAGGGTAACTCCATGGAGATAGCTTCCAATATAAGGAGAAGAAAGAAAACCAATCTCTCTCTCTCTCTCTCTTTCTCTCTCTCTCTCCTCTCTCTCTCTGAAAGAAATAAGTTGGATATTAAGCCATAATAAATAGCCATAATAAAGACCACAGCCTAATACCCAAATATTTTTTCAAACATTCAGAACATAAGTCATGTTTATATAAAAAGGTTCTCAGTGGTTCACTGTTTTTGATGACCTCTTTATCATATACTACTTTATCATACACTACATAAAAACAATATTCCAAATTCTATAAAACTATGTGATAAGCTTTGCTACCTTTAATCAGCTGATGACTATATCATAAGCGTTACTAGCAGCCAAGTGGGCACATTCAAATGATATATAGAAATTCTGCATCAGGTTCAAAAATCTGTTCAGGCATGAAGGTCAATGGATCACCTTGGGACAATCATGTATTCTCATGTAATATACCCTGGAGGCTGATTTTGAGCATAAACTTGGAGAGTGAGTTTTGTCTACATTATCTTGAGTTGCTGGAATAAAAGAAGGAAAGATAGAAGTGACAGACGATATGCTTTTTAGGCATTAACAGTTTTCTTGTGTAAAAGTAGTCTCTAATATGTTTCCAGGGAACCCATGTTTTTAAACAAATACATGGTGATGGCCTTTGATTTAATGTTCTACCTTTATTCATCCATTCAACTGGTTACTGGTTGAAGACTTGTGAATACCATATATATCCAGTTCTGCATTAGAATTAGGTTTAATTGCCAACTGGCTCACTTTAATCTGAAGACTAGTGCTTTATAAGACCTACAAAATGAATACAGAAACCCTGCTTTAACACACACTTTCTGCTTTCTGCTTTCTGCTTTCTTCTGTAATTTGAGTAAGAGCCTTAGGAAGTGACATGAAGAAGGGTGTCAGACTGGGGAGGAGAGTTAGACATTTAGTGCATTATTTTTCTTTTCTTTTCTTTTCTTTTCTTTTACAGTAGGTAAGCACAATGGCATTAATGCAAGAACTATTATAAGAGGGAGGAAATTGTAAGTTATGTTTGTGTCCTAATTCTAGCAGAATCACACATAATGTTAGTGGAGCTGCTGAAAAACTTGGCAGATGGTTCAGTTCCTTATTGCATTGACATTTAGACCTTTTCATGAAAGTCTGTCTTCTTTAGGTGGGTATTTTTTCAGTTGTTGCAGTATTTATAACTTATAATAATTGCTCTATTATTAATCCCCCCCCCATAATTAGTATTGGCCTGGGCAGAAGAATAGCATACATCCTTATGTATGTCTGGTTGGATTTTCAGTCACAGAATGAATTTCCCAAAACTTTGTGGGAACAGAGTCTGATACACAGGAATAAAGTATCTATAAAGTATGAGGGCTCTTCTGTGCAAGAATTATGACTAGTGTCTTGAGGAAAGAAAAACAAAAATATTCCAGTAGAAGAAAATATATATAGATAATGGTTGAAGTGTAGAGTCCTTGGTGTCCTCCAAGCTTGGTTGTTTGCTCAAAGATGTTTCATTACTTAATAAAACATCTGAAAATAAACTACCAAGCTCAGAGAGAAACAAGGACTCCATAAAGAAAAATATTGTGGAGGAGAAGGAGAAGAAAAAATTGTGAATTGCTTTTTGTGAATTAAAAAGCAAGTGACAAAATATGCATCATGATATCACACACTCATTATATTTATGCATGCAGCATCATGATATAAGTACTAGAGAGTGGAAATTGCAATCATGATGCCTATTCATTTTGGCTTTGTGAACAGGTACCCCTACTCAGAACATATCTCTGAGGCTCATTAAGAAGAGGAGGGATTAATTGACACTCTTTATTAAGGGAAAGAAATTTCTAATCGTGATTTGTTTAAAAACTACACATCAACCTAGTTAACAGATCTTGTGGTTTGTTTCTGATTTTGGATGACTATATTGTATGCACCGAATTTATTCAATAAATAATGGCTATGGCTTATATAATAATTATCTAATAATTAAACACTGGTACAACTTTTCCAGATGTCAGTCCAATTGAACATGGGGTGGGGGGTGTCATTCCAATCAATGTTCCTATTGTCTGTACTGTTAAGGCTCTCTTACAATAAATCAGAGTTATTCCTGCATGTAGGCCTAATCAAAATGTTTCACGTAGAATATTTTTCTACTACATTTGCTACAATCTGTTTCTGCACTGTACAAACTATTACACTGTTTGTGCCTAGGAAAACAAATAACAGGTCATGGGAGGTGGTCAGATGTGCAGATATTCTAGGGTTATAATTTCAGTACATTCTGGGTGATAATGTAATTTAATATATCAAAACATAGATCACCTAGCCAGAAGAAGAAGTGCAGAGACCCAGAATCATTGTTTCCATGGGTGTTCCTGAGGTAAAATAAAATGCCCCCAAGTATTCTTGCTTTTAAGTGTCTGTATTACACAGAGATAGTTGCTGTTTATATCTGGTGTACTCTTACATAATTTCTCCATTTTTAGTATGTTGATTTAGACTGTAGTCTCTAGATTAGAGAACCTACCTTATACGGTATAGCATTAGAATTCGGGGGGGATAATTGGGTTTGATTGAATATATATTTTGGCCAAAATGTGCTTAAAATTATCTGTATACTGTCTTTGGCAGTGCTGAACAAAGATATGTGGCATTGCCTTAGGAATTTCTGCAAAATGTATAAGAATTTGCTATGATGAGTTTAGAGGTAGTTGGGGATATGATTGTATGTTATTTTGTATGCATGTGAGAGCAAATTACCAGCTGAAAATCTAATGATTTGTGGTGATGTTAGTGGATTATATAATGCAGTCAGTAGTATAAACCTGAATATTTAGTAAGAGGGTTCTTTGACTGAAAAAATGAAGCAAATCATTTTAAATCATACATAAATGGTGAAGACTTATCTGTTTACCTAGGTAAAGAGTTTTTACTAAAGTTAAGAAAACAGAGTGAGAAATCTTAAAACATGCAAATGCTAATAGAAAGGTAGTATGTAGAATGTGGTCTATTCAGTAAAACTAATGTTCACCAAAAGAAGCAAAATGACTTCATAAAAGAACTGGTTTTTTGATGAGAGTTGGATATGTCAAGAGATACATAAAAATGGATTGAATGAAGTGTGAATGAGGGGCTTTAAGAAGTGTATGTAGTAAGACAGGTACAGAAAAGATAAAAGTGAATGATTGCAGAATGAATGTGGACTGAGGGCAGAAGCGAGTCATCAGTATGGGGGGGAAAACATGCTTGTGATGGTTTCATCTTTAGATAGAAAGAAAGAGCTTGCATTGTAAAACAAATACTTAAAGAAGAGGAAGGAAATGGGTAGAGTGAGAGAAAGTAATAGCTTCACATATTTGATGGGATCCTAAAAAAGAGACGTGAGGAATCTAAAGAACAAAAATGTATGAATGTGATGAAAGCAAGGATAGTTATCTATTAGAAGTGTCATCTTGCAGGACCTAGGAAGATAATCTTTTTATATGATGCTTGCTTTCTGGAACATGATTCTCCCAGAGATTAGACTTATTCTGACTCTGCTGGATTTCTTTAAGTCCTTGAAGATTATGTTGCAGAGCCTGGGGCCCTGGGGATTGGTTGATCCTGTATTATGGTTATGTTAATTGTATTTGCTGATTTTTTAACTTGGTTGCTGTATATGTTATTTATTATTTGTTTTGATCAACATGAGGAAACCAAGATGGGCCAGGGTTGAACATTGGCTCTGCTAGCCTTTTGATAAATGTTTAGAGAGGGCTAATATGGATTGAATTAAGCCCGTCAGGTCATAGACAAACACCATGAGAAGAGACAACCACTACACATGGCATTCCTAGACCTGGAGAAGGCATTTGATTGTGTTCCACACCAATTGATCTGGTATGCCCTCTGGGATCACAGAGTACCTGAACCACTCATTGACTGGGTCAAATGTTATATAAGAACACCAACAGCCAAGTGCGATGTCCGGCCAGCCTCTCCAACAGATTCCCAGTGACGATTGGGGTGCATCAAGGCTCTGCACTATCACCACTTCTGTTTATGTTGGTCATGGACACCATCATGCACGACCTGCAGCAGAATACACCCTGGACTATGCTCTATGCGGGTGATGTTATGCTTGCTTCTACCACCAGAGGCGAAATACAGCAGCACGTTCAAACATGGAATGATCGCTCAACCATTTCTGACTCCACCTCAACATCAAGAAAACCGAATACTTAGAGACTGTTACCACACCTGGAACTCTTCAATAGAGAAAACCTAAAGAAGGTGGACATTTTTCAGTATCTTGTCTCCCATCTCCAAGACAATGGCGACATCAATGGTGAGGTGCGAGCAAAGGTGAATGCAACCTGGATGTGTTGGAGAGAACTCACTGGTGTGTTATATGACAGACAAATGCCAATCCATCTTAAATCTAAGATTTACAAGACAATCATCTACCCTGTTCCATTGTATGGCACTGAATGCTGGACAACAGGGATCAAAAGCTATCTCCGTGCCATGGAAATGCAAATGCTCCATTGGATATCGGGCATCTCCCTTCTTGATCACATCACAAATGACACCATTTGACAGCATTTTGGTGTGGCACCCGTTACAGAGAATATGAGAGAAGGCCGGCTCCGCTGGTATGGACACAGTGGAGCAGCACCTTCTACTGTTGCCAAGACAGCCTACCAACTAAAAGTCAATGGCCAGAGACCTCGTGGGTGTCCAAAATCGAGATGGCGAGATACCATCAAGAAAGACATGAAAGCGGCAGGCCTGCGCCCCGGAGACACAGCTGACTGTGCAAAGTGGCATTCAATGATCCGAAAAGCAGACCCTGCACCTGTGGGAATACGGTAGGAATAATAATAATATGGATTAAATTTAAAACATAGTGGAGTAAGTAAACCTTAGGAAAATGTGGTATATACAGGCCCATGTAAATAATATCCATATCTCAGCACCTGTAATTTGCAGTTTGAGATCTATCTGTAGTCATCCACTATTGCTTCATTATGGTACTGTCTTTACCTGAAAGATAATCCTGAATTTAAACTGATTTTACTCCTTCCCAATTTGGTAGCCCTGGAAAGTGACCAAGCCCTGCAAGATAACTTATACGGTGTGACAATTCCACCCTATTGATACATATACAAAGGGGCTCATGATGGAATGCCTGTTATCTGTCCCACCTGCTGCAAAGTACTGCTGGATCCCCCTGGAAAAATGGAAGATTGGTTTTAAAAAAAAAAGCATCCCATGATGGGATTGTCAGAAGTCTTCAGATATCATTCTCATTTGAAAGGTATTTTTTTTTAAAAAAATACTCCTATATTTTTAAAAAGACTATTGCTAAATGATATGGCCACAATATGAACTGATGGCCCTATTTTGTTTCCATAAATGCCATGTAGGGCAGGAGAATCTCATAATATTTGTGCCAGTAAATCAATGGTTGATCAAGTAATGATATTTTATTATCATTTGATTAGTTCAAATTTTATTTTAGACTTATGTTTGTATTATTGCTGTTCCCTCTTGTTTGAGAACAGTGATTGTGAATCTGAAAATAAAGTATTGCTATTGCAGTCTGTATTGATCCATCTTCTTTTCTCTGTTAAGAGATGCTTTGATTTTTGAAAAAGGACAGTCATTTTGTTTCACAGATTGACAAATGCCAGTCACCGATGATGCATACTTTCGTCATGAGTTAAAATAATATTGGGTTATAGATATTAATGCCTTAGAAACTGAATAGTGATTCATCATGATAGATCAACATTATATATCCCAGGTATAACCTTAACAAACCTCTGTAAGGAAGCAATAAGTACTGGCAACTGGAATGCTTCCAGTAGGTCAAAAAACTTTACCACCACTTTTCAAAGTCCATTTAAAACTGACTTTTTATTTAACAACGTGAAGATAATCTTTTATGTAAAATACCAGTTGCTCTGCGAGCATTTGCAAATATTGGTGAGAGTAATTAACAACAAAGAAATATTTAATTAAATATGTAAAGTATTAATTTTGGCCTTTGTTAACAAACCACAACGAATCAAATGGCACAGATAAAGGATGAACAAAAGTTGCTTAAAGGACCCTCAGTAAAGGGATGAGATACTGGCAAGTAAATGTTCATTTACTAATTTTGACATTAATAGACTTATTTATCATAAAATATTTTGGCAATTACTATCTGAAAAATGGGTGTCATACATGGTTAAGACTATTTTATTGTTTCTCTTATATTTAAACCTTATATATATAAATCTCTGTTTTAATTTGGCCTTCTTAAATTTAATGTCTTATCATGTAGTGATACTTATTTCTCAGTGTGCCATTTTTTTCCTGGGAATTTTAACGATAGAGAAATAAAAGATAATATAAATATTGCAAATGAAATTAAATAGGCAGTGAATTTTCAGTTATTTTAATACAGTAACATACATTAATTTACTGCTGATTTTATTTGATATTCAAAAATTACTAATGCATTTTAAAAGCAAGCTGTGAGTAAGAATCCTGATGCTATCTGTTTTAATGAAACACAAGAGGAAAACAATATTTACTCTGTCACTTTTAATACTGATTCATCTTGAAGTTTTAGTTAATTATTTTTCACAGTAGTACACCCTTGGATGATTGGAGGATTCCCCCCCCCCATTACAGTTTCTGATGGTGAACTCAGGCTGAATTTGACAGAATAAATCAATATGTGTCTCTAGCAGTTAATTAGAGTATATTCTTCAGAGATACATAGAACTTAACACGGCATCTCAACTACAGATTTATTTTAAAGAATCTTAATGTTTTTTGGTGACCCTAGTAATAAAATTTGAGAAAGTAATTAAAATTCCAGATTTATAAAGAGCAGTTCTTCAGAAGAAGCATTTTAATGATAAACTGCCCCCTGCTGCGAAGGGGGGGGAGGGGGCAAATGGAAGTAGCCATCCACCACATCTTGGAAGATGCTGAGTTGAAGGTGGGGGAGAGGTTAAGCGCTTTGGTAACCTTCCTTCATTTGCCATCAACAAGTACCCTTTGGGGAGCAAACTTAAGCAGAATTTGTTTCAAGCTCCTTAAACGCTGAACGGGGCTGGTGTGTGGTCTATCACTAATTGAAATGGATTACTAATTGACATCTTCTGTCTAGTCTTGTACTTTCATCATATGGGAATACTTAAAAAGACATATTGTAAAGGCAATCCTATTTTTGAATTACCAGAAAGATGGAGATAAGCTGTTGCTATATCAGTGGAACAGCTGCTATACATAACATGTGGGAGGAAAATATTTAGATACAAAATATGAAAAGTGCAGAATGCTGGGAAATTCTGATGATGCTCACTGTAGGGATTGTCCTGCCATCCGCATGTGGAGGCAGCTAATGAGGTCACAGTAATGGAACATCCCCCCCATTGCTTGCAGATAACAATGGGACTGAGTTAATTTATCTAGTCATCCCCACCATATTATTCTAGGAAAAGAAGATGGATACTATATCTTGTAACAGCCAGGTGGTACAATGTGTTGCTTTTTCAAATCCAGGTAATACCCAAAGAATGGTGCTGCTGGATTCCCATGCAATTGCCCCTTGATTTACATTCCTCCATGAATCTTCTCTGTAGTAGCCCAGCAGGGCTACCTATGATCTATCGATCCTTGCCATGACTTGGTTTAACAGCTGCAAAATAGCTCCAGTAGTAATAGGCTCTAACAAAGCCTCTTATCATTGCATTGTCTTGCCATATTGGTTGACCTTTCACAACATAGATCTGAATCAACCTATTTACTGGTTTTACCCAATCCATAACCCTGGGCTATAAATGAAAATCTAGCTTTGCAAACCAATCATACCAACTCAAATTAAAGCTAACCAAGCTTGATGTCTTTGGCAATTGCTGCTGCTAAGCCCTTAATTGCCCTGGTTAAGAATGTTTTGTGAACTCAGCTTTTTAGCATCTTTTAGCAATATTGTCCTACTCTTGTCCTTCAAATGCATTGCATTTCAGCTCTCAAAGTGTTAAAAACACTATTCTACTTGCATATACAATTAATGCTATCTTAATTATGAAAGATAATATATTTCTTTATCAAATTTATACCCACCATAATTATGGCTCTTGGTGCTTTACAGTAATTATGAATATGTAATATAATATCTACAATGACTTCAAGAACAAGTGTGTACGCAGACAAAAAAGAAATTTAGTGACTTTATATATCTGCAGCAGGTAAGCAACAAGGAATAAAAATAGGGAGGGGGGTTCAAAATTCAAGGTCCCAGAAGAGAGGGGAAGCAATTAATTTGGACAGGCCCCACAGGTTTTCTCTAGCCCTTTCTTTGTGCTAAGAAAAGACAAGGAGAATTGCTGGGAGATCAAAAGGAATAACAGCCAGAAGGGGGAAAAGTGAGACTACACACAACCAAGATGGAGACTTGAAAAAGCCACCTGGTCTTATAGTGAGCTAGCAGAATATGATAGGTCTGAAACTGAACTACTGTGGGACTAAAAGTAAGGCAGGATGTAACTCAGAGCTAAGACAATCCACAAATCATGAATTCTTTTATTTGGAAAAAACATCTGCTAAACATTTGAAGAATTTGCCTCAGAAGTATATGGTCTTCATGCAAAGTTAATTATTGCATTGTATGTGATGCGACACCCGGAAAAATACAGCATACTTCACTTAATCCCCCAGAGAAAGATTGAAGGCAAACGAGATCCAGGCAGAAGAAGAACATCATGGCTTCAAAATCTAAGGGACTGATTTGGACAAAACTCAGCAGCACTTTTTCATGTGGCTGTTGATAAAAATAGGATCGTCAACATGATCACTGATGTCTGATGATGGATATGGAAGAAGAAGAAGAAGAAGAAGAAGAAGAAGAAGAAGAAGAAGAAGAAGAAGAAGAAGAAGAAGAAAAGAAGAAGAAGAAGAAGAAGAAGAAGAAGAAGAAGAAGAAGAAGAAGAGGAGAGGAGGAGGGGAGGAGGAGGAGGAGGAGGAGGAGGAGGAGGAGGAGGAGGAGGAGGAGGAAGAAGAAGAGGAAAAAGAAAAAGAAGAATTATTGTATGTTTTGATCTACCCTCAATTTTGCACCTCAAATCTCACCCATCTAGATCTGTGACCAGTACCCAAAACAGTCTAACGTTTGAGGCACTGTTGTTTTAGCCAGGGTGTAATTCTTTGGTCAATGGACTAGCCCAGCTAAAAGACTATTTTCTTTTCCCTTTCCTTTTTTAACTTTGTTAACACTGATGCTGTTGTTTTCATCTCTCTTTAAAGCCAAGGTTAAAGAGAAAGAGTGTGGTCAAGACATTTCTCCCTTCAGGAAGGTGCTGTTGGAAACCAAAAAATATCCACCTATAAGTAGATCACGCACTATGGACTTGGGCTGCTGAAGGAAGACAGGGATGAAGAGTATCCTGCAGCTTTGTGGCATGGGAGCTACAAATTGGCTGCCTCCTGGAAGGTAAAGACTAGAGGGTTTTATTTAAAGAGGATTAAAGGAGAAAGTTACTAGATACATAAGACAGTCAAAGCTTACTTTTTCGCTAATATAAGTGGAACTGAAAAGTGCTTCAGGTAGATTTGGCCTTGAACATATTTTTGTACCTTTTATCTGCTGAAGTTAATTGAAGACCAAAGGTATTAAGAATCCAAGAGCTGAAGAAGGAGGGACCCAGGGAAAGAAGGCAGAGCCTCCTCGCTGACGGACCGTAGATCGTGACTCTCTGCGGCTATGGTCCATGCTCTTTTGTTGGAGAGCCCTGATCATTACGATTAGGGGCTGAAGCTGCCTTGGAGGGGTGGCAGAGTAAGGGGAAGCCGCAAGCCAGGTCGAGGGGAGTCGCATCTCCCCTCCTGGGCTTGGTCTTTTTCCCCCCGAAGACGACTGCAGTGGTGGTTTAAAATGGCCACCCCGAAGAGGAGGACTCAGCTGGATTAAGATTTGTGCAGGAGGGAAGAAAGAGGTGGATAACATCTGAACCGGGACAATTGGGCGATACAACTAAACAAAAGTACCCCGGGATTAAGGTCACATGGAATTTTTAAGAAAAGAAAAGTGAGCAGCGAAATTACAAAGGGACAGGAAAAAAAATAAGAAAATATTTTTGACAGCTAAGCGGGGCTTCGAACCAGGAAAGGAAGAATCCAGAACTAAAGATTTAACTAAATTGGACTAAAATATTTGGGCAATAAACAGGCATAAAATAAAGCTGGACTTAAGATTGTCAAAAAATAATAATAATAAAGTTTACAAATTGGAGACTGGACTGTGCTGGAATATTGAGGTTTGAAAAACCCTAAATAAAAAAATAGGGGGAAAAGGTGAAGACTTTGTATAATGGAGAGTGCCACCTTTTGACAAAAACTTGAGCTCAAACAAAAGGGAAAGCATCCTGTTTCTGAATGAACTGGTGTTCATTATAATGACTATAATCATTATAATCATTATAGTCATTATAATGACTATAACATTAAAGAAATATTGAAACAAAGTAAGAATCTTAGAAAGTGAAAGAACCAGAATAAAGAAAAAAGCAAGGAAAGACTGACTGTGGGATTGATTGATGTTTTTGGTATAGACCCTGGGCTGGAATAATTGAAAACTTTAGAAAATTGCAAGAAGAAAGAAAGAAAGAAAGAAAGAAAGAAAGAAAGAAAGAAAGAAAGAAAGAAAGAAAGAAAGAAGAAAGAAGGAAAGTAAAAGTGTTTTTTTGTGGACTTTAATGATCATAAAATACAAGAGTGTAATGATGATATCTCTTCGGGAATTAAAAATGGAACTTAAAAATATGAGAGAATTACTATAGGAAAGAGGTGAATCACTTTGTCTCTGTGAGAAAAAATGGAAATGGCGATTGAAGAACAAGAAGAAAGAGCTTCAGAGGAGGAGGAGTTGACTCAAGGAGAAGACATATTAAAGAGACAATTAACACAAAGAACACTACAAAGAAGTGGGGAAAGAAGGAAGGTTAAAAAGTTGAGACTTAAGAAGGCAATCAAAAGGGGGAATACCTGTGAAGTCGGGAAAGACAGAAAGACCCAGCAGAAAAGGGGAAAGGAAGATATTAAGAAAGAGAGGGATATAAACTGGAATGAGAAAAGATATGGGGAAAAGGGGGAAGAGAAGCAGTAAGTAACAGGTGCATGAAATAAAGAAATACAGAAATAGTAAAATGTTGAAAAGAGATTTTTTTTCCAGAGATAATGGTTGATGAATTAAAAAGGGATTCTGCAGGGCGACAAGGGGTAATAAAAATATTTCTGCAATTAAAAATATTTAGAAAATAGGGTAGTATAGATACTGATAACTCTTATTAAAAATTAAGGGGGGAAAATATGCTGTGGAATCCAAATGAAAAGATGTAATGATTATTATTGTAACTTCTTAAAAATAATGGTTTATTGGGAATCAAGATGAGGGAATAAAGGTATATTTTAACCATTGAGGTGTCACACTCAAAGCAGTAAAAGGGGGGAAACCTATACTTGTTTTTTTTCTTTAGTGTTAAAACTTGTATTAATTTAGAATTCATAAAAAGAATGTGTAATGGAAAGGGAATATGACAGACTAAAGAACCAACTAAATTAATAAGTTAATATAGACTATTAAAAGCAAGGAGAGACATTGGCAACCTTTTTTTAATTATTATTATTATTATTATTAGGCAAATACATATTGTTTATCTTTATTTTGAAAATAAATATTAAAGGATTATATTTGAAATAATTGAAATGAAACAAAAAGACGTTTCAATTGAGATTAATGAAAGAGGCTAGAATTAATGTGTTTGTTTCTCTCCTTACTGAAAATTTGAAATGGAAAAGGTAATAATAGAATTAAGGATGCATATATGAATGTATAATTGCTGTCATATTTGTATGTAAAGGTGATGACCCGGAAATATGTTGTCCACTAAAAAGAGATTTTTTTTGTGCATCCATTTCAACCGACACACTGCTCGTATATTTATGAAAGAAAGTTGGATGTTTTTATGTTTTGTTTGTTTTTGTTTGTCTTTAAAAACCAATAAAACTTGTAAAAAAATAAATAAATAAAGAGATTTTTGTTTTTATGTGAAAAACTGAATAAAATTTGTTAAAAAAAAAGGAGGGACCCAGACCCCGTACTAGCTAAAGAAAAATTCAGATAAGAGAACCAATTAATTTGGTAATTCCTTCTTGTAGAGTTATTTTCCTTAACTACATATGTGAGGTAACTATAGTGTTTCTTCTAATTGTTCATGAGTGAGCAACAACACACTTTCAACCTGGCATTTTGGGATTGTTTAATATAGCAAATAATGGAGCAAGAGATTATAGCTGCACATAAACTGCCAATTATCACTTTTCCTGTGCACGTTGCATTCCTTTACAATTATTTAAAGCTACACCCCGAATTGTTTTCCAACCGCTCTGTAGTTTGGAGCTCTATTTCTGTACTCTATACTTACTAGAGGCAGAAAAATCTATACACTCTGTATTGTGTGAGAAGTTTTGCAATTCCCTTTATTATTTTCTTTTTATTGCATTCTCTTCTGCAAGCCAATTTTTGCTATATAAACTATGTGGGAGAAAAGATGGAAGGTTTTTGGTTCAGGCCTTGTTATGCAGCTTGGGTTACTGCAAATAGAGGGATAGAGGGATGGATGGACAAAAAGAAAGCAGATATAGCAACATGTCATTATGCTATATGCATCTATGCAGTACATAGCTTGTTGATTCACACAGTTTCAAAAGCAGTCTAGATTTGCCACACACACAAAAAAAACAATAGTCCAGAGGCAAATCAACCAGAATAAGACAGATGGAACTGATAAGTCAAACCAGTAACAAGTGTAGGTTGGACAAATTGTATCTTATGAAGAGCCTAAAAAAGCTAGGGGTTTGGATTGTTGTGTAAAGGTGACTGGTCAGAAGTAAGAAGGAACATGCACTCTGGATCCCAAGGAATAAAAGATTTAAATTAGTAGCTGAGAAATTTGGGAGGGTCTTTTTTATTGCTGTGGCTGACTCAAACCACCTTCCCAAAGCACTTTTCTGCTCCTTCTGTAAGTTTTTCTGTGGATATCTAACTGGACTGGACACCCTATTAGGCCTACAATATAGGATATGCTTATTGATTATGATATTAGGACTTGAAGAAACATTTACTGCACTTGTCCCTTATCGCTTTGCTTTTCTGTGTAATTGTTTTGCCTGCTTGTTTAAGTAAAAGAAGTGGAAACTTTCACTTGAGTATCTGGAATTTTCTGTTGTCTGTCATTAAAGTTATCTGCTTCAATGCCTACTGAGGAAATGAGAGTCCAGGCTTAATCTGTACACAAATAAGGAAACAATGTAAAGTGCACCTATTGATAGAAATATTTTTAGGCTAAGGAGAAAAGACTCTGGGGAGAAGAAAGTAGGTTTGCAAAACGAATACTTTGCTTGAGTTAAATCCTCTGTGAATTTATCTAAATTGGGAATGTACGAGATGCCTCTTGCTGCCTCTTAAATTGGTTTTAGGTGCAGACTTGCCAGACTGATTCAGTGCTTTATATGAAGGGTATCTTGTTGACCCCCAAATGTGTTGGCTGGATGATCCATGTGCAGAGGTAGTTTCACAACGAGGCAATGCAAATCATAGGGTAATTCCAGGAAAATATCTGCCAACATCAAGCAGAATATAGAGATTCTCAAATGCAATAGGTCATCCTGGAGTAGTAATAATCAGAGCTTGGACACCTTCCCAGAAATATCTAATAATTTTATTGTTGTTCAAGAAAACACTCAAAAATGTCAGTGCACTGAAAGCAAACACATCTATTTCATACATCCATTCATGCATATTTAATGAATTATGGAACAGAATTATGGAACAAATAGTACTCTGAAAAAGTAAGGTGAGTAATATTTTGTATTTGCATTGTCCTATGAATATTTTCATAATCCTGCCTTGGGGCATTTCTTTGCCTTGAGAGGATAAAAGATGATGACATTTTTAAAAATGATATGTAATCAGGAACAATTTTATATCAAAGCCTACATTTGAAAGGATTTCTGAAATGGTCTTATTAATAATTTTCCTATCTATTGTTAAAGTTGTGCCTGTTTCTAAAACATGCCCAAATTGTTTGCATGGATAAGATATAAGATATAAGCATATATTTTAATCTCTATTACTTCTCTGTGCTGGAGTATCACATGTAGATGTCTGTGACTTTAAAAAATCATATTTAAATCAGCTTTCCATAAGCCTGCTTTTCCTATAAATTTTCTGGAACATCATATCTGTTTTCACTTGAATCCTCTCCCTCCTGGCCCCATCTCCTTTTGTACAGTTTTCATATCTGATGCTGGGCCAAGTCATATTTGGAAATAATGCAAAGAAGAGGTAGAACTTTGCACCATAGCCATACCTAAGGCACAAAGCCAAAATCAGAACAGAGATGGTACATTTGACTTAGAATGTGAATTATTATGCTAGTCAGTAAGCAAACACACTTTATTTGTAGCAAAGAACATTTCCATGGAGGAAAAAAGAAAAAGAGGCATTTCCTTCTAGCTCAACATATAAAGATAAGATGTGATCCATATGGAGAATGAAGAATTCTTAGTAGTCTGCTCTTAAAATAAATGGCAGTGAACTTACTTCTTCAAATTGAAAGGCCTAATTCAGTAAATCTCTTTCTTTTTCCTTATATATATCCTGAGATCTATTCAAAACTGTGCATGCAGCCAATTACATTTTTTTTAGGGGATTGACACTTCCAGAGCTCTGCATTAAGGAGAGAAAAGATTAAAGAGATCTACTTTAGCAGTGCTATGTGAGAAATAGATTATACTCTATCTCTTATTATCTTGAGTCAGCGATTTAATATAGCTTTACTGGAAAAAGGATGAATATGGGTTTAGGCCCCTTAATAGAACCCTAGTATCCAAGGTATAAGAATTTTCTGTCTTTGGAAAAGAGAAGTCTATAGAGAATATGCTAACATTCTTCAAATACACAAAGGATTTTTGTTCAGAAAAGAGCAAATATTTAAGGCCTGCAGTCCAAGGAGGCAGGACCAAAATGTAACAAACATCAGGTTGCTCAGATGCTTTCAGTTATGCAAATATTGAATATTTTATTGCATAGTACCATCCTATTCATATTAATCACAGATATATATTACTTATTAAAAATGCTGTTCAATCCATGAATATAAATGGGACACAACAGGCTTTTGCTGAACCCCAAAAAAGACCGAGTGGCTTTTGTAGGTTTGGACCTTCTGTTGTCATGATTCTTCCACCTTTGGTTCTGGATGGGGTTGCACTTCTTCAGACAGACTTGGGATACAATCTATGGATTCTTCTGGACTGATTGAAAAGCAATTGTGGCTAGGAAAGCCTTTGAGTTGTGCGCTAGTTTTGCCTGTTGCTGGACCTAGAGTCTGCTTTACTGCCATGCCCTTGTGACCTCCCATCTAGACTACTGCAATGTGCTCTACATGGGGTTTCTCTTGGAGCATTCTGAAGCTTCAACTAGTACAGAATGCAGCAGCATGGATATTAAATGTGAATGGTTACAGGGTGTTAGGTATAACATTGATACCAAATATGGTTTGGGTGAATAAATATATAAAACTTAGATATCATGGTTTAAGTGCTTATCACTTTAAGCACAATGCAGCAGGCAATTAGCCGATTAAGGGTGCGGTTAGAAGTTACAATATAAGGAAGCATTAGAAGCTGGAAAGCTACTGGCTGTAACTGTGTGCTGCTGCGACTTACTGTGTGTTGCTGCGACTAACTGAGATTACTGACTGTGAGTGCCTGTGACTGAACTGTTTTTGTTTGCTACTGTTTGCTGAATATCCAGCGTTTGTTTCTCTGGAGAGTGAAACCGGAGGAGGAGAAGATATCTTTATCGGCTGATAAAGATATTGCAAGGACTCTTAACTTGGACTATACTAGTGAGTCTTACTGGATGGAAATACTGTGAATGACTTAATGGACTGAATGATAATGCTTTAAACTCTAACTGGATTAAAAACTATTTAAACTACAAACAGTGTTTGTGTTCAGTGTGTGTATACTCTGGGGCCCTGCCTGGTTTGACTACTGCTGCAATACTCTTCTAGGGGTTAATCCCCAAACCCTAACATTGGTTATGGGCCCAGCAGCATAGTTTAACTAACCAGGATATAGCAGAGAGAGTTGGTGTGAGTTGCACATTACTGTAAAAACAAACTGTTTTAATTAGTTTAAAATAGTCAAAATATCTGAAGAGTAATGGCACAAGTAAATTTGTCACAACTGTCCATGATATCCAGGCTGGATGGAACAAACTATGTTTCATGGTCAATGAAATGTAGTTTACTTCTACGCAGAGAAGGTTTGTGGGACATTATAGCAAACCCACCAGATGTGAGTAGATGGGATCCTGCTAATGATGATGATAACGAAAAGTTACAAGACTTTAAACTGAAAAATGAGCAGGCTTTATGCATCATAGGACTGACTCTCTGTGATCAGCAGCTTGTCCATATTCGTGGAGAAGAAAATGCTGCAAACTGCTGGGAGAACCTCAGGAAGATTTATGTTCGGGACAGTGTAGGAGCACATATAAATCTTACACGGAAGCTTTTTCAACGCATCTTCAGAGGAATGGAGATATGTTAGTTCATTTAAACTGTATGAAGAGCATTTTTCAAGATTTGCAAGAAAAAGAGCTTATATTTAATGAACTGCAACAAGTCTACATAATATTATCTTCATTAGATCAAAGCTATGATGACTATGTGACTTCGTTGGAAGTATTGCCAAAAGAAAGCCTCTCATTAACCGAGATTACAGGCAGGCTACTAGAAGAAGCCAGAAGAAGGCGTGAGCGTGACGAGCTGAGAGAAGATAAGAAAGAAGAGAAATTATCTTCAAAGCTTGAAAGAAACCAGCAAAGCAAAGTAAAGCACCTGGAAGAAGAGAATTTATCTTCAACGGCATACACAATTAAAAAGTGTTTTAATTGTGGAGGCAGAGGACATTTGGCAAGATTCTGCAAAAAGAGAAAAAGCCAGAATGTAAAAAAGCCAAAGAAAGCATTTGAACTAGCCACGTTTAACAACTCTGATGTGAAGAATAATTTATGGGTGGTTGACAGTGGCGCATCCCACTGCATCACAAGAGATAAGACAAAATTTATAAAAATGTCTACAAGCTCTCAACATATATCACTTGCCAATGGCTGGAACCTGAAAGCGAAAGGTCAAGGTTTTGCACGTTGTCCGTACATAAACCAGGATATAAAAATGTTGTATGTACCACAACTAAAGTTTAATTTGCTTTCAGTAAGGGTATTAGATAAATTAGGTTATGTAATTACTTTTAAGGATAATAATTGCATAATTGAAAAAGATAACAAAAGGGTAACTGCAGCTTTAAATGGAACATTATATGTCTTAGATAATAGTAAGAAAGGGGAGGCTCAAACTGTATTTAATAATATAAAGCCTCATGATGAATGTATCCATTTATTGCATAGGCGTTTGGGGCATGTAAATTTTAAAATGCTAAAACGTACAGTTGAGTTATCTGAAGGAATAAGGTTAAAACCTTGTGATAAATATTTGCGTTGTAATGTTTGCTGTGAAGATAAGAGCAAAGTATTGCCTGCAAATAGGCTAAATGGTTTCAAAACAAAAGAACCTTTAGAAGTAGTATTTGCAGACATCATAGGTCCAAAGAAACCCAGTATGGGGGTGCTAGATATATACTGAGCATTATGGACCATTATTCTAGATATGGGTTTTGCTATTTAATGAAAAGCAAAACTGAAACATATCAACATTTTTTCAATTGGCTTAGGTTTGCTGAAAGAAAGTCTAAACGTCAACTGATAACCCTGGTGACAGATAATGGTACGGAATTTATTAATAACAAATTCCAGAACAGACTTAAGATAGCTGGAATAGAGCATAAGAAGTCTGCTCCATACAGGCCAGAACATAACGCTTTTATTGAAAGAAGAGGCCAAACACTACAGGCAATGGTTAGAACAATGTTAAATGATTCTGGGTTACCTGATTCTTTGTGGGGGAGGCTACAATGTGTGCTAATAACATATTGAACAACGTTGTTAATACAACAACAGGTGAAATTCCATTCACCAGGTGGCATGGCAGGAAACCTGACCTAAGTTACCTGCACACATTTGGTGCACCAGCATGGGTGCATATTCCTGCACAACTCAGAAAAAAAGGGCAACATAGAGCTAAAAGATTTTTCTTCGTTGGTTATCAGGCAAACCATAGGGCATATAGATTTTGGGAGAAAGGCACATCTAAAGTGTTATGTAGTGCTAGTGCCCAATTTCTAGAACATGAAGGATGGGAGAAATTAGAACAGGATGCCAATAAAGATGTAATTATTGAATCCTATAGAAATCCCATTAGTTATCCCTGTAACTTTAAAAATAAAGTAAAGAGACAAATACAGGATGAAATAGTGCCCATAAAGGAAGAAACAGATTCAATAGCTGAACAGGATGAGGAAGATGAACAGGTAGTAGTTCAACAAAGTCCTCCTGTAAGCCCTGTAATTCCCAGAAGAACTACATGTGTATCTAGACCGCCTGATAGGTACCAGGCTAACACAGTGTGTCAGATTAATCAAGTTCCTAATTCTGTTGAAGAAATTAAAAAGTATCCTACTAAGGAAAAAGAAAGTTGGTATGCAGCAATGAATAAGGAACTGAATTCATTAAGTGATATGAAGGTGTATGATAATGCCAAATTACCTGTAGGAAAGAAATCCATTGGCTGCAAATGGATATTTAAGGTAAAAATAGATAAAGATGGTAATTTAATCCATAAGGCAAGGTTAGTAGCCCAAGGTTTTAGGCAGAATGCCAATGACTACGATGAGGTGTTTGCACCTAGTCTTAAGGCAGCAACCTTGAGGGCAGCTTTAGTGTGGGCAGCTAGTAAAAACTATATAGTTAACCATTTAGATGTGGAAACTGCTTACTTGCACGCCCCATTAAAACATATTATTTATATGAAAAAACCTGTTGGTATTAAAAGTGAAAATAAGGATAATAATGGTCTTAAACAATCAGGCTATGAATGGAACCAGTATATTGTAAAGGAACTAGACAATATAGGATTTAAAGCTGGTTTAGCCGATCCATGTCTGTTTAAGAGGGAGACAAATGGGAAAGTATCATTATTATTACTATTCACAGATGACATTGCATTGATTACTGAAACTAATGATGAAGCAAATAAAATAATAGCATCATTAGGAAAGAGAATAAAGATCAAGCAATTAGGGGAGATAAAGAAGTATCTCGGTTTGAATATAAAGAAAACACGAAAAGGTTTTAAGATATCTCAGGAAGATAAGATAAGCAAATTACTAAAAGATTACAAGATGGAGTTTTGTAAGCCAGCTAAGACTCCAATGAGTCAGGAGTTTAGCAACACTGATGTACAAAGCCCTGAGTTTGATAAGGTGATTTATCAATCTTTAATTGGTAGTTTGAGTTATATTAGTAATTGGTCTAGACCAGATATATCGTACTGTGTGAATCAATTGGCTAGATTCAATTCTGCACCATGTGAAAGACACTGGATTGCAGCTAAGAGGATATTAAGATATCTTAAAAAGACAATGAATTATTCATTGTATTTAGAACCAAAGGGTGATTTAATTTTGAGTGCTTATGCAGATGCTAGCTTTGCATCAGAAAGAGACACTAGAAAGTCGACTTCAGGAACAGCCATAATGCTGGGTAAGACATTAATAGGCTGGAAGTCAATAAGACAACAGCATATAAGTTTGTCTACTATGGAGGCAGAATTCTCCTGTTTATCATTGTTATGTACAGAATTAATAATGTATAAACAAATGTTAATTGATATAGGTATAACTGTAGATTATCCTATAATTATACATGAAGATAATCAGGCAGCAATTCAAATGGCCACAAATATTGGAGTAAAAACAAGGAGCAAGCATACAGATCTAAGATACCTAAACGTGAGACAATCTGTAAGAAGTAAGATGATTCAGCTAGAGTACTGTATGTCGGAGGACAATTTAGCTGATAATTTTACTAAAGCCCAAGGTGCCAGTAAGCACCAGGAGAGTTGTGAAAAATATGGGATTAGATTGTAAGGTATTATATATTTATTTCACCCAAAAGGGAGTATGTTAGGTATAACATTGATACCAAATATGGTTTGGGTGAATAAATATATAAAACTTAGATATCATGGTTTAAGTGCTTATCACTTTAAGCACAATGCAGCAGGCAATTAGCCGATTAAGGGTGCGGTTAGAAGTTACAATATAAGGAAGCATTAGAAGCTGGAAAGCTACTGGCTGTAACTGTGTGCTGCTGCGACTTACTGTGTGTTGCTGCGACTAACTGAGATTACTGACTGTGAGTGCCTGTGACTGAACTGTTTTTGTTTGCTACTGTTTGCTGAATATCCAGCGTTTGTTTCTCTGGAGAGTGAAACCGGAGGAGGAGAAGATATCTTTATCGGCTGATAAAGATATTGCAAGGACTCTTAACTTGGACTATACTAGTGAGTCTTACTGGATGGAAATACTGTGAATGACTTAATGGACTGAATGATAATGCTTTAAACTCTAACTGGATTAAAAACTATTTAAACTACAAACAGTGTTTGTGTTCAGTGTGTGTATACTCTGGGGCCCTGCCTGGTTTGACTACTGCTGCAATACTCTTCTAGGGGTTAATCCCCAAACCCTAACACAGGGTGCATGTAACACCACTACACTGCAGTGGTTGCTGGTATGCTTTCAAGTGCAATTCAAGGAGTTTAAAACCCTTCATGGTTTGGGACTGGGTTACCTGATGGACCATTTCTCCAAAGTTATTCCCACCTGTCAATCCAATCTGGTAGATTGGGTATGCTCTGGGTCCCATTAGCTAAAATATGCCTATTGGTGGGGCTCAGAAGGCATGTCTTTTCTGCTGTAGTCCTGACCCAACGGCTGGACCTTTCATAAGGCTTTAAAGACCTGGTTGTGTCCCTAGGACTGGGACCCAAGAATGGAAAGGTGTCTGTCTCCTGGCTGTGTTAGCAACTGTTGATTGTAATACCTTCTTGGCTATGTATTTCAATCCTATGCATTTAAATTTCTATGTGATGACCTGGGGCGTGGCACAAAGGCAACGCAGTCAAATAAGCAAGAAATGTCCCTTTAATACCTCCAACTTTTTCCCCAATGTCCAGTTACCTTCGGCTGGAGAAAAAACTCTCCCAAGAACAGTCTTTAAGTGGAGGAAATTCAGTCCGAAAACAAAGTACATATAAACTGTAAATAAAAATCCACACAAACCACACTGCAGCAATTAACTAGACAGGGCAGGATAAGGAATTGCAGACTTCAAAGGCCAACAAAACACACACAGTTGGGAAGACACCAGGAAACCAGATAGGTCTCAACAAAACAAGATAATACATGATTTGTTTCCAACAAGTTGCTGTGCACAAACTCCTTTTTAAAAAACTGTGTTCCCAGCTGCAGCTAATGAAGGGAATCAGGACCCTTTCCTCCTATGTAAGCCACACAACTCACGTTGCTCCCTTCTCCATTCCTCCCTGCATGCCCGAGGATGAAGAGGGGGTGGGCCTGGATCTTCCACTGAATTCCCTCTGCCTTGCTCTACCTCTTCTCTGCTCTGCCCAGCTGGACTATGCCCTTCCCCAGTTTTTTCCACAGCCAGTGGAGCCACACTCCCACTCCCTGTCAGCTGCTTGGCCTCCCCCTCAGAATCAGATTCCGACAGGGGCATGACATTTTATATTCGTGATTGTACACTGTTTTTAATTTAATTTGAAACATTGTTCATTGCCCATTACGTGCTGAGATGGGCAGCTATACAAGGTGATTAAATATTTTTTTAATTTTTCCCTAAACAGCACAAAATAATTAACATCATATTAGAAGACCTAGTATCATATTTCTTTATTTAATTAATGAAGCACCCCATCTGATCCATCAGCATTTGCTTACTGAAGAAGGGCTACTATTTAATTAGTGGTCCAGAAATAAACATTCTCCTTGTTTATTTTTTGCTTGCTGAGCATCAGAGCCCAAAGTGTGTTCCTTGACAATTGATGCTTAGACAAAGGGCACCTCTGTTTCCCTGTATATAAATATCTCACAAAAGGTAGTGCCAGTAAAGAGATTTTCCTCACTCCTGGCTTGCATATGTGGAGCTCATACAAAATAAACAAATTTGTTCTAGGCAACAAAGAAAAAAAATATCCAGAATTGCCTGTAGGCATTCATTTTGCTATAAATTAAATGCAGATTACAAAATCTGCATTAATCCCAGCCTCCCCAAATGTATTCAAAAAGCATCTATAAATGTATTCTGAAAGTATTTCATTTCTGCTCATACAATTTACATTAAAATCCACACCAGCTTTACACATCATAATATTTTATTCTTATCTCCATTTTTCTCTTGCCAATGAATTGCGTATTTTAAGCTTTCTGTGTGCCAACAAGGAGCTGCATGGATCTATGACAACCACCATATTTGCACTTTTGATTTACAAATCAGTAACTAAATTCTCATTAAATATTCCTTAGCAGTCTGCTCGACATATGTTTCTCTGAGTAGCAGTACTTATAAGGGGAAAGCAAATTAGATCAGTAGTTAAATTTCCTTCCGAAAAGCTGCTGATATCCTTGGGACAGAATAATTTCCAAAATTAAGCCTTCCAGGGCTGTCCCAAGCTTTTTGTTTTTCTCCTTAACAGAATACAAATGGGAATAATTATGATCGTGATTAGGATACCTAGATCTGGGTTGAAATATTCAGATGAGTTGGAATATTGTACAGATCAGATCTGGCAGGTCTGTCCAAATTGGATTCCCATTTCCTTCTATAACATTGGTCAGTCATAATAATCAGATGCCCTAAGAGGATTTCTATGGAGATTCTCAGTCATCCAGGTCATGGTTGTCCCAATGGTGCTTTTTCAAGAGACAACTGGACTTTCTGGTTTTTCTCTGACAACGTTTCACTTCTCATTCCAGAAGCTTCTCCAGCTTCTTGTCCAATTCATCAGAACTGAAGAAGCTTCTTGGATGAGAAACAAAATGCCTTCAAAGAAAAAAACAGAAAGTCCAGTTGCTTCTTGAAAAAGCACCTTGGGGACACCTAAGAGGATTTGTTTTTAAAGATCAATTAGGCTTTCTTTTTCAGATCTTTAACATTCCTCACTTATATAAGAGAAATTAATTAGAAATTTGATGCGGTCTACTGTACTTTTGATGCTTACTACTGTTATTGCCAGAAGTAACTTACTTCTGGGGCTTACTTTCTAGCAGGTGCATACAAGAACTGCAATTAGGTTGCTGAATGACAGCAGTGTTAAATCAGCTTAGTAAAGTAGTCAGTAGTTATTGGACTGTAAATTTACCATCTACCAGTGTGCCAGTGAATTTGTTTAGTTTGTGCTTCAGTGGTAACGCTCCCTGTCAGCAGAAAACTTCCAGCAACCACATCCCAATTGCCATTGCATCTGTAACTTGCCCTGATGAGTCCAAACAGACTTGAATAACTTTCTTAGCTGTAGCTTTCTTTCTTTGAATGGTCTACATATGTGAAAGAAAGCTTTTCTCTTTTGTTCACTGGAAAAGCCAGTTCCCCTATTGTTATTAGTCCTTTGCTACAAGAATGCCAGAGATTCTTCTGATACCAAAAAGATTTAAAATATTATAATATAAAACTGTAGTTGCTCCTTCTCATGTCTACCCTTGTGATCTGTTGCTAGCAAGCCCAAAAAGTAGCTCAGTTAAAAACTTTTAATTATGCTTTTATGGGTTGCTGTTGTGCAGATATTTATTTTTCTCTGTGCTTTTGTTTTAATGCTTCCCTAAATTGTCTTTCAATCATTGATAAAAGGGAAGTAGACGTGTTCAAAATAAAAAGGCAAACAAACAAGCAATTGTTGGTTACTTGAATTAAATTGGGTAAGTTCTCCCATAAAATATAGTGAACTATTTTGTGCATGGTAATTCCTGCCAAGTATACTGGATGTTTCCTGTTAGAACGTACAGTTCAATTTCTTCTGCTGAAGGATGACTAACTGAGGTTTAGGAGTACATGTCCGTGTCCAAACTAATATTATGTTTCAAAAATAAATCTTTCCCAGTTTACTTTAACTTGAAAATAAAGTTTCACTTAGAATGCCCTATATGGGCTTGTACCACATCTGAAATTCGGGTTTATCTTAATACATAGTCTTAATATTTTAACTAGATAGACTCTTAACAAATGTATCTTTTCTTTTATGTATACTGAGAGCATTTGCACCAAATTCCTTGTTTGTCCAATCACACTTGGCCAATAAAGAATTCTATTCCATTCTATCTATCTAATATTTTAACTTTCAGAGATCTGTTAAATAAGGGCAGATCTTTGCTTTTTGGACAGAAGTCTTGTAATTCTTTATTGTTTGTGATTTATATTCTGCTAATTATCGATATTTATGTACCTATTGGATTTTAACAATGACTTGAGGTTTTTAAAACAATATGTGATATTTTCATTATGTAAAACAAAAGAATGATTGAAAAATTGTATCTTTTTTAAAAAAATGGCAAGTTCCGTGTCTGCAATTAAACAAAAGCATGGCGATGATGCAGTTTCTTTTCTGCTAGGTGCAAACGAAATGGCTTCCCATCTCATGAAATCAGCATTACCTATAACAGCCAAATCTGCCTTCAGTCAGGCAGAACAAATAAGAAAGATGGATGGGAATTTAACGTGTCAGAAATTATTCTTTTTCTGCAAGAAAAAGGGGAAGTTGCTGGACACAATAACTAAGAGGATCTCGAGAGCAATAGCACATTCAAAGATAACAAAAGCAGTGCTCATCAACCCACCTCTAAAGAAAGGCTGGTGCTTCAGCAGAAACAGTTTGACACATATGATCTAAGGACAGGAAATAAAGTAAGCCATTTCTTTGCTTGAAACTGAACAGTGGTTTGGACAAAGAAGCCTGACCCTAAACATCCACATTCACTTTGAAAACTGCACAGGTTCCTGTCTGACTATGCTCTATGGCAGTGTTTCTCAAACGTATCAAAGTTAAGATGCATGAAAAAAGAAAGAAAGAAAGATAAAAAAGAATATATGTTAGTGTCAAAGGAGGTGATGTGAGGAGTGTTTGTGCAAAGTTTCTCAAACATCTGGAAAAGTACAGAAAAAGTGGAACTAATGAGAGAGCTATCTATAAACTAACTATCTAACTATGAGGCAGCCACTGCTAGACCCATCCAGACAAGAAGCAGCCGGTGAGATGAGAAGGGAGGGGAATGACCATTGGGTCTTGCAATGGTCCTAGTCCACCAGTGGTAGGATTCAAATTCTTTTACTACTGGTTCTGTGGGCGTGGCTTGGTGGGCGTGGCAGGGGAATGATACTGTAAAATCTCCAGTCAGAGGTGCTATTTGCCAGTTCTCTGACTACTCAAAATTTCTGCTACCGGTTGTCCAGAACTGGTCAGAACCTGCTGAATACCCACCTCTGTAGTCCACCCTGAACAACACCTCAGTCCTGTTGCCAGGTCATTGCAATTTTGGTCTGGAGTTTCTGAAGTTGGTTTAAGAAACAGCCAGTTTCTTAATACAGCGAGAGATATGGTATTCCTGGTTGATTTATAAACTTCATTCCTTGCTTGCATCCCCATTGGGGAAGATACCTATGATCTTATAATCTGTGGTGACCTCATCAATTTTTTTTGTAAAAAAAATGGAGCGATACTCAACAATCAGTTAAATTCTTTCAACAAATTACATGTGATTGAAGGTTCCTGATGATCTGGTGGATTAGGGTCATTAATACAGTGGTTTCAATCTACCAACAGTTTTCCCCTGACTCCTTCAACAAAACAAATAACCATAGATAAAAATAATTGTAATTACTACCAGGCAAAATCTTTACTGGATCAAGTGAAGATTTGCTAAATAGAAGTTATCATTCAAGTGTCCAAGAATTCTTAATGGAGCAACAACATTATGAACCAGAAAAGTAGGACTGACGTTTGAACAATATTTAGAGCTTCTTTGGTGCCTTCTGGCATGAAGGCAAATTATATTCTCAGATGGAGTGCGAAAAAAAGTCTCCACAAATGGAAATTGAGCTTTATCCGATGCAGGATTTTAGACTGTAAACAGAAATGTTTCCTAAAATTTAATTCAAAGTTGGATGCTTCAAATTATGAAGTTTAGTGTGAACATTTACAGAGTTTATTTCTGGGAATACTATAAAAGCTCATGTCTTAGGAGAAATCCTCTTTCTTAAAACAAGTTTTGAGTTAAGGGCTAAAAATGATTTTAAAATATTTTGTGTTATTATGAAGACAACAAGCCTTTCACTTTTGTATTTTGCTGCTTGTAGAAATTAGGCAGTTGGAATTTATTCACTTTTAATTGATTCATGCTGGCCTCTTTGTATATTTTTTTTAATGAATGGTGTGATATAAATGTTTTGAGTTAAAGCATCAATAGATTTTTTTTTATTTCATCTGTGTATATGTGCTTGTGTATTTATTAAGAATGGGGCACCATTGCCTCCACAGTCCAATGCTCCCCAGACTCTGGCGTGTGGTACTTACTTTTAGGCAGTGTTTTCTTTCAATTGACATGCTCCTGTGGCCTACCCAAGGCTGTTCCAGGTCACACCAGGCCTTTATTTTTGAACTCACCTTTGGAGAATGCTCTTCCTCAACCTCCTGCAGCCTTTGAAACCTGTGTAAAGCACACTACATTTTACCTAACTCTAACCCTAACCAGAACCCAAACCTGAATCCTAGCCCATTCTTACATGATTTTTGGAGGCTCCAGAAGTGGTGTGAGAACAAGGCCTCTTTTGCAACTTCCAGAGAGTTTGGAGGCTGTGTGAGAGCATATACCCTCTTGCACAGAATGGGGTATACACTTGAAAATGTTGGTTAATGCTGGCATGTCACCCAAAATGTTGCGGTGTGTCACCTTTGACATACATGTTATAGCTATACCATCACTGCAGTAGGCTCACCTGTTGTAACTGACTGATATTCTGAAACATGGAGAGAGCAGTAAATCTAAGGGGAATGTTTTATACAGCAGGGAAACCATTTCTATTTAACTGGAGTGTTGATTACCATTGGGAAGCGCAGATATGTAGATTTCTATGCCTCTAAAGAGAAGACACGTGCAACCCCATTTTCCAAACTGTGCACTAACAAGCAAATCCTAGTCTTAAAGACAATTTCACTACTTTGCTTCTATTTAAGGCTCCACTCTAATTCACTCCTCTTTTGCAAGCTTTAAGTTTTTTGGGGGGGAAATGGGTGAAGAAGTCTTCTGAGCATCTTAACTATCAAGACAGCCTCAAATTCTCAGTATTTCAGAGAATTTCCCAAGAGTTCAGCAAAATTTAGATAATTGTGTAACAAGCCAAAAAATGGGCATGTTATTTGCTCAGTAACATCAATTTCAGATATGTGCAGGCCATGCATAGTGAACTAAGCACTGTTTTATCTTTTCAATATGACCTGCTCACTTTTCATGTAAAAAATGGATAGAAGCAACACACTTAAGGACTGCTATTGATTTGTCACAAGCAAGAAAGATGTTGGCTCTGTCAGTTTTGCTGTCAGAAGATTTTATGATCTGCTGTAAATAAATATTGTCTAGACCAAAAAGTAGAAATTCAGCTTATGTGACCTCTGGTTCCTTCTCCTTTTGTTCTTTGACAGCTGCAGTTATGCAGCTCAGTCACTGTATTTATTTACTTCCCATCAAACAGGCACAGTAGTTTTACTATCTTTTTTTTTTATGTGTTTAAACTGCTCTTCCTATAACTCCAAATTCCCTAGCAATGTGGTCATCCAAGGGAATTTTGGAACTTAATCTCAATGCACCTAGAACAGGGTTCCCCACCCCTGCGCTACAGACTGGTTCCGGTCTGTGGCCTTTTGGGAACCGGGTCATGGAAGCAGCGGATGAGTGTGTGTAGCTTCACTTGTGCATGTGCAGGATCTAGGTTGATGCCCCCTTGCCGGAAGGGAGTAAAAACTTAGAAAATGTGATTATATAATTTGTCAGTTTTAAATGGAGGAAATGGGATAACCCCAACCCAAAAACTGAAAAGGACATGTAGGCTTATGCAAGCTCTAGGGGCAAAAGGATGCATAGACTAAAATCAAAGAATTTTACCTAAAAGGTAACCGCTTTATGAAATTTTTACTTCCCTCTTTCTGGTATTCAAATTGTATAAAATATCATGTTGTTTGAGGTCTCAGCTCCTTTAGCAGCTGGGACCCTTTTGCTGAACCGCTTCAATAAAAGTTTCCAAAAAGACCATTACTCTTGTTTGGCTCTCATTGGCTTCTGTGTCAGGTTCAGTCTGTTTTGGAACAACAGTGTGAAACTATTTCCTCCTCTCCTGCTGCTGCCGCTGTCGCTGTTGCTGGTCCATGGAGCCCAAAAGGTTGGAGACTGCTGACCTAGAGGACACCAAATAAGGAAATATATTATTGATAAATGTTGTTCTACTTTTAAAAGAGTTTCCTGAGCAACATGCTACCAAGAACCTTTTAAGAAAACAATGTGTTTCCAAATAAACGTAGAAGTGTATGTAGATGAAAGGAGAGTTTCCTCTTATTTTTTTGGCATAGCATCCTTTAGGATTAACCCATTTCTTATTTATCAATTCTGTCCTTCTCCTGAGGAATTTTAAAACTTGTATATATTCCTACTAAATCATTTTTTAATGCATTCAGTTTTGTTTTATTGCTCATTCCTTCAGGGATTCTTGAAGGAAACATGCTATGCTTGTTGTGTTTATACATTTTAAATTAAATAAAGATTAAATTTTATGATTGAATGCTAGTAGCTGCAAATGGAAAGGGGACCTATTTCCCATTCACCATGGGCTGAAACTCTGGAGCTGAACTTTGAAAATTAAAAACAGAAAAATACCTTAGTAACAATCACAGCAACTGATATTCATAGCATGTTGTCTCTGGCATTAAGAATAATATAGAAATATGCAAAGCTTTGACCTGAAGATTTGATTCAAAAGCAAATTTATCAATTCTCCCTTCAAACAGAATCTTTCAAATGGATCACCATTTAATTAAATAATCTAATTATGTGCTTTCATAATGATTCCGTCAGTATATTTTTGCATGTGAGCACATGCTATTTAATTGAATTGGTCATTCTAATCTAAGTGATTAGATTATGCTGATTGATTCAATTCATGCCATATTGGATGTTGGATGATTTGCACAACTATAAAACATATAACTGCATGTCAAGTGAGTACCGATATCTTACTTCATCCATTTTACAGCTTTATTTTGAGATACTCTGTTATGAGGTACATTCCATACTTATGTGAAGTAAAGTACATTTTATTTGTTCTGAAACTTGCATCAAGTTTAGATTGAGAGAGAGAGAGGAGGAGAGAGAGAGGGAGGGAGGAAGGAAGGGGGGGAGAGAGGAGGAGGGAGGAAGGGAGAGAGAGAAAAACAGTTTTATTATCTTCTTTTGTATGTGCCATACTATAGGCATTTCTATCATGTCTTTTTATATTTGAATTTTTAAAATCTAATTTTAAAACTTTATTTACAGGATTTGCACCAGCCTTTTGTTGATTTCTAATTCCTCCATCCAGTTCTCCAATATTAGGACCACCAGATTTGGAAGGCAAAAGTCCAGATAATCAGTTGATGGCTGAAAAAAGTTATCAGTTTCCATATTCATCTGGTGGGTTGTCTGGATTTTTACAATCCAGATCTGGCAGCCCTGTCCAATGTCTTTTTAGTATTGTGGTGTATTGATAGTAGTCATACACAAAGCTACATAAAGGATAATATGATGTAGACATTTTAAAAAATATATTCTTGTCCTAATGTTCTCAACATGGAATTTACTCTTTAAAAAAAACACAATGAGTCAGACTTAGTTAAAAGGAATGAAAACTACCCCAAAATACAATGAATGTAAGTTAGACTGGGAACTTGAAACAACATCTTAGAATGGCAAATCACGTCATACTATTGTCAAGAAAACTGTATGGTTCTATCCATTAGCATTAGGAGTTAAACTCAGTTTAAAGGAAACTGAATATTTTTGACTTTTTTGTTAGCCATTGAAGGATCTCATCTTGATCAAATCATAGAATACTTAATTTCCAACTATATATAGGTAAAGTTATGGCTATATTTTTACTCTAATATGCATAATTTTATGGAGAAAATTTGCCTATTGATGGCTAGAAGTCAAAGATGACTTGATATCACAAAATCAATCAATCAATCAACCAATCATCAATAAAAAACACAATTTTATGCTTCTGCATTTGCATTGAACCAGATTTTCCTCAGTTTGATCTTTTTCTGTATTGGTGTTTTAACCAGAATAAGTAATTTGAGGTTGTCAGCAAAGTTGGACACCTGGAGAATTCTTGAAGGAAAAGCTATTTTTAAACCTGAAAATTAATTCTGCTTTGATTGTCCATTAGAAATTGTGGTGGGAGTACTTTTATTAGATTAAAATGAGACAGTCTCCCATTTAAATAAAGTTATCTGAATAAGAAGAACAGCACCAAAGTTAATTAACCTTTACCTGCCCTTGTTAAAGCCAAATTTGTCTCTGGACAGAACATGTTTTTCCGTAAGAAGATAAAAATTTACTTTCTAAATAAACCTTAGAAACCATATTTATTTCTAAATATATCACAAACAGTGAAACTTGAAGAAGAACAGTTGGAGTGATGGGTTTTATGATAAATTTAGACTATTCTATACATCCGGTGGGAGGAGAGAGGGAAATACACTTATTGTATATGTGTATAGAATGTGTAGCTGGCAAATGCACTTCTTTTTAAAATGGCTGGTAGCTGCTCCTGTTTGTTACAACATGCATTTCTATAGTGCTGCTACTTCACTCAGTGGCCTGACAGCTGTCCCCATTCTGGATCCTCAAATGTATTGCATACACAACTAACAGATTTCCCAAGCTTTACATCTGGTAGTCCCAACACATCAGAAAGATACCCATTTTGGGAAGGGTGGCTTAAAAGAGATAGGTAATTACAGTGCATGCAGTAGTGATGGCATATGGACGTCACCACCCCCATCTCTCTTTGTTACTAAGGGTAGAATTTGGGAGAGGGTTAGGAAAGAGTCTTCTCAGCCACAGTCAAATTCGTTCTTTATCACTAGCTGGACAGATTCCCCATCTGTAGCCAAGATGAAGATGCTGTCAAATTCTGCCATGGCTATGTAAGCTATGAAAATGATTTGGATGAACTGCTTCACACTTTTCTCTGATTTGTCAAAGCTGTTAAAACATCAGTGCTGTAAGAAGCTGATTCACAATGCAACTCCCAAGCAAACAACTCTCATAATTCACAGTCATCGCTCAAAAAAGGTAAATCTAGAGTTTATTAGATTGGGAAAGATTAGGCATACAGAACTGCAGGGGTCTCCAAATTTGGCAACTTTAAGACTTGTGGACTTCAACTCCCAGAATTCTCCAGCCAGCATTCTGGAGTTGAAGTCCACAAGTCTTAAAATTGTCAAGTTTGGAGACTTCTGCAGTACTGTATCATGTCTGAGCTGCAAAGATCCAGGTAAGGGTCAGAGGGCAGCAAAGTGTCTCTAAATCTCTGATTCTCTCTGCCATCTAGTGGTTATCTGCATTCCTATGGCCCAAGTATGGAATGCCTAGGAAAGATAGTGTTAGGTACTGTACTTCCAAACCTTATTCAAGGAAGCTAAAGTAATATCAGAAAAAAAAATCACACCTGTTCCAAGAGGACCATTGTAGATTAAAAATGAAATGGATAATCATAAGCATTTTTCATCTGGCAGCTTTCTTTCTATAATTTGATATGGCTTCTGGAAAAAAATCCCCTAGATTTTGTGATCAAACTGGAGCATTTTATTATGGTTTTAGAAGGGTTACCCCTCCTAAATTATCTGTGAGATGTAGGTAGGTTGTGATAGCTTACCTTAATTAATTTTGACAGCAATGAAATTGAGGAAAAATATATTTGCTAGGTAAATCCACATTTAAAATCCATCTCATTCTCTTATCTCAGCTTCTTTTAACTGGTGATTCCAGACTATTCAGGAATGTTTCAGTAGTCGTTTCCATGATTTTCCGTATGTGATAGCAATTTTGGCTGACGCAGAGTAACCACCAACATACAGAGAGGGCCTTTCCCCATTGTTAAGTTAAATTGTTGCTCATCCTTTCTTCAATCTGCCAGGGATCACTAACCTTCTTCCAATTTCTCTCCTCCTCTGATTGATTCTGACATCACCTGACTTGGGTAAATTTCCTTTAAAAGGTAATCTGTAGTAAAAAAAACACACAACACCCCTTGTGTTGCAAACAGCACTTTTGCTTAGGGTTTTAATCCTTCCTTTCTCTTTACAGAGCTAACAAACATCAAATTTCAAATGCTCTGTTTGGAAGCAAAGAAGAAAATTGGGTTGGTAGGATAAGTTTATTAAAATGTAAGGAGGACCCTCAGAAGACCACACTAGGACAATAACACATCTGGAGTAGTGTTAAGAAGCCAAGTGCACAACTGCTCTGTGTGCTCAAGTGAATTCATAGGAGAAGCCAAAATAGTTGAGGGATTCAATAGGTTTGCATTCTGGGCCTCAAGAGCCAAAAGTCTGTAGGTGCAAGTAGGGATCTGGATATGGTCAGAATCAGAACTGATAATTTTTGCTGCCAAAATGTTTGATGAGTCTCCTTAAACAGGTACTAGAGGACATAGAAATAGACTTGGACATCTGCTGGTTGCCTTCTGATACTAGTAGAATCTTAAATCTGTCCTGATTTAAGACTAATTAGGAGACGTATTTAGGATCAGGCGAACAATTATGGGTCTAATGGATTTTTCTTAGAAAATGATTGCAGAAGTAGGAGACCAAAAATACCAAGAAGATCTTATTCTTATGTTAGCAATATCAAGCTATTCTTATTTGTGAGCAAACAAGCTTTATTTGGATGAAGGCTGTACTTCCAGTAACATGGACTTAAAGCATTTGTATGTGCTTTAAACCATTTAAATCTTTAAAACGTTACACCCAAGCAATAAAGTGCTGATTTCCCCTTCATTTTTATATGTTCTAATGGCAAAAAAGATGCTTACCACCACCCATTTTCCTAAAATATTCAGAAAAGCTAATTCTGTTGAAGTTACATCACTGGCTATGCTCCCTTCAACTTTCAGACAACTAAAGTGATTTTTCCTGATCTCAGTGACGTTGCTGACTTATGAGAGTCTTAATCTTTTAGAGGGGTCTAAACTAAGAAAAGCAAAACTAGAACATCAAGTAGGCATAGACAATTATGGGACAGATGTCTTTTTCCAGGAACAGATAAATGCTAAGATTTTGAGATCATAGAATTAGCAAAGTGGTTGAATTTTGATGGCATAACTTTAATTTTGGGGGACAAATAGAAGTGGAAGATTTCTTGGAGGAAATATCCTTCTACTTTCAACTACCTCTCCCAAGTTGCCCTCTCATTTTAGTCTTTTAGGCAGGTTTAAATGTGGTGCTGTCTGTAGGGGCTTGAAATTGATCTGTAAAATGATTCTGGCTGTTCTTTAGAATTTGAAGAGGAAGGCAGAAATGGAAGCTGTTTGCTTGCCATAGCCTTAAATTCTTCTTCCCATGTTTAAAGTCTCACCCTCCCTCCAAGAAACCCCAAAATTCTGGGGACAAAACAGTTTAATTAGTTACTCTACTACACTCTTTTCAAGAGTTAGGATGCTGAATTACAGTCCCTCAAACATTTTCCACCTCTAGATTGACAACTGAAGCAAGGTCTGCCTGACTCTGATAATACCTGAATGTCAGAAAAATCTACACTGAGCCTGTTATTTTGTAATTTAATTTTCTAGTTCCTTGGCAGCCTGGAGAATGAAGAACAATTCTAATTTTCTTGAAATAAATAGATTTATACCGATGGGTATAAAACCATGTGTATTCTTGTCAGTTCTTTCTGCTATGGCAGTGTTTCCTAACCTTGGCAACTTCTAAGATGTGTGGGCTTCAACTCCCAGAATTCCCTAGCCAGTTTGCATCCCTTCCAATATTATGGTTTCTGAGAAACAGTTTTCTTTTCTATGACTGCTTTCTTCTTCCAAGAGCTGCCTTAGGACTTCTTTTCTCACTTGCCTTTGTTGCTCCTGGTAGAGATCAGAAAAATGCATACAGCTTAAGAGCTGTTCCTGCCGAAATGGAGCTGAAAGGGCTTTTCCTGCCGAAATGGAGCTGAAAGACTCCCTCTCTACAGAGGGAAAGACCATCCTCCATACAAAGCCTGCAAACCCCAGAGGAGGCAACAGCGTTTCTTTCCCCAGTCTTCAGGCTTTTCTTTAGGTGGAAGATATAGCAACCTGTTTTTATATAATGGGAAAAGTTCACCAAAATGAAGACAATAGATGCGTCAAGCCCATTTCAGACCTATCTGAAAAAAATGTGAGAGAGGCTGCGGTGTTTTGAACTGACTAACAACACTCCTGTTTCCATTTGGAATAAATGGCAATAAATAAATAAATAAAAACCTTGGAAGCTGCATCCTGACTTCATGAGACCAATTATGTCATTGACATTTGTATAAAGAATGTCATTTGAAACACTTTCATTATGCAGATGAAATACACTCATTGTAATTACCAAATTTGTACTGAGTTGACTTTCAAAGGTTACAGAAACCCATTCCCTTCAAACGATTCCTTACATTGAGGATTTCAGTATATTGTTTCTTCTCATTCTTACTGAAGCCGATCTTAAATACAATGCTATCCAGCATCTTAAATATATTACTCTTTTTCTACTTGACTGATTTCTTGAGGGAAGTTATTGGAATGATTATAATGAATGCAGGTTGATCTATATAATAATACGACCATGATTTTGCATCAGGCTTTCATTACAATACAAAGATTTAAGTGCCATAAACCTATGTCAACAGAAAACTGGAAAAGAGAAGGCTTTTTATTACAAGTATTATTTCAATCGAACGTTGGTAGCATTCATTGTTTTCATTTTGACGAAGTTTTTCCTGCACATGGCAAAGTTGTATGCATCAGTACTGAGTAAAGAGTCTTATACCAATGTGATATTTCAGTTTTTTCTTTTTAATAAATTTACAGTCATTTCTAAAATTCTGTTTTCACTTTGTCATGCGGTACTGAGTGTAGATTAATGAGAAAAAAATGAATATCAACAATTGTAGAATCAGGCTGTAGCAATACAAAATTGACAAAAGTGAAGGGCATCTGAATACTTTCTGAATGCACTGTAAATGTGTATTGATGGTATATGTTAGATATAAAATTATATGTGCCCTTTGCTTTAGGCCTTAAGTTAGTTTGCTTCCATTAGATATTTTAATTAACTAATTAAATATTTCTGTTCTTGAGACTTTGGCATGCATGGATATGAGTGTGAGCTTTTTTTCATTTAGTTTTCACTATCTTGAAACACACCCCATTGTGAGCATCTTCTTGCCAAAAGAAATGGTTCATACACCAATTAACTTCTGGTTAATTTGTCCAGAAACCATCGCCAAGAAATTATGCAGCACTAGCTCTAAATCTTGGCTTTTTTGGGGACAGTTCTGGAGACTTAGAACTTTCTAAGGTACACTCCAAACTTCTAGGGCAACCTTATTTTTTGCTTTTTCAGATTCCTCATTCACTTTTTTTTTCTCTTTAAGAAGGTGAATCCAGAGAGGACCACAGAGATGGAACAATATACTGCAATAATATATTCATGAAGGAACCCACAGAATTTTATATCTTAAGTCTTCCTTTTTCACAGAGATTTCAGTTTCTTTTACAGTAGAGAGCTGTGTTCATGTAACAAAGAGCATGCATATTGCCCATCACTTGCAGGAAGTGATGTAGCTTGATTGGCATGAGCTATATTGCAAGGAAGGATACTCATTCAGGTAAAATAAACCATCTGTCCCCAGGACACTCTGAAATCTGGGGCAACTGCTGAAATGTTAGCTCATATGGAGAAGATAGTTAACACATCAATTTGTCCATGAAGTGCATTCTGCTCAATTCATTCTAGAACTACCTACTGTGTTTCTCCAACAATACGGCCTCCACCAATAGGAAGGCCCAGCATGATTTCTAGGCATGAGGTGAAATTAAGCCCTACCCCCCAAATTTAGGCCTATTTAAAACATGCGTTTCCCCGTCATTTCTCACATCATTCGTTAGAACTACACGAGGTGAAGAGAAATGGGAGGGAAGGGCGGGGGGGGGGGGTAGGGAGAAAACTTGCCTTTAGGAGTGCCCTGCAGGTAGCCTAGGCTAGAATACCCCGATAGCCGATAGAAGCTCCCCGAAGGAAGAGTCCCCAGCTGTTTCAGGGTGTGGCATGGCTGCCCGTGTCCTCTCGCCTTTAGGCAGTCTCTTTCGGGCAATGGAAGCTCCCCAAATGCAGTCACCAGCCACTTCGATCGGCCAGTAGAAGTGGCCTCGGGGTGAGCGCACACACACACTCCCCTCACCGCAAGGCTGCTTCTATCAGCCAACGAAAGCTGCCCGAAGGCAGAGTCTCCAGCCGTTTCAGGGTGTGGCGTGGCTGCCCGTGTCCCCTCGCCTTTAGGCAGTCTCTTTCGGGCGATGGAAGCTCCCCAAGTGCAGTCACCAGCCACTTCGATCGGCCGATAGAAGTGGCCTTGCGGCGAGGGGACTGTGTGTGTGCACTCGCCCCGAAGCTGCTTCTACTGGCTGATCGAAGTGGCTGGTGACTGCACTTGGGGAGCTTCCATCACCCGAAAGAGACTGCCTAATGGCGAGGGGACATGGGCAGCCATGCCACGCCCCCCGAAGCAGCTGGGGACTCTGCCTTCGGGGAGCTTTCATTGGCTGATAGAAGCGGCCTCACGGCGAGGTACGTGCCTATGGGCCGCTCTAGGTGGGGGAGGAAATTAAGTCACCCCCGAAAAGACAGCCTAGCCATTTTTTCAGGGGTCAAAAAAAAAATAAGGCCCGGCCTTATTTTGTGAGAAACACGGTAGCCCAACTGGGTGTATTTGTGTTTCATGCCTTTGTGACTATATCCCCCAGGAATAGCAACATAGAAATTTCTAGAACACTCAGACATCTGATGATTTTGGTCCAACATACCTGGTGGGCAATAGATTTGAGAAGGTGGAGCCAGAAGCTCTGTATCTAGCTTAATAAGGAGAATTATGAGTCTACATTCATTGCATTCATGATGGACACGAATTTTTGCTGGAGGAGAGGTTGTTGATCTTAGAATAAACTATATTACAACTTACATTTTTGTGAGTTATGAAGATTTTTGCCATAAATTCATTTAATAGAGTGTTGTGATATATGAGATAATAAATTGGTATTTTCAGAGGGAATGCTTTTCTGCTTTTGAAGGGATTCTTTGCTCCTGGTGTCATGCTTCATTTAGAAAGCTTTCCTAGCTATGAAGTATTTCCTATCATTGAGGAAACATAAGGAACAAGTGTTTGGATCAAATTTTAAAAAATGCTGAATTGCAGGAGGTGATTTAATAAGGGAGACATAGAGGAATAACAAAAGTGCAAAACAGTAGAAAGTGCAAAAAAAAAGTACAAAAGTACAAAACAGTATAGGAAAAGGGAAGACTCCACCCAGCAAATGAATTATGCTGCTCTTTTTTTCATTAGCAAATTCTAACTTGTCTAACTTATCAGGAAAAGTCTTCAGAATTTGATTAAATGAGGACACTCAACAACTGAGATTTAATATTTGGAATCACCCTTCTAGTGCTTTCAATTGTAAGTCACTTCAGAAAACATTCCTCTCTTGCCCAGGGGTTCTTCATTTTTTTTAGCTATGGACCCCTTTAATGTTTGGTGAAATCTACAAACCCCTTCTGGAATAAAATTCATAAAATAAATAGAATAGAATAGAATTCTTTATTGGCCAAGTGTGATTGGACACACAAGGAATTTGTCTTGGTGCAAATACTCTCAGTATACATAAAAGAAAAGATACATTCATCAAAGAGTCAAGAATCATAAGGTACAACACTTAATAATAGTTATAGGGTACAATAAGCAATCAAATCATACTAGGAAACAGTCAATATAAATCGTAAGGATACAAGTGACAAAATTACATTCATACAGTCACAAGTGGGAGGGGATGGATGATAAGGGGATGATATAGATTGTATTACAAATTATGCTCAAATATGAATAGCTAATAAACAAATACTTTAATAATATTAATAAAGTAAAAGCAAAATATTAAACATATACTTCAATAATTTTAGATACTGAGATGTATTGAAGATACTCACATGTTTTTAGGCTGTAATTACTTTGTTGGATACATACAGTATTGAATGAAAAGCCAAGTTTCAGTTAGAGATGAGCGAAAAAGAGTTCTATTTTTTTCCATCTAATAACTTCTCAGGATGCTGATCTTTGTTCTTGTTCTTTAACGTTCACATTAGAGTAGAATCAGTCTATAAGCACTGTTCTGCTTATAATTTTACTCATGTGAAAGTAGTAGAGATTAAAAAATTAGGACTTCAGTCCAGGATGCATTTGGCTGTTCAAGGCTTCTGGACTCTGGTGCAAATTAACAAGCCTAACTAGATATAGAATTGGAACTGTTGGTGTTTGTTTCTGAATATGTCAAGTGGAATCAAAATGCAGGACCCAAAGCCAATAATCAAGGCTCACTGCAGTGTCAATTAGACAATATGTACTGGAGGAGATCTCTTCCAAAAGAGTAATGGAAGACACATCCCTGCAGACAAAGAGATGCACTAACTATATTTCAGAAAGGAGGGGAAAATGTTGCATGCATACATATTCGTAAAATAATAATATAATAGATCTCAGATTACTCCCAACTTGTTATCTATTGAGAACAATGGCCTTACTTAGAAGAAATATTTACATCTTGAGATTCAATTGGAATGTTCTGACAAAAACTTACAATGGACCATTCTGAGGTAGATGTTGCAAGGCCACATTCTTTTTGTCTGTTTCATTCACCTAAAGGCTGATGTTTCCCAAAGTCAGCAAATCCTCATTTGGCAGGACTCCTTTCTGTGATGTTACAGCCTATATTCAATAAGATACAGCTTCAGGCTAGGACTTTTCTTGCATTCCAGTTAATTATGTCTACTACAAATATAATTTGTTCGCAAATTTTTTGCAAGCCTGGTGAAGAATATATGTCAGTATTTTAAAAGTAGAAGGGAAATATATGTCCTTATATGGCATTTCAGCAGAGATTTAATTGATGGTTGTAATACTTCGTTAATAAAAACAATTTGCCTTAAAGCAGGGGTCTCCAACCTTGGCAACTTTAAGCCTGGCGGACTTCAAGTTGAAGTCCTCTAGGCTTAAAGTTGCCAAGGTTGGAGACCCCTGCCTTAAAGTCAACATAATAAGGATCAGTTTAACACCCCTCCCCAAAATACTGTTCTGGCAAAACACATGGTGATTACTAAAGTGTCTAAGTGCATTTTGACACCAGAGTGATTGAGGTAGATACCTTTCCCTGGGGTTTTAAAACAAAACCAGCAGTACAACTTTCATCCTTTTTCCAATTACTTGAACTACTGGAAAATGAAAATGAAACTTTTCTAATTCAAGTGACTGGTAAAATGATGAAACAGTGCACAAGTGGATTATTTAAAAAAAAAAGCACACAGAAGGAAAAGTTGGCCGTTCAGGGAAAGTAATTTGAAAGACTCCTACTAGGTTTTGAACCTACACTTTTCTGTTTACAAGGGAGGTGTTGTAAACAGTGTTCTGTTATGGTAATTCCTGGAAAAGGAAAAGGAAAGATTAAAGGTTTTAGAGGTGATTGTATCCTTTGTGCCCCAGAGACAGTGAGCTGGTGGGGTTAGCCAGTGAATCACAGATTGAGACAAGATGACACAATTATGGAAAGACGATTGCATTTTGGAAGTGCAAACAAATGAATAAATAATAATAGGCCCTGTGGCAATTTTGATAATGTGCAGAGGAGTGATTGTTCTTTTTAGACCATCCAAAATGGCTGCCGCTAGTTTTGGTGACGGGAAACTGGGGAGTGAGAATAAACCTTTAGAGAGTCATAGATTTCATTTTAGTTTTGAAAAGAAACATATACAGGTAAAGCCCATACTACCCAAAGGGTTATTAAGGAAATCAAATCTCTTAGCATAAAATGCCTATTATTATTTTATAAGCATGTACAGTAGAAAGATAAGCAACTCCCCTGATGGCACGGAGAACTTCAATTTGTCTTACACAACCTTTCTTCTTGAAGATCAGAGATAACTGCTGAATTTTTTGGAGAAAAAAAAACCATTTGAACCAAGAAATTCATCAGTTTGCTTTGGGTAAAATACTAGCCAGCACAAGATAAAGATGAATATACCAATTTATGGATAGGCATAATAATTTTGTAATGTTTGATACATTTGAAAGAGAATATCAATGTTTTGATGCTTGAGCAGTGGCAGGGATTATAAATTTCTGAACACAGTATTACAATTCACTAAGCATATTTTCCTAAAAACTCCCACTGAGCTGAGGACTGCAAACTCAAATATATTTTAGGAAGCAATCCTGTCAAATAGAACTGGCTGACATCCTCATTCAACTATTTATTAAAGCAATTATTTTCACCAAACTCCAAGATGTCTTGTTAACAAGTGAAAAATAATTGCATCTTAGTATTAACTGGTCTACATTGTATGAGGAGCAAACTATTTGCTAGAGCAAAGTTCACACTAGTCAACCCACTGAATTCAATTTGTACAGAACTGACCCAAAATACATTGCATTCTGATCTTTTGGACAAAATCTCCTCTGTTAAAAGCTGTGGCCTTGAAATAGTACTTCTTGTGTTCAGAATGAAATAAACAATTTAGGAATACAGATCACTATCCATGGTAATTAGAAGAATGTCAGTCATGGCCAATCAATGTAACAATAACAATCCTATTTAATCAAGATAATTATCTATTATGATTATCTATGGATTCAGGAAACATGCTGAATTCAAATATGACTCACTGTGAATGGGTGTCTCTTCTATACATGGGAAAGCTGTTTCCAATTGAGGAAAAACCCTGTTCCTCCGGAAAAGTAAACCGGATGGGATACTTTCAGATCATTGGTAGGCAATAGATGGGTAACCCCCACTATACTGGCTGCATCACAAGCATTGTACTATTTAAAACAGCCATGGTGGTGCAGTGGTTAGAATGCAGTATTGTAAGGCTAACTCTGCCCACAGCCTGGAGTTCGATCTTGACTGGTTCGAGATTGACTCATCCTTCCGAGGTTGGTAAAACGAGGACCAGATTGTCGGGGGCAACATGCTGACTCTATAAACTTCTTAGAGAGGGCTGTAAAGCACTATGAAGCAGCATGTAAGTCAAAGGGCTATTTGCTAAAAATATAATATAACCCTGGAATGCTATTTTCATTGCAGGGATAATTTATAATGAACAACAGTATGGCCCCCTCTGGATATTCCTTTTAAAATGATTGTTTTAGTTTGCTTTTTAAATCACATTTTCAGCTAAATAACACAGGTTTGTTTCAATATCATTATAAAATAATTGACAAACAATCAGTAAAATGCTATTGAAGGGAATCTATCCCTGCACATTTCTAATAGTTCTCACTGAGAATTTATTAAAACCAAGCTTTCTGTTCCATCACTCTAGAAAAACATTGGGTTAACATGCTACTGCCGCTGCCTGAATATCATAGAAGATATTCGTTTTTAAACCAAAGTATGATATAATGTCAGTAATCCTGCCACTCTGTTTGTATCCTGAGGCATACATCCTCAGGAAAAGAATTTCAAACACAGAATCCTGAAATCCAAGCTTTGTCAAGAATGCTGAATACTAAGCAGCTCAAACAAAAAACCCCAAAACAACCTAAACAAGAACTTTTAGCAATAATTAAAACATGACAATTTTTAGAAACAGCTATTTGAGCAGCTTACCGTATAAACAATGCCCTCCAAATTGCAAGAAATTCAAAAGAATTGAACATTATACATTCCAGAATACAGACATTAATGCTTGTGTTTTATACCATCTGAAAAGAAACCAGAGTATGTTCTTGTGTTTGTGATATTTTTCTATTCTGCTTACCTTGAAATGGTGAGAGCATCATGGCTAAATCAATTATCCCACTACCTCACCCATAAGAGAGTCGAGGCAGCAATAAGAAAACAGTTGCTGAAGCTTTGGGTGTGGGGAAGGTATAGGGGAAGGCAAGAGGTCCTGCTAAAGTGAGACTAAACTGTCTACAAGGCTTGCCACATTGCATGTAAAAATCCAGCTTTGATCTGGGTTCCATAAATTGGCATAAAGCTAGAAATAAGCTATCTCAGCTCCCCAAAGCAGGAAAATGTGATGAATTGGACTTGTTCAGAACCGTTCCTGAAGTGGCTGCAAATACTCATTGGCTTTGTCAAGATTAGGCAAGAAGGATGACATTACAATGGGAATGGAGATGCCAAACCTTTCCTCTGACAGCAAACCACCTAGATCATGTGAATGTAATCTTGTCAACTTCAGGATATATCAGTTCAGTTTGCTCTGATCTTCTCTACAGATTAACTTGTTGCTTAGACTTAGTTGTTGCCACTTTTGCAGTCAGACCACCGGCTAACCATGATAAGGAGCATAATCAAGTGAAACAAATTCCACTGTTGAACTGTGACAACTCTATGAAAACCAGGTATTGAAGGAAATTCCTCTCTTACTCTCAGTCCAAAAGTGCAACTGGGAATAGCTGAAGAAGAACCTTGGGGAATGGCCAATCAGCCAGAAAAAGAAGCTTTCTCTTGTGTACAGAAGAATACTTACCTGTAGTAGTGTCTTAAAGCTGGCTCATTGGAAAAATGGTGATGAATGAGCAATGAGGTTTTCCAAATTCTTTGCTTGCTTACCTCATGGAGACAACCACACAGAACAATTTTTGAGTGAGCTGCATTTGGTGTAAGGCTATACCTAGTTCAAATTGGCCAATTGGGTATAACTATATGCTTGCTTTCATGAGTAAGGTGAAGGTAAGAATGGCTGTTCTGCTTTGATATATAATATTTATGTTCTTTAAACAAGACAGATTAGAACTCTGGATTTGGGAAGGGACAATGAAATTACCTGTATTTCTAGGCACAGTATTTATTCAGGACAACTGTTCATTACAACCATTGTATCAGTTTGATGGATGACATTTGAAGTTGTAGGCTTTTTGAATGACACCAGTCATATCCAGCCTATTAAAGAAAGTGAGTCTGTTGTAAACACTGACAAATGCTTCCATATTTTTATCTAGTGAAGTTTCCAGAACCTTAAAAATTGCCCTGAAAATTTTGGTGTCAAATACAAACATTTTGTTTTCTGAAGGAAAGCGCATCCTCTAGCATCAGCCTAGTTTTGCTTATGGTTTGATGAGCACATTGCTGATTCTACTTTGAATTACAAGATAAAACTTTCATGTTATATAGTTGGATCCAGAGCTGGTCTTTAATCATCAGAACAACGTGGATGTTCTGGAGTTCTCCTAGAATGTTCCACTGATATAAGAGACCCCATTTTAGCTAAGTTCTCCTCTCTCTGTAAATCCCAGTGGCACCCCTATTTTAAGACTGATAATAATTTTTTAAAGGGGGAAGGAGGACTTAGTGAGAGAAATGGTGCCTTTCCCAGAAATGTAGCTGCAGTTGGTTAGCATTATTATAGTCCAACATATCTGGAGAGCAGGCACCAGATTGGAGGAGATTAACATGGTATCCAAATGAGAATTTCCACAATCTTTTATGTGAACTTCCTGATGTTACAAGCCAACTGACAGTTGTTGGAGAACATTCCTGAGTTCTTTCAGCACTCTTCTTCCTTCTCAATCATCTATGTCAAGGGTGTCAAACTCAAGGCCCATGGGCTGGATCCGGCCCATGGGATGCTTAGATCTGGTCCTCAGGTCCACCCTGAAAAGAGCAAAGGACCAGCCTATGGTGCCTCTGCCAGTAAAAACGGAACTTGGAGAGGCCATGCACAGCCCCCGGCTCCATTTTGGACTGCAACAGCCTCCTGCAATCCTCTGCCAGCAAAAATGGAGCTTGGAGAGGCCGTGTGCAGCTTCCCCCAGCTCTGTTTTGGTTGGCAGAGGGCTGCAGGTGGCCATCGTGGCTGAAAATGGAGCCTCGATTAGTGATGTTGAGCTGGCCACGCCCCAGACCACGCCTCTCCCCCAAAGTCAAACACAACCTGATGAGGACCTCAATGAAATTGAGTTTGACCCCCCCCCCTGATCTAAGTGATGAGGTTCAGGTCCAACACTCTACATAATCAGGACACAATTTGTGAAGTCTCCAATATATTTAAGAAGAGTCTGGTCAAGCATTCAAAGAACACTTTTGGCAACATTTCCTTAGGCAAGACCTCAAGCAAACACATGAGCAAGCTTTTAGAATTCGTTTTCACACAAAGACTTACAGGTGGTATAATCACATTGGCTAATTAGATAAATATCTGGTTATCTTCCAACTAATCTGGATGTTCCCTACTTAAACAATGTCTTGTGCACGTGTAACAAATATCTATTACGGATAACAAAGGAAATTTCCAGCTATCTACAACTTTTGCACAGACTGAGACGTTTTCCTGGAAGAAGGAAATGCTATGCAATGCTATGTGACATATACTGTACTATAAGCTCCTTTGTTCTTTTGTGGTTGCTTTAGTTGCATATTTCAGAACAATTACATTAACCACATCCTTGCACATGTGAAGGGTCAAGTGTAGTAACATCATAGTAGCTGTTTTGTTCCTTTATTTCATACATTCGTTACATGGCACAACTGTGAGCCAAATTCTCATTGGGGAAGAAGGCCCTTTCCTGTCCTTGTTCACTACCTTTACTATGAAATGTACAAATAATCTTTGTTCTCCAGAAAGGAAAAGAAACATAGCTGCTCTGATGCTCAAGGTAGTTCAAACACAATGGTGGCAATGATTATCATTCACTTGCCTTAAGAACAAAAGAACCCAAGGACTCGCTTTGATTTTCCACTTTTCAATAGAAACAAATAAAGTTGGTATATAGCAGGAGCTGTTTTGTAACAAATGTTGAATCTCTGCAGATGCTCCCACCCAAAACTAGCAAGGTAGTTAGTTGAAATACTGTAGATGAATTCATTTAAATTCAAAATAAACATTCTTTTTTTAAAAAAGCCTTTTACAGAGGGACCATTCAACATATATCTGCTAAATGGGCTTTAAAACCCAATACAATATTTGCAAGTTTTGAAGATATGGCTTAAATTTGTTTTATGTTAAGTAGGAAACAGTAACAATGAACAATGCTGTATTTTAACAATCCCTCTGGAGTTTAACTCACAACAATATGTTTTCAGTCACTGCTGTAAGAATGAAAGGCAGCTACAATTCCATAGTTTAGTCTAGCAATTATCCACCTCACCAATCAGAATGGAGGGTGATCTATAGTTAGGAACAGAAGCACAGGAACTGCTGTCTTATGAGATGTTTAAGACAAAGGAATTTTACAGATTTCTACTCCTAGCAGACAGAAAATATCATTTTCAATCAATCTGGAGCTTTACCTCCATTGTATTTGCTATACCCAAGCAAAGTCTTCAAATTCAGAAGGATATTTTTTAAAAAAATAAAACCTGATATCTTATCCTGGCTTTAACTTTATCAAAAAATCTTTTTCAAAAAAAAAATCTGTTAATTACTACAGGAACATTTTGAGAGCTAAGGTAGAGAAATTATGGAAAAGATATCATAGAGAAAACGCCACTGTGTTCTTAAATTGTTGTTCTGTACTGATGGGTTGAGAAAAATACTGTCCAAACAGAGATGATTTGACAGCATCCTTCAAGGGCTACCACAGCCCCCAACCCTGATGTGCTCTCCCAAATTACATTTCAGGAAAGAAATTGCCACTCCCTTTCTGTGGACAGCTGAAACACTTCTACCTCAAGTGATTGGAAAAAATGCTAAAAAGATGGTCAGTGGACTTATTAAAAGAAAAAAAACACAATTCAGTGACAAGGTAGGTATCTCGAGGAAAAAAATAAAAAAAATATTCCTTGTCATGGAGTGCCACTTTGTAAAGATGGCAGGACTTAACCCAAACCCAAAGTATGGGTTTTTTTGAACCCAAACTCTCGTAAAGGCTCTCCTAAGTCAGATAGACCTTAGCAGAGAACTAAACTGGGTACATCCCCATAACCTATTCCAGATGGTAGAAAAGAGAGCACCGGTTCCCATATCAGATGTGCTCTTTTTATTTTTATTATTTAAGATTTAATCTTCAATTCGATTCACAGTCTGGGACTGGTAAAAACTTAACAGTTCAAGTCCTAACTAAGGACCTAAGAGCTATAAAGGTAGTGTCTCAGTATGTAGGCAGTTCTGAGTAGGGTGGTTTTTTTCCCGCCCCGCAAAGTTAGGATATTCAGGTCTAATAAGTTCAAAATTTCCATGTATCTTGGCAGCCCTTTGGGTGTTGCTCCAAGAGCTCCTATTACTATTGGTACAATCATTGATTTCTTCCTCCATAGTCGCTCAACTTCCATTTGCAAATCACAATACTTCTTTATTTTTTCTAGCTGTTTCTCTTCAATTCATGCATCACCTGGTATTGCAATATCAATAAATCAGTCTTTTTTCTTTTCCATAATACAGGTAATTCTTTTCCATAATACAGGTAGCAAAGTACAATGGTGCTGAAAAAAGTGACTTAGGACCATTTTTCATACTTCTGTCCATTGCAGCATCCCCATGGACATGTGATTTACATTTGGATGCTTGATAACTGATTCAGTGGTGGGATTCAAACTGTTTTACCACCGGTTCGGTGGGTGTGGCTTGCTGGGTGTGCTTTGCCTAATGCCGGCACACAGCTTTCCCCACTTGCAGCACCAATCAGCTGAGAGGATAAAGAAGAGAAAAGCAGGAGGGAGAGCCGATCCTGCACTTTTCTCTTCGTTTTCCTCTCAGCTGATTGTCGGCTTTTTTTTTCTCCTCAACTGATTGTCGGCTTTTTTCTTCCTCTCAGCTGATTGTCAGCTTTTTTTTTCCTCTCAGCTGATTGTCGGCTTTTTTCTTCCTCTCAGCTGATTGTCAGCTTTTTTTTCTTCCTCTCAGCTGATTGTCTTTTTTCTTCCTCTCAGCTGATTGTCAGCTTTTTCCCTTCCTCTCAGCTGATTGTCAGCTTTTTTCTTCCTCTCAGCTGATTGTCAGCTTTTTTTTCTCAGCTGATTGTCGGCTTTTTTCTTCCTCTCAGCTGATTGTCAGCTTTTTTCTTCCTCTCAGCTGATTGTCAGCTTTTTTTCTTCCTCTCAGCTGATTGTCGGCTTTTTCCCTTCCTCTCAGCTGATTGTCAGCTTTTTTTTACTACCGGTTCGGCCAAACCGGTCCAAACCATTAGCATAATCACCATTGAACTGACTCACATTTATGACAGTTGCAGTGTCCCAGGGCTGGGTGATCACCTTTTGTAACCTTCGGATAAGCAAAGTCAATGGGGAAACCAGATTCACTTAATAACCATGTTACAAATTTAACAACTGCAGTGATTCACTTAACAAATATGGCAAGACAAGTTGTAAAATGGGGCAAAACTCACTTAACAAGTTTCTCACTTAGCAACATCAATTTTGGGCTCATTTGTGGCCATACATTGAGGACTACCTGTAGTGATGTCAGGAGTGTGTGGGCCAGATATCTGACTGTTTGGATCTGAAATTCCCATAGCATCTTGACTTGCTCATTTTCAAGGACTTTGTTAATTTGATGTTCCCAGTAATTTTTGCTGCATTCGAACCCAAACTTCTGGCAAAGCTTCCATTGTATAATTTTGGCAACTTAATCATGACATTGCAGACCATCAGTCAGTGACATATTGCTGCAGCCATTGATAAGGTGATCCACTGTTTCATCTTTCTCATTGCATAAGCAACATTTGCTGTTGTTGCTGACATTTTGAATTTTTGCTTTCGTGGAATTAGTCTGCAAGGCTTATTCTTGGGCAGCCAAAATGAAGCCTTCAGTTTTTATGATGATGATGATGCCAGAAGACCAGGGGTGGGTTTTTACCGGTTCTGTCCACCTCTGTAGAACTGGTAGCTCTGAAGAGCAGCAGACATAGAACCGGTTCTATGTCTGCTGATGTTTTTGCCCACCTGCCCACCTGGGCTCTTACCTGACTTTTATTTCCTGATTTTTTTCAACTTCAGCTGCCCTGCGAGGCACAGTTAAAAAGCTGCAGTTAAAAAAACAGGAAAAAAGGGCTTTTTGAAAGGCTGCTTCTCTGCACGCAGCATGCTGATGACGATTTACAGGCGTGCGCGGCAGTGTGCAGGGAAGCACATCTTAAATCATCGAACCTCGTAAATGACTGAACTGGTAGCTAACCCTGTCGGATCCCACCCCTGCAGAAGACCACAATGCTATTGCACAGTAGTAATTTGGCTGCCAATTTACCAGTTCTGTTGTAGGACACACTTGAGTGCTTCCCAAGGTGCACCACAGGAGGGTGAGCTGGCTTTGCACCAGAAAGAAAGACAAGTGGCTCTTTTTGTAATGTCACCCAAGGCCCCCTCCCTTCCCCAGAGCTGTCTGTTGCAGTCAGAAAGGTTCGGAGTGAGCAGAAATCTGACTTCCTGATGGAGCACCCACTTGTCTCCCCAATGAAGTTGTACCTATTTATCTACTCGCACAGAATGTGTATTTGAACTGTTAGGTGGACAGAACCCGAGGTGATGGGAGCTCACCAAACCACACACTCATACCACTAGAGCAGAGACCATCTCCAGTGTCATTAAGTCACTGGGTCACCACACCTCTATACTGTATGTGCTGCTATCTGGATCAACAAGAGCTGAACCCAATGCTGTGGTTTCTAGACATTTGGTAAAAGTGGGTCACAAGACTCAATTCTTTTTGATAAGCAATCCAGGTAAAGCTACTGGATAAAAAGTGTCCCAAATGTAGATTAGAAATTATGAAGTACTTTTATGAATCAAGGCGACTCATCATTTTCAGAAGCAAATGTTTGAAATTTGAAAAAAAAAATCAAATCAAATATAAGTGAACAATAACCTAGATGTTTCAGAAATGAAGCCTTCACAAACATTAAACTTAATGAATTGGAGCAGCAGTAAAAATATTGAAAATAAAAGATTTTAAATTGAAAAATAAAAATGTGCTACAAAAGCAATAGAAAACATGTTTAGATACAGACAATGAAGACTTTGAACAATCAGTTCTGGATCTATGTATCCATGTGTTATTAAGAGTTGACCCTGACTTGATGGCGTATAATCAATTCAAAATAAAACAGAATATCAGTTATCTGAAAACAGCAAAATATTTGAGAAAAAGCATGAAAGAAACTGTAGGACAAAGATTACCCCTTTCTTCCTTTTGGAGAAATATGAATGTTTGTCCTTATAATCCTCTGGGATTCTATCTGACTTGAACATCTAAGTGGAAGAAATTCGAAGTAGGCTGTTTTGCAATAATCATCAGTGATTCATAAAACAGAAACTACAAAATTACACTTTCTCATTCAAAGTTGACTGAACCCATACAACTGAACCTTGGCTGACACTTAAATATTTGCATCTTTACTGCATATTCCCTGAGTATCTTATTCAACATTATTGTATTATTGAATACAATATTGTTTTCAACAGTAACTATTATCTCAAGATAAACATCTCAAAGAACTGATCAGCAAATAAAGGCTGGAAATTTGATTGATAATTATTTTGAAGTACACCTTTTGTCACTGAGCAGCTCATGCCTACAAAGTAAAAGAGGTTGTGTTGCTTTCTGTTTTGTTCTTTCCACCCCCCCCTTAAATGTAAGGTACATTTTTAATTATAAAATCATTATATAAAGGGTTTGTATTAGATTAAACCAACAATCAAGAAGAATTTTTATCAATTCAATGACAAACATGTCTGAGATGAGGAACTCATCTAAAGGTATGTGAAGTAAAAGTTCCCCACATCATAAAAACTAAGACTATAAATGCAAGGAAGAATATAACTACAGTTCTATTTCACAATTCCTTATTGCAAGTAAGTAACTTTAAAGAGCCAATCTGGGGGCAAAACCTTGGTGAATATCAAAATGGTTTTGCCAATACCAGTCATTTTACTTACTATTGAAAAAACAGGAAAAAAACCACTTAAGTTGTGAGGTTGAAGAATTACCGTGTTTCTCATATAATAAGGCCGGGTCTTATTTTTTTTTGAGCCCTGAAAAAATGGCTAGGCCGTCTTTTCGGGGGTGACTTAATTCCCCCCCCTTGCATCTTCGGGCAGGCGGGCAGCAATGGTTTGGATGTTGACCTCGGCGTTGGTGGGGCACTTCATATTGGGGTCAACGCAGGCAGCACCATATCTGGGTGTGCAACAAAAGTACTTGGCAAGCCCCCCCACCATTCCCCCCCATTTCGCATGTTTTAATATAGGCCTTAATTTGGGGGGAGGGGCTTAATTTCATTTCATGCCTATAAAACATGCTGGAACTTCCTATTGGGGGAGGCCGTATTGTTGGAGAAACAGGGTACATATCTGAGGATAGCCAGCCTGAGGATAGCCAGGTTAACAGAAGACATCATCTATGCTTTCTGCAACAAAATTCATACAACACTATAAATTAATGATCACTAATACTTAGTCTGTAAAGAAAGCCGTGATGGAGCTCATGAGCATCATTTTCACTATAAGAATGGTTCCATATCTCAAAAATGCCATAATGACTTCATGATCCAGTAAATGCATCTTGGCCAGTTTCCACCAAAGACCCAAGCCGGGCTGCTGCTTCTGCTCCTTGCACCTCTCCTCGCTTGCTTCTGCCGACCCGTCGGTTGCTGGGAACACTTTCTGTCTTGTTCTTATGGCAACAGGGCAGAGGTGGTATTCAGCAGGTTCTGACCAGTTCTGGAGAACCAGTAGCAGAAATTTTTGGGTAGTTCGGAGAACCGGTAGTGGAAATTTTGAGTAGTTCAGAATACCCACCTCTGATTGGCCCTGTCCCCATCTATTCTTTGCCTCCCGAGTCCCAGCTGATTGGCTGGGTCTTCTTTTGTTGCCCTGCACAGGAGAACGAAGCTGGAAAGCAGGTTAGTGGGGTGGGGAAGAAATGGGATTTTGCAGTAACCTTCCACTAGGAGTGGGGTGGGAAGGGATGGAGATTTTACAGTATCCTTCCCCTGCCATGCCCACCAAGCCATGCCATGCCCACCAAGTCATGCCCACAGAACCGGTAGTAAAAAAAAATTGAATCCCGTCATTGCAACAGGGAGTCCAGTATCCAGGGCTAATTTGGATCAAATTTAGATCCATAAAGGGCTTTTCTATGTAGGACTTCTTTCTCTCACCCTACGTGTCTGCAGTAGGCAATGTGCTCCAATTAATTCAGTTTAGGGATCACATCTGTATCTCTTTAAATAATCCCAAAGGTACTTTTTCAGGAGGCAACTAGACTTTCTTGTTTTTTTCTTTGAAGATGTTTCACTTCTCATCCAAGAAACTTCTTCAGCTGTGACAGGGTAGTGGGGAATGGAAGGATTTATATTCCTTGCAGACAGCTGGACATTTGCATCCTTTTAGAGAGTTGCTGAAGCATTTGGAGGTTTATCTGTGTCCTCAGGGTCATTTGAGGAGTGCAAATAGTTCCTATACTCTGCAATTTTTCTCTCTGGAAATCCATTCCTACTCCCTCAATATTGAAAGGGTGTTCATCCCAAATTGTATAGCCTGATGAAAATCACCTGCTGTCTGAAAGGAATATAAATCCTTCCATTCCCCACTATCCTGTCAGAGCTGAGGAAGCTTCTTGGATGAGAAGCAAAATGTCTTCAAAGGAAAAACAAGAAAGGCCAGTTGCCTCCTGGAAAAGCACCTTTGGGACAACCATGAGCTGGATGACTGGGAACCTCTACAGACATATCTTTAAATAATGCGATATCTTCAGTAATTATTTTGACCCCATTCTTACAGTTCTAAAAGTTAGAATAGTGTACAGTACTCTAGAAAAAAAAAGTGTAAAAAGAAAATTAAGACCAAACTTTTGCTTCAGTAAGGTAATTTTTAGATGAATTAAATAATTTTATTTAGATATGAGCAAGCTACTAAACTCTGGTGCAAAAAAACTCATTTTCAAATTTCTTTACCCTGATAGCCATTTCTTCCAGTGCAGCACCTGTTTTATTAAAACAATATCTATTAAAGTATGGCTCTGGGACACTTTACAGCTCCCCAAGACCCTCCTAGGTGGACTCAACATTATTTGCCAGCCTAGGTTGAAAAATAATGCATTATTAAAATCCCATTAAACAATTGTGAGCTCTGGTAGAGGCAGCAAATGCATCCATTTTAATTTTTAATATAGTAAACTTCGATAAATAAAATCCATGCAAAAAGAAATTTGAGATCTTCAATGATTTTTAAAAGTGGGAAAAGGTCCTGACAGAACACAAAATTAAGAAACACTGTACTAAAGCAAGGTCTCTGAATAAAGTTAATTCAATAAAACAAGCAAGTTATTGGGCATTATAAATACTTTCTTTCTCAGCAAGGATGAATTAGACTTTACTAAGACACATACCTCTAAGCATTCTTAGTATATGTTTGTAATTTGTCCCAGTAAACTCATTATAATTATTTCTTGATTATTGAAAGAAATAATTATAATGAATTTACTTGGACAAATTAGCATGAGTAACAATTGGTCTCATTTTTCATGTAAATACTGCTGGTATCATGATGAGCCACTGTGGCTTACACTCCATGGGTATTAAACAAATGTTTGGCTGTGCTGGAAGCAGTTCTCTCTTGTAAAACAATAGTCACTCACTCATTTTGCCAACTCCCGTTGAAAAGAAAAAGCTTTTTCTGTAAACATTGAACTTTTTCCAGTTTTCCCATCAACTACTGGTCCTTACAAATAACTCTTGATAATGTGACTGTGATAAAATCCCATCCTCCTCACCCCAGAACTGAAATTGGGTTGTTGAATATTGATGAGAGACAGTGAGGCAACAGCCTGTAATCAGAGGCATAATCACAGGACCAAGCAGAGAATAAGCAATGTCCCAGGAAAGGTGAAGAGCTGAGAGAGACAAAGATTGCATTTGCACATTGTGCTAAGACAGGGGTGTCAAACTCGGTTTCACTGAGGGCAGCATCTGGGTTGTGTTTGACCTTGGGGGGCTGGGGGTATGTGGCTGGGGTGGTTGTGGTCAGGGTGGGCATGGCCAGCTCAGACCCTGGAGGGGCCACATGTGACCTCCCCGGGCTCAATTTTTGCTGGCAGAGGGTTGCAGGAGGCCATCATGGCTGAAAAGGGAGCCTAGGTGGGCCACAGATGGCTGCCCCAAGCTCCATTTTCACTGGCAGAGGCAGATCTAAGCACCTGCAGGCTGGATTTGACCCGTGGGCCTTGAGTTTGACACCCCTGTACTAAGAGATGCTTTAGTTTGGATAGCTATGGTTGATCAAAACCTCACAACTGGTTGGTTTCTTACAACATGCTAAAACATAAGTAATGGTTTATAAACTATAGTGCCAGAGTTCACAGAACATGTTGGACCAAAACTAGTTACATGCTATTATGAAGCATGATGCACAAATATCTTGGGGAACAGGTCTACACCTATACTTATTTGTTTATACTGAATTAAAATTACATATGATTCTTTATGATCAGGTCTTTAATACAAGCCTTTCTGCCATATTAAAAATTATAATAGGTAATAACTTCTAGAGGACTCTGGCGATTCAGGTTTGGCATATGGCTAATGCAGAAGATGTAGGACAGCACTCTTGCAGATAGAAAGAGCAGCTTCAGCTTACAACTGAATAAAGTTTCCTAGTCTAGAGAAAACAGCTCTATTTTTAACAGAATAATGAGCCTTGGTGGCGCAGTGGTTAGAGTGCAGTACTGCAGGCTACTTCTGCTGACTTGTGGCTGCCTGCAATTTGGCGGTTCAAATCCTACCAGGCTCAAAATTGACTCAGCCTTCTATCCTTCTGAGGTAGGTAAAATGAGGACCCAAAATTGTTGGGGGCAATATGCTGACTCTATAAAACTGCTCAGAAAGGGCTACAAAGCACTATGAAGCAGTATATAAGTCTTAGTGCTATTACTATTGCTATAAACAGAATAATAGGAAGTCTTCTGATTCAACCCCCTGCTCAAACAGGAGACCCTATACTATTTCAGACAAATGGCTGTCCAGTCACTTCTTAAAAGCCTCCAGTGATGGAGCACCTACAACTTCTGAAGGCAAACCATTCCACTGATTAATTGTTCTCACTGTTAGGAAATTTTTCCTTAGTTCTAGGTTGCTTCTCTCCTTGATTAGTTTCCAACCAGTCTTGCCTTCTGGTACTTTGGAAAATAGTGGCAGCCCTTCAAATATTGGAACACTGCTATCATGTCACCTCGAGTCCTCCTTTTCCCTACATACCCAATTCCTGCAATTATTCTTCATATATTTTAGTTTCCCGGCCCCTTTGTTGCTTGTCTGTGCACTCTTTACAGAGTCTCAACATCTTTTTTTATAACATGGTGACCAAAATTGATGCAGTATTCTAAGTATGCTCTTATTAGGGCTTTATAAATACTTCACCTGGTCTTGATTCTATCCCTTTGTTAATGCAGTCTAGGATTGCATTGGCTTTTTTGGCTGTTGCCAACACTGCTGACTCATATTTAATGAATGTCCACTAGGACTCCAAGATCCCTCTGACAGTTACTGCTATTGAGCCAAAGTTTCACCTTATCTGTACCTGTACATTTGGGGTTTTTTGCCTAAGGAAAGAACCTTACTTTTCTCTCCATTGAATTTCATTTTGTTAGATTGGGTCCAATGTTTGAGTCTGTCGAGATCCATATGGATCTTGAGCCTACCTTCTGGGTATTGACTATTCCTGCCAGCTTAGTGTCATCTGCAAATATGATGAGATTCCCATCTATCCCCCCCCCCCCCAATCTAAATCATTGGTGAAGATATTGAAGAGTACTGGGTCTAAAACAAAAACCTTGGTGTATCCCACTACTTACTTACTTGCTTACTTACTTGCTTACTTACTTACTTACTTACTTACTTACTTACTTACTTACTAACTAACTTACTTGAATCATTATGACTTGGATTCTGGATTCCTTCCATGGCTTGAGGGAACTGATCATTTGCTGCCTAATCCTTTAGCCATGGCTTCAAAATAGTTGGAAGCTGTTGGTGTCTGGCATTCCTCTTCCTTCTCCACAAATAATTAAATTGGGAGTGGGAGGCATGACAATGAGTTGCTTTGTTCAAATCCTCGTAGCTGCAACTAACTTGGTCCAAAAGACCCAAACAGCTTCTTTCAAACCAGAACCATTTATCCAAAGATAATTAAAGTCTAATTGGAATACAGCTTTATCTCATTGGCTTTCATCCAATCCATTATTGGTTCCAGGCACATAGTCAGGACTTCCCAAATCTGGCTTGATTCAGCTGGCAAAAAGATGTGGACTAGAGGGTTATCACCACAATCATGACCTCAGCTAATTTCATATAAACATTGAACAATGAAAAAAAATGTTAGAACTTTGCAGGGTCCACTAGCAAAGAGACCAAAAGGTTAAAGAGATCCTGTAGCAGTTTCTTTTTTTCCAGCTAACAAAGCTGTTTGATGTTATTGTGGTCTGACCTCTCTGTTGGTGATAGTGTCATGCTCGATGCTGTGGTTGATGTTTTATATGTTAATATAGAACAAAAAAAACTATGAAATAATAAATGAGTAGAATATATTTAAGGCAGAGAAAACCACCAATCAAACAACCAAATTAAATTATGCCTAAACTTGAAAACACATAGCAATGAAGAATAAATCCGGTTGTCGTTGGGAAAATAGGAAGAGGAAGATATGTTGGATAGGTTCACCACCTTGAGTTATTTGTAAAAACAATAAAGGTGGGATATAAACAAATAAACAAACAAACAAGCCAGATAGATGAAGAAGGATTCAGTGAAAGAATGGAGACAATTATAAGCGGACACAGATTCACTGAAATAACTTTTTAAGGATGTGGACTGAAATCAGCAACAAATATTTTTACGTAGACATTTAGCCTGCAATAGCATTGGCAGTTTCATAATAAAAAAGGAAATGAAAAAAACTCAGAAATATTTAACTGTAATCCATAATAGTTGAAATGGTCTTTTTCTCAACTTGAGAAGCAGCAGTACTTGTCTGATCAAGAGATCTATAAGACAATGCTCTGAGAATTCAGGTGGTGTGCACTGGGAATTCCCCAGACATTCATGTTTCACTTCTAGAAGTTCAAGCAACTGAAAGATTAACAAATAAATTAAGTCCTGAGCAGTGACTATCTTGCTGCAGATCTGTATTACCTTCCTATGGGAAAATGCTAAGCTTATTAGACAGCTGTGAAGAATGTTCCTTCCAAATTCTGATATAAAGCATGTTAACATGAGAACGTTGCCTTGTGAAAATGATTTACCTGGTTCCACAACACCAAATAACTGTATTATATTTGGATAATACAAAAAGAGAATCCCTGGCATCAAAATATCTTATCCCTTCTGATACAATGCTATAAACAAATAATGATTTGATGCATTTCTTAGAAACATTAAAAAGCTATTTTGTTGGCATCTTTTAAAACAAAATCAATAATTTTGCTCATGCAGAGTTTCTCCCCCAGTTGCAGTGCCCAACTACTGGTTGATATTGGCAATGTGGTCAAGTATGCGTGCAAATATCAGGGATACCAATGGTTTGAATCATTATCTTTAATAGTTTAGAAACATCACCTTTAATTCATGATAAAAACTTGAGAAATTGAAAAAGGGTTAGTGCAACAGACAATTATTAAAGAGTATGAAATTATATTAAATATGCTAAGCTCGCAGCCCCCAATCTTTTTGTCTCTGTGGACTGGCAGCAGTAGTGGGGGGAAAGGGAAGGATGGGGTTGCATTGCATGTGCAACCCAATCATACACATGCACAAATAAAACTTCCTGCTGCTTGCGTGGTCAGGTTCCCAAGAGGCCACGGACCAGTACTGGCCCACTGCCTGGGGGTTGAGATGCCTGTACTAAGCTATAGTTTGCTGAAACATGACTGACTGAATAAACTATAAATGACTGGGTTCCTCCAGTAAATTATGCCAGAACCCTCAGTTTAACCTCAAGGTTGCTTAGTTCACACAACATGCCGTGCATAGTAAATGAAGTATATCATGGCTTAGTATGATGTGTGAATTATCAGAATCTACTTTAATGCAATGTAGAGAGCATATTGAAAGATTATAGCATTATTGTGTAAATTTTGAACTTGAGCAATTCCAATCTATAGACCATCAACAATTTTATCATCCCATACAATGCATGTTGTTTTTGCTGTCTCCTCTGACTCTTGATGAACCTTAATGGTCATAATTTCTCCAAAATTGTCTATCAGTAACTTTTTTTTGTATTCTGGTAAGCTTGTGTCATCTGTGATATTTACTGTAGCTGCCTTATCTTCTTCTAACCTCTTTTTCAATTGACTTTGATTAAATGAATCTTCAGAATCATCAGAATGTCATGCAGTATTTATTGACATAATCTTAATTTGTTCTAATACTGATCAACAGACTAAAGTAGCTTTTGAACTTTTCTTTCACCTTCCATTAGAGATTTCTTAAGTCAACCTTGCTTTCAGTTATCAGGGTAATTACTATCAGCATATCTGAGGTAGCCTGGTACAGCCATATTGGTACAGGGCTATTCACAATTTGTTGTGGTCTACAGAAATATATTTTCTATAAAAATTGAAGCAAATATAAGTATCTTTTTGGAATTGTCTTTCTTTTTCCATCATCCATTTTATGTTGGCAATGTGGTTGCATCTTCTTTTGATTCCAATGAATACATCTGGCATTTCTTATTCCATGTATGGTAGAAATTCAGGTTGGAAAATCTTAATCATCATGTACAACATTTCAGTAATTTGAATATTCTTTACCATTGTCTTTTTTAGCACTGCAATATAAATTAATCTTTAGAACCTACTCTTTAAGCCTGATGGTAGAAATCAATATTTTGGGATGAGCTTCTATCAGCCAATTCATAAAGTCTCCTCTTTAATTGAGTGTTCTCAAGGCAATTTACTATACATCAATATATAATAACAGGTAAAGAGACCCCAATCATTTGATCCTGCAGTCCCTAAGCTTTTGAAGAATCTCACTTAATCTTGCTTCAAATAATTAATAACTTTGTTATCTCAAGAAGACATAAGTGGGGGGGGGGGGGAACCCCTCCACCATGAAGCAAATCACCTCATTTTTTATGTCATGGGTAGAAGACTAACAACAGCCAACTCTCCTGAAGCCATATTGTCAACTAATTAGAGCCTAAACTATGATAGCTTTTGAGACCTGTTAATAACATGAACCTAACACTCCAGAATATAATAGCAATCTTACTTTTTGATGATAGACCTCCCCTCCCCCCAAAATAGATTGAGAAATAAAATGACAATGTGAGCAGAAAATGTTGCTTGCCTCTTCTAAATCTATTTTCTAGTATAGGAATTATTATTATATTCAAACAATGTGACATCACAGCTGCCAGTTTTCTAGCTGGTTTTGGCCATCATACACACTGAGTTCTTCCAAAGAACCTAGGATAGTGTAATGTATCTGCACAGTATATTTTAATTATATTTGGTGAAAACTCATTTATTTATTTCTTCTATAATTTATATTTGAACACCTTATTTCATTACTCATGCATCTTATGTATTTCCCCCCAATTTTTTATAATATAATAACCAAAACAAAATGAGGGAATAGACTAATCTTTATAAAGGGAATCAAGATTAATGCATTTTTCTTTTGAACAGGGATACGGTCTGTAAACTAAAGCCTTTCTCAGTTTAAATGTGTATGTATGTATATGTGTGTGTGTGTCTGTGTGTATATCTATATCATGCATGCATACATACATGTATACTTGTGTGTCTGTATAAATGTATGTATGTGTGTGAGAGCAAGGCAATTTTAAAAGCAAACTTCTTATCCTGCCTTACTAGTTTCTCTCAAAATGCAAGTGTTCTGTTCTCCAAGGAGTCAATTATATCTAGGTTCATAGAATTTATACGCTTGTACAGAGAAATGGAAAGAAAGGATATTTATTTGATTGGTGTGATATCTACGCTGCCAGGCAATTAGTCTTGCATTTATTTTCTCACACTGAGTTTCCTAGCGTGTTGATCTAGGGTCTATACGGCCATATGTTTTAACAAGAATGCTTGAAAGGGAATAAAGCAACAGTTTTCTAAGCTGTGGCATATAAAACATAACTTTTTAGTGGCAACAGTGGTTCTAAATAGCAATGTGTTTAGATTTTTCCCTGTATGCCTTCTGGGAAATAGTAAACAAGCACATATATTTTAATATGATTACCTTTTTGATGGACCTGCCCTGGATTCTTTAAAATATACATATAAAAGGATATGGAACAGCACCTGCTGTGAGTGTATGTGGAAAGATCCTCTTTTCTATCTTACCATAAGTTGTGGTGCAGCCTGTTCTGAGCTGCAGAAGTTAGAAGACCACTGCATGGGAACAGAGGAACATGTATTGTTAAGAAATAACTACTATTTAGTAAACATCTTAGCTTTTGCAATTCCATGTGATTGGCCTAGGCTTATCCCCCCACCCCCCAAAAAAACCCACTAGAAGAATCACACCTCCTACAAACTTCTTCCTTTTTCATGTGAACTTTAAGGAATTCATCCATAACCTCAGTACCATTAGGGATACATGACTATAGGCATGTTTGTAAATGTTATATGACATATCTAAATCATAAACACTATTATAACTTTTATTGAAGTTCTCTGTTACTTGTGATAACTACATTTTAAAATATTAGGACTTCTTTCATGTATAAAAAAATGGGCACATACTTAGACCATTTTTATAGGAAATTTAAATAGTAAATTATAATGTTGAGAATCTTTTAATTCTGGCCTAGTGGAAAAAGAATGAATTAATATTTATTTATTATTGAAGTGATATTTTGCATTTATTTTTGGAGCAAAAGGTGGTGTACAATTATTATTTTTCTTATTTATCCTCACAATCATACATCCCATAGTCGATTAAGGACTGACACCTAATATTTCCAGAAACTATCAGCTGACAATGTTGAAATAAAAAAAAAAAATTCTGATAGCCTTATAATCTTAATTTTGAAACTATTTCTAAAACCGATAGAGCAAATATCAAATCTGCAGATATTAAAAGAAAATATATAGATCCTAACAGTCCATTAATGATATTTCTTTTATACATTTTTATTATTCTTTCATATTCTATACCTTTTAATATTTTTTTATCCTACATATTTTTAAAGCATCACCTTGGTCCCCAGAATTGATTTGACATTCCAACTGCATTGAGACATTGAAGCATTTAAGTATACTGTATTCAGTTTGAATGGTATTTTCTATATTATTGAGCCATGGTAGCATAGTGGTTAGAGTGCAGTACTGCAAGCAACTTCTGCTGACTGCCAGCTGACTGCAATTTGGCAGTTCAAATCTCACCAGGCCAAGATTGACTCAGCCTTCCATCCTTCCGAGGTGAATAAAATGAGGACCCAAATTGTTGGGGGCAATATGCTGACTCTGTAAACTGCTTAGAGAGGGCTGTAAAGCACTTTAAAGTGGTATATAAGTCTAAGTGCTGTTGCTATTATCTATCTATCTATCTATCTGTCTATCTATCTATCTATCTATCTATCTATCTATCTATCTATCTATCTATCTATCTATCTATCTATCTATCTATCTATCATCCAAGCCTACCAGTTTTACAGTGATAGATGTTGCTTTGAAAATTCTGTTCCTACCATGCACCCTTATAGATTCACCTAAAAATCCACTTTAAGTCTTAATGTGGGCTATACAGTTTTCCTCAGTTCAAGCACAATTTCCTTTCCACTGAGGTAGCTCTCCTATTGATTGTTTTTGTGGTTCTAGCAAAAACATTTTCACCAGTAAGATTGGACAAGAGCAAATGTAATCTCATCTTCAAAAAGAATATGCTACTGCAAGAAATGTGAGTTTTCCTTCATTAGGAGATCCTCAGGAGATTATACTAGATGATTTCTGCCAACTCTATGATTCTATTGTATATTTTAAGATTTAAACCAATCACTTTTTTTGTACAATAGATACAAATGGAAGTTCATATCATCTACTGTTATAAGCATTTCGTCTAATGAAAATTATATGAAAAAATCCTTAAAAAATTTTTTTTTGCAGAAATTATTTAACAGATTCTGATTTCAAGGGTGTCCTCTTGTTAAATCATTGCTGATTATGTTACGTTTGAATGTAAATTGACAACCTTATCTGTGTGTCTTCAGACTAATCCCATATCACACTCCATGTTTAACTGTTTTAGGAATAATTGTAGATGTTTATTTGGTAAACAGTTTGAACAGAGGCCAAATTGGCAAGAATGACAAAACAGTGGGAAGTAATTTTCCTTAGAGAATGCCCCAGCTTTGAAAGTATGATTCTTTCCCCCCAGTGCAGGTCTCTTAAGGAAGTTTGTTTAAATTAGATACTCCCCATGTACCAAAATTCCTCAGCATTAAAATTGAGGAAATTAGCCAAATTGAGGGAAATAGGGGATTCTACAGAAAGGCAAATGTCTTGGGTGCCTATAAAATCTGGGTGCCTATGGTTCAAAAGTAAGAGAATGGAGAAGCAAGATCAAAGTAAGCAGGAAGAAATATGGGGGGAAATCACAGAATCAGATGAAAAGTTTCTGACGTAGTGAAGTCTGCAAGGAAATCAAAACAGGGCTATATCCAAAGGAAGAAGAAAGGCCAATTGAAAGAGGTTAGAGAAAGAAACAAAGCTTAGAGTTTTGAAAAGGTGCAGAGTTATAGCATGAAAAGACAGACCCAGAGGCACAAAACAAACATGAGCAGATCTGACCCAGAGAGAACCAAAGTAGGAAACAGTGCCTTAAAAAAATCAGAAAAGGATGTGGTTAGCTTAGGGAAGCATCTCAGGATCTAAGGAGGGGGGGAAGAAAGATTTAAAGCTAGAGAGATTATTCAAGAGTTAAGACTTTAAAATGAGAAGACTATAGGTGAGTCAGGTGCTTACTGAGGCATAAGGCAAATAAAGCAGGAAGCTCTTTAATTAGTCAAGCAAGCAGCATGAGTGAAAGGGAGAATGTGTGTGGTTTTTTCCTCATCCTGCCATGTGCTCTGCTTTATGCCAGCCTGCAGCTTGAGTTTGAAGGGTAACTCATCTTGGATTGGCTAGCAAGTTCCACCCAGGAAAGTGTCCACTGTGGGAGAAGGATTGAGGCTAGAGAGCCAGGAGTGTCTGGTATATGATAGTTTGAAGGATGGAATGGGAGAATCCTTTGAAAGCCAACATGGTTTGGGGTCAGGGTCAGTAAGGAGGAAGTCCAAGGACGTTCAATTTGCCAGAGATATTTTTGCAAGGCAACTATGGTTGAATATCTTTGCCAAGACGAGTTGGACGGTGTTGTGTTTAAATTAAGAGGTTGCAAATGAATTCTTCCTTCAGTGCTAAGTATTGGCTTGAGTGAAGGAGACACAGAACAGGCCTTTAAACTCAAAACTTAAAGCCCACTGACTTTAGTAATTATTGCTGTGTAAATTATACTTGTAAACATGTGTGTGATGGAGGAAATAGGGATGCAGTAATAAGAGTTCTCTTCAATGTTTGGTTCTGAATGCCAGTAAAACAAATAAAACCATGTTGTTTGTTCATAACTAGGAGAATGCTTCGGGTCATACTGGATTTGTGGAGGTAGAGATCAGCCTGAATCCGTTAGGAATCTTTCTGTTACGAACTAAGCAAACGCGTTCGTTTAAAATCCTAATAGTTTTTCTTCCACAGCAGGCTCGTAATCCTGCACTTCGGATTGGCCCGCGAATAGCGAATCGTGATTGGTCATTTCTGACTGATCTGATTGGCTGGCAGCGGATCGCCTCCGATTGGATGCTTTTTAGAGCGGTAAACTCAAATCATTGGTTGTTGTGACAGCAGCCAGCTCTATAAAAGAGCTGCTGCTGTCTTAGCTTTTCGCTCTGTTCTGAAGTCACTATTAAAGAGTTGAGTCACTATTGGATGTCTCGTCTCCGTTCCTTGCGCCCACTCTTCCAGAGCTAACACTTTCAGCTGGAAGTTTCTTCTGGAACATGCAGTCTCAAACTCAGTGTGAAGAACAAGACTATTCAGAAGACCCTCTGAGCAGCAGCTTCTTTTCCTTTTTCTTCTGACTTTGGACACTGCCAAACTCCCCATCACTCCTGCATGTGAAAGAGAAGCATGTAAGGAAGCTTCACTGAACTCAGCAAGACATAACTATATATATAAAACAGTCAGAAGGAAGCATTATAATAAACCCTACTTTCTAGCCTCTAGAAAGATGGGGGAATCCAGAGTAAATTAGTTATCTGGGCTGTTGCAGGAAAGCAATGAAATGATTGTAGTTTTAATCTGCCCTGAGAGAGTTAAGGAGAAGAATCTAAATAGATTACAATTTGTTGCAATTACTTTGCAATGTTTTATTCATTTATTTTATCATTACACCTGAGTGTTTCTACTGTTTAGGCACAATATATTACCAATTTATTATCCTTATTTTAAAGCAGTGGGTTCTCAAGCAAAACTGGCAGCAAATTACAAACATATTGTTTTTTTCATGGAGTAAATATGGATATTTGACTTTTAATAAAGCCATGGTTCTGGAACTGCATGGGGACAAGTGTCCAGAATAACAATGCCACATTAGTGACATCAAGTTAGGATGGAGTAAATGTTCTCTCTATTCATTTTTTCCAAATGAGACGTGGTTCTAATGAGGTGAGGGCTAACACCAATGACACATTTTTTAAAGTAGCAAACCCCCACACACATATTTTGATGCAGTTAACTGAAGTAGAACCTGAATCCAAAAGACACTGAGATGCACTGGGAGATATTAAGAGGGAAATAGAAAGAAGAAGGGGTGAATCTACTTACCTCCCTAAAGTTCAGGGAAGCACGTATTTGCTTAATGTATACAATTCTGCCTCACTGAAAACTGTGGAACTATTTTAGGTCCACTTGAAAGCTTGGCAATGGTGATTATGCTTTTTAAAACTGATTACTAGCCATGGCAAAATGGAACCTCTTTAATGCATAGATTCAGTATATTGAAACATACACTCAATAATAGCTTACATTAAGAACAAAATTACTTGCAAGGTCAGACTTGGTATATATGATAGTAAAATAAATTATAATCACTCAGAATGAACACAGGAGGCCTGAATAGCTATCATGAGGGCTGCATCGTAGAGGAACATTTGTAATCAATTGTAATGATCTGGTCTGATTGATGATATAATAGGATGCTCATTCTGATCAATGAAGGGTAGACTGTGAACTGAGAACTCTGGTGAATTGGGAAAAAAGTCATATTTAAGAGGCATGGGAACAGAACTGGATAGAAAAGCATCTTTAGAAAAAGGGAATGATGAGACAGGAAAAGAAGACTACATATGTAAATAGTTTGGTTCTGTGGACAGCTTGCTCTGTGCTAACCATCCCCAGGCTAATATCCTGCAGATCTGTTGGATTAGAATTTTTATCCTCCCACGACAGTATGACCAATGATCATAGCTAGAGGAACCAAACTGGAGAGGAGAGGACAAACGTCTTCTGCTTCAAAATTTGACATGGAGAAGGATATAAATGCTGGTGATTGTTGCTGAATATTCCCAGCAGAATTAATATTACAAGATGAAGAAATCACACAGGCTTTTACAAGCTCTCATAGCCAATTAAAATTTATTTATTTAGAAAATTTATATTGCCACCTACTCATACATGGCGACTCAAGGCAGCTTACAGGACATAAAAACACAATATATAAGAAATTAATAATAAAATAACCACCCATCCCTCCACCCCGATGACAACACACATCCATACCAGCCATTTATTGGGCTCTATCCTTCTCTGGGTTCCCCAGGCCCACTGCCAGAGCCATGTCTTCAGGGCCTTTCGAAAGAGTATTAGAGTGGGACCCAGTCTAATTTCCAGAGGGATGATATTCCAGAGGGAGGGGACACCACGGAGAAGGCCCTACTTCTAGGTCCTGCCAAATACATATCTCCTTAGGGGATGGAACATGCAACATTCCTTGCCTCCCTGCTCTTGAGGGTTGGGCAGATGTGACCAGCAAGAGATGGTTGCTCAGATAACCTGGTCCCAAGCCATGAAGGCTTTAAAGGTGACAACTAGCACCTTGAATTGCACCCAGAAAGCAAAATTGGCAACTAATTCAGCTTCAGCAGGAGAGGTGATACATGTACACATTGAGGACTGCATCAAACCTTGTGGGCAGCTGCATTTTGCACCAACTGGAGCTTCTGGGTGTTTTTCAAGAGCAGCCCCATGTAGAGCTTGTTGCAATAATCAAGATGGGAGGTGACTAAGGCATGAGTGACAGTGAGTAGGGATTGACCATGAGAAAATATACAACAAGAAGATAAAACTTGGATTCTTAGGGAACCAGGATGAAGAAGAATACATAACTGCAGATTCATAATGCAGAATCATATCCACTATTGACCTCACCCCATTCCTAAGAGGTCTGTAAGGGGCGTGCCTCCCATCCCGGTCCTATTGCCCCCATCTATTCTTACCTATTTCCTGTATTCTTACTCAGGTTTTACTTATACCTATTATCTTGTAAGCGATTGACAAATCAAATAAATAAAAATAAAATAAATAATAAAGTGAATATATTTAAGACACCCAAATCTTCTATCCCACAGTCATTTCATCTTATGTGACAAGGCCAGGTGAAAACATTTATAAAAAGAGCACTTCTCATTGCCACTACAGGTAGACCTCACAAGTGACTAGTTTGGGCAGCAACCATTCACGGTTACAATGTTAATTAAAAAATAACTTAGCGACGAATTCTTGTATTTACAAACTTTGCATATCTCTTTCTCAGTCACATGTTAGCCATTACCATCAGTTAGTATGCACCATCCTGAGCCTGAGCCATTTTTTCCTGCCCTGCCCCTTGCAGAGCGAGTAATTGTCTAAACAAGTTATCTCTTTCTAAGATGACTGTACTCCATGGCAGGTCCCTAAAAAGTGCTAACTACAAGTTAACAAGCTTAGCAATGTGGCCTTAATTAGTTTGCTAACACTTGCTTTCTGAAATGGACCAGACACTAAAGGCTTTTGTTTATTTCTTAAGTGTGCTAGGCAAGCAAGCATCCTGGCGCATTCTTTTGATACGTGCATAAGCGCACCAACATGCCTACCGTCCCTGTCCTATTGTTTCTTTTATATATATTTTTATTTTTCTTATATGTATCCATGTATTCATAACTATGTTTTTACTTATACCTATTATCTTGTAAGCAATTGACAAACCAAATAAATAAATAAAAATAAATTGTGTTCTTGCTTACTCTCTTGTAATCCCTTCCTCTCCAGTGAATAAAAAAACAAGCATTAATCCCCTCTTTGCTAATTATCCCTGTGCTGGATTGAGCATTCCAAAGGGAGAGCGAATGGGGGAAAAGGGTTATAGGATTTGCCCATTTATCTGGCTTCCTTGTCAGCTGAGTGAAACTTTTCCTGCTGTTTGGAATCACTTGGCTATTTGGAGTCACATTCTTCTGATGTGATCCTTTTTAAAAAAAAAACTTATTGTGGAATGCTTGCTTTTATTATGCTACAATGTGCAGAATCTTTAATTTTTTATCATTAATTATGGGACTGCTTCTGTAAACTTTGTAAATACATCCAGAATACTGTCATCCAGAATCTGAAATTCCTTTATACAGCATAGTTAGCCCTGATTTGTATATGACTGACCTGAATGTTTTTTTGGGTTTTGTTGTGAGCTACCTAAATTTATTGCATACAAATAGGTAGCCATTTACAATTTAATACATAATTATAATCCCTCCTTTGAAAATAGATCATGGTGCTGCATTAAAACTAAATCCTCACTGGATAATCCTACAGGCACGAGAAATGGATTGAAAAATAAAGGCTTGGAATTGATGTCTTTATTACTATTACTATTATTTCTTGTCTGTCCAATTTGGTTCTGGGGTTGTTTTCTTCAGACTTTGGCTTTCACACTTCTTCTAGTGGAAACTTTAGGGGACCACAGTCTCCTTATTTAATGGAAGAAGAAACTGATTTGCATGAGAAATTATTCCCTATTTCTAATCCTCTGTTTCATGTAGATGTTATCTGAATCTCAGATCTCATAATGACAGAAGTTGCTTCTACTTAAATTAACTGAGGATTAATTATCACAAAATAAAAGAACAGGGAAAAAAATCTGCTACCTTGTAAATATAGTCATTAGGTTTCTTTATAGAGCAGCAAATTTGTTTTTCATTTTGGGGTAAGAAATGGTTTGCTACTGCATTTTTATATATGGTGAAAAACAAAAGATTTATCCGAGATTGTGCAATTGCTCCAGAGAAAGATATAAATACAGCCATTTAACACTCAGAATCTTGGAAACAGAAGGAATCCTCTTGCTGTTGTGTTTAGTCAGAGATGTTAAAAAAACATTAGTTGTGTTTTAAATATATTGTTATCTACCAATTTTGGAACCGCTGCTGTAGATATGATGAAGGAAACAATAAATAACAAACAGCTGTAAATGCAAGCAATTGTAAATAGATGTGAATAGTGTCCTTCTCATTTCTTATTCTTATTATATAAGAGCCGCAGTGGCTCAATGGTTAGAGTGCAGTACAGCAGGCTACTTTTGCTGACTGCCGGCTGACTGCAATATGGCTGTTCAAGTCTCACCAGGCTCAAGGTTGACTCAGCCTTCCCTCCTTCTGAGGTGGGTAAAATGAGGACCCAGATTGTTGGGGGCAACATGCTGACATTGTAAACTGCTTAGAGAGGGCTGTAAAAGCACTGTGAAGTGGTATATAAGTCTAAGTGCTATTGCTACCATGAGAATACACCTTTCCAAAAGCTTTTTAAAGCTAGGCAGGCAACATTTTTTCTAGACTGCATTCCAGGAAGAAGGTAGCATCTTACAACTAGGTATGCATATATATAGATACACCTCTTTGCCTATGAATACTTTGTTAGAGATGTCTTTGCAGTAACAGTGTATTGTCTTAATGGGACTTGCAATAAAAATTATATGAATATATTTAAAAAATGAATTATGCAGCATCCTGCTAATATTCTGTTGACATTCGTAAAATGTTTATGGAAAATCCATTGGGGTACAACTTGCCCACAAGTAAATACTGAATGGTACTATATATTATCTATACATTTATGACAGAAGATTATACAGACAGACTTTCCTTGACTGCATACCACCCTCTTTTTCAAAAATGTCCTGGTGATGGCCCAATGTTTATGCAGTATAAAATATTATGTTATCACCATGACAATGAGCATTGCTGGGATGGCAGTGATGACAGGTTGAACCATTATCTGACCAATGCGGTCACCCTGATACTCATACTTGTCACCATGACAATAGCGCAAAATGATTGAGCCATCACCTTTCTGTTCAGAAAAAGAAAATACATGATTCATCTTATGCATAAGATAGGAAAACATGTCTGTTTATGGAGAACACTGATACTTAAAAAAAATATGTTGAGGAAGGTAAGGTGCAGAGGTGGTATTCAGCAGGTTCTGACCAGTTCTGGAGAACTGATAGCGGAAATTTTGAGTAGTTCGGAGAACCGACAGAAACCACCTCTGACTGGAGATTTTACAGTATCCTTCCCCTGCTACACCCACCAATGCCATGCCCACAGAACCGGTAGTAATGAATTTGAATCCCACCACTGGTAAGGTGGTTTCCCTTACAGCTAGTGTCTTTGGGTCAAAAAATGGCACGGCTTCAGGCCATCAAAACCTGTAGTCAAAAATGTAATATGGCTTCATCCTTAAATAAACACAGTTCAGTTTGGAATCCAGGGCCATTTTTGGGAGGCTACATTGTACCGTCACATTCTCGTACATAAAAATGTTCTTATGGACTATGTTGCATTACTCATATGAGTCAGTATGACACTGCTCTGGTGAGAAATACACCAAGAGAAGCATCCAGCAGGTAGAGCTTCTCAATAACCTGATAAGTATATTCTTGATATGCATCTCTACAAGGCGTAGTGGTCTCCCAAATTCCTCTTAGTAAAGCAAATGTGCATGAAATTGGAAGTAGGATGTTTCTTCTAGTGTTTTAAATGGTAGACTAATACATTGTCTCTTTAAGACTTGTTTTGTCAGTGCCTGTTAATATTAATAACCAGTGGCTATAATCATTGTGAGTCTAGTTTAATTTGTTCTAGAAAATGCTACCATCTCTAGAGACCTCCAAATGATTAATTTGAGCTGTATGATTTGATAAATAGTGTTAGTTCTTTTTTTCTTTAAGCATTCTTTAAGAGCGTCAGTGGTGCAGTGGTTAGAGTGCTGTACTGCAGGCCACTTCTGCTATTGGCTGCCTGCAATTTGGCAGATTGAATCTCACCAGGCTCAAGGTTGACTCAGCCTTCCATCTTTCCAAGGTGGGTCATATGAGAACCCAAATTGTTGGGGGCAATATGCTGACTTTGTAAAACCGCTTAGAGAGGGCTGTAAAGCACTGTAAAGCAGTATATAAGTCTAAGTGCTATTGATACTGCTGCTTGTTATAGAAACACTACTGTGTTGGCAAACCTTTTCATCACCGAAACGCCCGCTCCCGTGCATGAAGGCCAGCTGGCTAGCGCACAGAATTTTAAAGTGTTTTCAATGTTCCTGTTCCCATTATGTTGTAATGAAATAAAAACCAAAGCACATTATTGCATAAACAGAATAGAACATTGAAATACAAACTAATAAAATAATACAGCTATCAATCTATAAAGAAAACATAAGAAAGAAACAAGATTAAAAAAACACACACCTTCCTTCCATTTCAAGCATTTGGCCTCCCTTTGAAACCCCAAGGGCTGGTGATTGATCAGCTGACATAAGATCAATAACAAACAACATAGAATTCCTGCTATCAGGCTTACAAGTTGAAATCTAATTAATGATAGATATAATCCAGTGAGTTGTAAATTTAATTCCAAGCTACCTTGTACAGAAAAGTCTTTAAGATGACAAAAAGGAAGGGAAACCTGCCAAAGGTGTTCACAAGAGTGTCAAAATCTGCAAAATGATGAGCACAACATAACTGGCAACTTGCAGATTTTGACCTTCTGTGACTGTTGCTGACCTGGGGAATGTTCACTGAGAAATTATTTCCATAAAGAAAAGCTTGTCACTTGCCTACTTCCAACACAAACCCTCCTGTACTGTAAAGGTTTGTGCCTTTTGTGTATGATAGTATTGTGTTGGAATTTATGTTTTTCCTGAGGTTCATTATTTCAATTTCTAACAGCAATGGTGTTTGGTTATCAGCTGTCATTGATGCAACACATAGTGGATTAATGGTTAGTAGGATTTAAAATAAATTTAATTATCTCGATTTACAATTGTGTTTCAGTTCAATATAACATTTTAAAATGCTATCTCATTCATTGCTTTGGTTATAAATGTCCTGTCCTTTCTCAAAATAATGAGAAAGAATTTGGCAATTCTAACACCATGCAAAATGAATTAAAATTAAGCTTTGATAAGTGGAAAATCATTATAAATACCTTTGGTCTATTGACTGGATTTATTACTATATTGACTGGATTTGTTACTATTAAAAGACATTGCAGGATTGTTAGAATGATATGTTGAAAAAGTTTGGCCTGTCCTATTGAATGGATTTTAGTACTGCAGAATTCACTTCATTTTTTTTTCTACCTCTCTATATTCTAGAACAGAGTACAGTGAGCTGGAACAGAGGTATGGACTTTTGCTGAAAGATAAGGGGCAAGAATTAAACATTTTTGCTCTGTGACTCTTAGACCCAATAAGAAAATCCAGTTTCAGCAATGAGAGAACAATAAGAAGTAATTTAAAGAAAGCAGAGTAGTAGCAGATTAATAGGCACTGATGAGGTTTAAACATGATCCACGATCCAAATACGTAAAGCATTGACATATTAAGAGGATGAGAGTGAATAAGTTACTTTGGTTTAGTATGGGGGTGACAGCAAAAATCACATACCAGCTTGAGATGCTATTCCTTGATGAATATAGAGAGATTGCTGACTTGCAAACAATCTTAGAAGATGCTAAGAGAAACCATCTTACGCTTAGATTGGTTGGGGATGGTTTGGTGATTCTTTGATTGATGTGAACTGGTGTCAGCTCCCCCCAAGTAAACCAGATAGGAAACACAACTAGATGAGTTAATTCTACTTTATTGTAAGACTACATTAACATAATCTTGCAAGTTTAAGGGTACAAATTTCCTGCCTCCACTTTTAACCACCTAAACAATCAAGGCAGATCATTCCTAAATTTCTTCCTCTGAGGGTTAATCCACCACAGGCTCCTGCCTCTCTTCTCCGATTGTTTCCTCGGCACATCTCTTCCTCTTATCCTCCAAATCCACCCACACAGTCAATGACAACTGGCTTGTTCTTATTTTGTGTGATGTTATCTACTGTTCTAATTTAGGGGAATTGTGATCATAGGATAGCCTGTTTGCTTAATGTTCCCTTAAGCTCAATTTAATATTTTGGGAACAAGACAATGAAGGGGAAAGGATGTTTTATTTTTATATTAATTATGGAAACATTTGACCTGAAATATGTTAATTTACATTGACATTTTACTTTAAACTCCAAGCCTTCTAATGGACCACAAGAGAGGTTTTGAATGATCGGTTCTGTCTTGCTGTTCAGTTGTGGTACCACTAGCAGACAGGTTTTATTACCTGAATCTAATACAGGCATTTTAAGAAAGAGTTTAGATTTAGTGAGATCTGACCTCACTTGGTACTACTAAAAGAAGCTTGATGATATGTACAGTATCAGACTTCCTGGGTAATCCTGAAGGCCTCATAGTCAGCTCTTCTTGGTAGTGTTTCTCTGACTTCTGGATTGAAGAGCGAAGGCTAACTCTTAGCATCTTAAATAACTTGGATTCACATAATTTGATCAACTGATTTCCCCCCCTCATGCTTTTCAACTGATATCCCAATCACATTTATCCCCCCCCCCCCCACCGCAGCTCCCCAGATTGAAGGGCTAAGAGAGGGGGTCTCCTTTACAGAGTCCTCATGTTTGTGATATGAAGTTTGGTTCATTTGGGCTGATTACTACAAGAGTTTGGAATAACCTTAAAGATGCATTATTTTGAATCGCTTCCACAAGAAATATATTTATTCGATTATTTCTAGTTATTGATGGGATCTTTTAAGCAAAAATATCTGTTGTTATTATATCCATGGCAATTTTTATCTTTAAATAAATCCTAAATGTATTTTGTGAACTATAATAATAATCATAAAAAAAGCCTCCATACAAAGCATCTCACTCCCTCTCTCCTCTCTGTGTGGATATAATGGTTTGTAGGAACGAAAAAAGCAAATTGTTTATGACATGCATATATGAAAGCAACAATACAGAACAGAATTAATATTGTGCCACCTGTGGCTTTTTTAAGTGGAGAAATTCAGCTCTTGAAATGGTATTATATAGATTTCTATAACAATCTGTCAGAATATTTCAATCCTGCCATTAATCAAACTGAAGCATGTGTCTTTACCGTATAACTGATTTTTTAAAAAAATACTCCTTTAGCAGTGACTTCTCTCATACTCTGTTTGAAATTGACCATGTCTGCAGTTTATAAATACAATATTTATTGAGAGAAAAATTACTATGCCTCTCTAGTCAGTTCTGACTCACTCCAGCTATCTTCATCAAGCATATTCAGACATGCATATTCCTCGCATTTTCCCCTTATATATGAGCTATGCATATATGTGAAGCATCAATTGTTAATATAGCAAAAATTTCAGGAATTTTTATGCTTTGTTTGTCTTTGCTCTATAGGTTTATATAGTATCTGTCAGTATCTAAACTAGACACAGTGTTATTTAATAATCATATTTATTTAGATGGTTTCTCCTAAGCCAGTGTCAGAACAGCTGTGTATAAGTTTGTTAATTAAAAATAAACCATAAGGTAAAGATAAGGGTTCTCCCGCACATGCACGCTGGTCGTTTCTGGCTCTAGGGGCAGTGCTCATCTCCGTTTCTAAGCTGAAGACGTCTGTCTGAAGACGTCTCTGTAGTCATGTGGCTGGCATGACTAAATGCCGAAGACACACTGAGTGCTGTTTCCTTCCCACCAAAGTGATCCCTTTTTTTTCTACTTGCATTTTTACATACTTTTGAACTACTAAGTGTGGCAGAAGCTGGGACAAGTAATAGGAGAACATTCCGTTACATGGTGCTAAGGATTCGAACCGCTGAACTGCTGACCTTCTAATCAACAAGCTCAGCATCTTAGCCACTGAGCCACAGCGTCCTTTAAAAAAAAAACCCATAACAATTTTCAATGATGATGAGAAAAATAACATATTAAGTAAATTTGGGTTATTACAACTTTTCAAAGAAGAGAATGAAAGTCACTTCCACTTCTAAAGATATGTGTTCTATTATAAGGAAATCAACTAGTGAAACTTATTTCCTGTGAACCTGAGAAGAAAATCTCTCCATCTTTCTGTGGTAAAGATTTTTGATGTCTAGACTGGTTCTTGGTGGGAACAAGAACACTGGGATCTGTTTATGTTATATAGTAGCCCAATTGATGAGAAAAAGACTAAGCACTGATATGGGTGATTAAAAAATATGACAATGACACTTTGAGTGTTAAGATGCTCAATGCGGATAAGCTAGCCATCTCTAGGTAGATGATAGTGTGTAGTCAATCTTGGTTAATCACAAACTATTAAGCAAGGTCAGGCCTGGTAGTTATTTGGGTGAAAATCTACTATAGAATCCTATCTGCAGACTAGTCTAAGAAGTTGAAAGGATTTCCTAAAAGAAAGCCATGAAACTATTTCTGTATTGCTGCCAAGAAAATCAAATGGACCAAAGTCCCCAGGAGATGAACTCAATCAAGAGACACTAATAAACAGCCCTGGTAATTAGTTCTCACTCTGTCTGAAAAGTGTACATGGAATAAAGATAGCACACTGTCAAGGATAACATCTAAAGTTGTCATGGGGCAGCTACATCCTTCTTTTCATTCCCTCTAGGATGCTTCCTAGGAACCAGAAACTTCCTGGCCTTTATAAGCACTCCATTCATTGGAAAGCAGTAGTCAAGACTTAGCTACACTACATTTTAATCTGTCTTTCAGTCAGATCATGGCTGCTTTATGGATTAATTGAAATTCTCTAGTTATTATTATCTATATTTGTTCCCGTTGCTGCTTGAATTTTATATCATTACGTCAGATTGGAGCAAATGGGAGGGAGGAAGAGCCGTCATATGGAGGTAGAGCTGACTCACAAAATGTTCATGACAGATACCAAATGCCTACTGCAGCTCTGGATCTTATTTCATCTCAGGATTGAACCCATATGAGTCTGCTCAGCCAGGCTGAACTGCTAAGGACATCTGTTCTGATACATGCTTATGATAGCTTGATGCACTGTTGGAGACGTGCCAGTTTTGGCTTCCAAATGCTTACATATCTGTTCTGTGCTCATTTTTTTCATGACTGCTCAAGTCTATACCAAATTCTGACAAATAATTGCGGTTTGAAGGGCATGCTTAATGGAGGCCAATAAAAGTGATTCACAGGCAGCTGTAAACTATACACTCACACTAAAGGATAAAAAGCTGTCTTAATGAGCCATACAAGACAGTTATTGATGTATTTATGAAAACATTCCTAAATACATACAAGCAGGGGAATTAAAAGATAAATATTTAAAGATCGAGCAGCACTTCTGCTAGGCTATGGAAATGTTATTTGTAAAGGTTGAAAAACTACCCAGAGCTTAATACAGAATTTTGTGAATACGTACATTTCAATGCATGAATTGGGCTGTTTTTTTTTTTTTTAATGAGGTTTGAACGCTCAAAAGCAAGTCCAAAGCTTTTGAAAAGGGTTAAAATGCATGCAAACACCAGTAAAATGCAGTAACAGAGATGATATTAATAACTCTTAAAAAGCCAGGTTCTCTTAAATGACAAGTAAAGAAAGGCAGCCTTGGTGCTAGGTAGTCCTCTTGAAAGTGGTTCTTCTGTGGATGAGATAGTGTTGCATCTTTCCTCGTTGTAATCTATATTTATATGTCATCTGTACATATAAGAACTTGGGACAAATACCCATTTTTTCTTCTTGGTTTTTTGCTGCTTGTAACTTATAAAAATCCTATGATAAGTAACAGGTCAAGATGGAAAGAAGGAAGCTCACTCCATATTTGAGCTCCCAATGCACAAACTCATCTCATCCCTGGGCAAGCACTATTTAAGTATTGGAGAAATTCTGAAATGCTGGTCCACTTTAAATTCTTTTGTAGCGTTTAAATATTTCTTCTGATAAACACTTCAGAATTTCCAATTCACATTGTTGATCTGATTTAACGTGGAACAAAGGAGAAATAATGTTCTTTCCTCCCTCCCTTTCAAATTATCCAAGAAAGGCTGCTGAGTTTACAAACCCATAGCAACGGGATATTTTTTAATGGTGTACCCATTCAGAGATCTGATATTCCTTGTGAATGCTCTTGTCTGGGATATCAGCTTCAGTTGCTGCATGAATAAAAACTGTCACATCTCAACAAGAACAAATGAAAACTAACAAAAGCCACATAGAGTTTCTTGTCTATTTCTTTATATTAAGTCACAATATCAAACAGTGGTCTATATACAGTAGATGTCTAACCGAAATCTTCTGTCTAATCTAAGTATGGTATATAAAATCATACATTGCAATGATTTACCTTTCAATGAATACTTTAGCTTCAAGCATAACAACACAAGAGCATACAACAGATACAAACTCAAGGTTAACCGCACCAAACTTGATTACAGGAAATACGACTTCAGCAACAGAGTGGTCAATGTCTGGAATACTCTACCTGACTCTGTGGTTTCTTCCCCAAACCCCAAAAACTTTAACCTTAGACTGTCGACTATTGACCTCACCCCTTTCCTAAGAGGTCTGTAGGGGACGTGCATAAGCACACCAACGTGCCTACCGTCCCTGTCCTATTGTTTCTTTTATTTTTCTTATATGTACCCATCTCATGTATTCATAACTATGTATATACTTATACCTATTATCTTGTAAGCGATTGACAAATAAAAATAAATAAAAATAAAAATAAATAAAAACACTCATTTATTAATTATGCAACTCTGGTATATGTGCTGGGCATTTGCATTGCAATAAACAATGAAGAATGACAGGCAGTGTAGTATAAACACTTTACTTTACTACACTTTATTACACATGAACTGTTCTCAGTTCAACTGATTTCACAGGGTAGCTGTTGTAACAATAAAAGGATATGACCTTGGATGAAGCTATTGAGAGCATAGAGAAAAGATAAGAGCAAGATGTGTGTATAAATTTAGTAGTGTAGCATACTAAACTCTTGTTCCCATAATCTTTATCTGGGCAAAATGTGCACCATAGGGTTTTGAACCAAGATACCACAAATGAGTTAACTTGAGCTAAAGAATGTGTCCAAAATCTGGGACTTATGGAATTGAAATTTGGCAAATTTTATAGAACATTTTATGATATAAAATTATAAAAACAGATTATGAACTAGTTCAAAATATCATAAAATATTTCCTGTGCTGATCTTTGACTGCTATACAATTCAACATGGGCTATTTTCAAGACAGATACATCTCTGAATATACATTTCCAGTGAAGGTGGTACATTAGAAGTTCTGACATTGTTGAAGACATTGTGGAATCTAGTAAGGAAAGGAGGACCTAAAGGATTATGGATTGTTTAGTCTATAAATAAAGCCATGTACATTTTAGGACCTGAGTATCTAATGGATCATTGGTATCTGCCTGGACATTATGGATGAGTTCCGTGATTGACTTTTGAAGGTACTTCATTTGCTAGACACTGAAATAACCTGAAAGAGGGCTTTCCAAGTGCCGAGAGATTTCCCTAGGTCTAATAAGTTTTTGGTATTATTGACCCTGATTTTGGGATGAACATATCATATTATGCCATTCAGCACATAGTAGTAGTTTTAACTATTCAGTCTTGGCTACTTTATAGGTAAGTGCTGCCTATGCTACCTTGTCAAGCACAGTTTCTTTCAGTTTTTGGACGTTCATCTTTGTATCATCTTTGATGCTATCAAGCCAGCATGTCTTTTGCTTGCTCTCTTCTTCTTGCTCCACAAACCATTCCTACCATCATTGAATTTGAATGCATGAGTTCATCAAAGTAAATTGGATGTAGTCTTGTGATTTTGGCTTCTAGTGATCTCTCTGGTTTTATACGGTTCAGTACCTCTCTGTTGATTGCTCTGGCTGTCTGTGGTTTACACAATACTTTACATAATGCTGTGGTATATACAATACCAGCACATAGTTCAAAAATATTTGAAAAGTATGTATTTAGTATATAGCTGTTGCAATTGTTCCATTGTCATTTTGTATTCTTAACTTTTTCATTATTTGTGGTTTTATTGGTTTACTTTAATTTAAACAATTAGTCCCTTTTAATAATTTAAACAATATAGGCAAAAGACAAACAGAGGTAGATGCAAGCATTTCACATTGACTCATCAGTACCTACATTACAACAACACGGTTAAAATCAGCCTCAAATATAAGATCTAGCAAGAACATTAAGCCTATCAAATATGCAGGAAGTTTTACATTAATTTCTCCTGTTTGGGAATTGCTTTTAATAAAAGCAGACTTATTTTTTATTTTGCTTTTAGAAATAACATAATAAAATAAAATAATAAATAAAATAAAAAGGGAAGAATATGTTTTGACTTTTGGCAGTAAAAGTATTCTAGGACTGTACTAGTACTAGTAACTTGCATATCAGACATATTTTTTCTAGGATTTAAATAATGTGTTAACCTGTACAGCTTTCTACAAACTACAATAATAATGAACATATATTTTTAATATTCACTTTTTAAAAAGAGAACCAAGCATAGACCACCATACTATATACTTCTGGACCTTAATTTTCATTCAAACATTCTTAAGTTCATTCTGTTGTATGTGTAAGGCATTTTTTTTAAAAAAATGAATGGAATCCTGTATTGTACCATCTTATCTGTTTCAGGAAAAAATATTGGATAATCATTGTGCAGCATTTAAGTATTTTCCTTCTATCCTCACACCTGATTACCCACTTGCTCAAGTGTAATCCATACACTCATATTGCAGTTCATAATCTGGTAGCTTTATTGTAGCCTGGGAGAGAATACCATCGTCCATTGTTATAAATCTGATTTATATACAGGTGAGTGCACTATCTTGTAATTGTGTATTAGACATGCAACACTCCCATTTTCCTAATAGCTATGTTGTTTCCTTATTTACTTGGCTTTAGTGTTATTGTTTTCAGAAGATTTTGTGATTTATTTAATCATAGTAGAATGTGCGTAGCTGACTTTAGTCCCTTCTTCTTTAATAATCAACCATAATCAATCAAGACATTATTTTTATCAGATAATTTCAATCAAGACATTATTTTTATCAGATATTTATGGTATTTTATTTATTTATTTATTTTTATCCCAGGTTTCTCCTCAGACAAGCTCTCAAAATAACCAAAAAATTTAAACAGAAAACTCAACGTTTGTTTTTTTTAAGTTAAAGGTTACTAATTTAAAAATGGAGGGAAATCTTAACTTGACTTCTGGGGTCTATATGGAAAAATATAAAGATCATTCTAAAACCAGTTATGTTCTGGAGAGACAATCTCCATAGACATATGGCACGAAACACAATTACCTGAAAGTAATTCAAATATCTAGAAACTGAGTAAAGATGGGTAGGACTTTATCTTGAACCGTGTATATAAAGAATACTGTAATACAAGATTTTTCTGGTTAATGAGAAGACTTTTAAAAGGGTCCGCCTTAGTCTCAATTTCTGTTTTAAATTAAAATAACAGTACAAGAGTTGCCCGAAGAATTAAGGATATAGATGCACAAACTGATATAGCTATCCTTAGTAAGGTAGGTAACTTGAAATGGCTGAGTAAATACAAATGTACTTTTCAAGTAGATAGCTACTTGAAGTCACAACTCCCAAAACATCTTAGGGAGATATTCACGAGAGCGAGATTTGAACAGCTTGACACAATGGTTAGATATGGGAGATTTCATGCAATACCGTACAATGAATGTCTCTGCATTTGTGGAGCGGCAGAGGTAGAGGACCTGGCTCACATCCTATTTGACTGTTACCTGCATAAGAGGATGAGAGACAGGTATCTTGGTCTATATATCAGACGAATGACCCATTGGGATACCCATATCAAAATAACTTACCTTATGTCCGTCCAAAACTTGAAAATAACATTTAAAGTAGCACAGTATTTAAACAAAATGATTCGGCTGAAATCTGCATGTGTGGGATTGATTGGAGTAGATTACAAGGGCGACTCTGAAATATAATGTTGTTATATTTTATCTATATCTTAAATTATTGTACATTATTACAATTTTATTTTGGATTGTATTTTATTACTATTTCATCTTAAATCATATTTTGTCTAGATTCCATTTTAAATTGTATTTTATCAAGTTCCATTTTAAATTGTATTTTATCAAATTTCATTTTGAATTGCTTTTATTAAATTTTAGCGACAAATTGTTGCTGGAACTTTGTACTTTGATATGGCCCAAGAGCTAATCATTAAAGGCTTATTATTATTATTATTATTACAGTACATGTATCCAAAATGCATCATTTAAAAACAAATTGTGAAATGCATCATTTCTGGGTGTGCTGTAATCTGTGAGTAATATGACTATGCATTTTATTTGCTATTTTCAGGTTACAGTCCATATGAGCAGTCATGCATCATAGGTTTGCTTTTCCATTTGTTGATTAAATAAGATGGGATTCACTTAAACTCTTAATCAAGAATGGCAGTTTATAGATAAGCAGCATTTCTCTAGACAAGATTTAAAAATATGTACATGGTCAAACACTGCTTTGTTAATAGTTTTAATATTTATTTGCTAACACTGAGTTTAAGCTTTTGCTTGGATATATCTTTCTCCCTCATTTGATTACCTAATTACTGTCTCTTGGGTAATTACTGTGTGTTGTGCTTTTCCATTCCTTTTTAACTTTATTTCTACAGCTTGATAGTTATGGTACAGTAGTTTTGTGCAGTAGAATACTTCAGTAATGGCTGTACAATGTGTCACTTCATTAAGCAATTCATTTATGAGAGTTTTCAAAGTAACTGCTGGCTACTTGGCTTGTTTTTTATGAGAAACTTGGAAAGAAGTAGAGAGAAGATAGGAAAATGCTGAAACAATACTGTTTCTTAATAACTTTAAATCCGGAGAGCTTTTCTTTTACAGGTTTATCTTAATACTTACTTTCTGTTCTCTTGAGAGGCATCTAATGCCTAGCTCTCTTTATTCAAATGATGTGTCTCAGGTTGGAATTAGGGTAAAGCCAAGTTACAATTAAGCCTAGTTCCATGTTTTTTCCTTGATGGTGAAATATTTGAAATATCTGAAGAGGATGGAGATATGAAGCATGAAAGTGACAATGAAATTCCTAGAGTTGAGATTCCTAGAGCTTATAAGGACTAGAATCTTAGAGGTACTCAGGGGTGGGATTCTACCAGTTCGCACCTATTCGCTGGAACCGGTTGTTAACATTCTAAGCAGTTAGGAGAACTGGTTGTTAGAAGAAATTACTGGTCTAATCCTGTAAGGAAGGCAGGAAGGAAACATTCTGGTGTTGCTTACAGAAACTGCTTTTCCATTAACCCTTCCTGTCTTAGACTTCCTGTCTCAGGAACTTCTCTGGAGTTTTTTTTCCCTCCTTTGCTGGTACTTTGCTTGTGTGGAGTGACCATTCAAAGTTACAATGGCACTGAAAAAAGTGACTTATGACCATTTTTCACACTTACGACTGTTGCAGCATCCCCACAGTCATGAGAGGCCAGGCGAGTAGATGCATGCCTCGATTTGAGTGATATTGAGTTGGCCACGCCCAGCCAATAACATGACCACCAAGCCACGTCCACCCAGTCACATGACCACCAAGCCATGCCCACCACCTAAGCCACGCCTACAGAACTGGTTGTTAAAAAATTGAATCCCACCCCTGGAGTTGTTGGCATGAATGAGATTGGAGTTGTTGTGCAGTCAGAATTTAAGAGGTATTGAGTAAGATGGAATGTTGAGGCTTCATATCAATCCCTGGGTGGTCTCTTTTTAGTTCTTCCCCCAGACAATTGTCTTTTCTGGTGTTTCCCCTCCCTCAGAGGTGGTATTCAGCAGGTTCTGACCAGTTCTGGAGAACCGATAGCGGAAATTTTGAGTAGTTTGGAGAACCAGCAAATACCACTTCTAAGTGGACATTTTACAGTATCCTTCCCCTGCCACACCCACCAAGCCACGCCCACAGAACCAGTAGTAACAATTTTTGAATCCTGTTACTTCCCTCCCTACCCTTTTCTATACCTGCTCCTCCATAAGTTGTGCTTTTCCATCCTTTGAAGAGAATTTGAATGCAATTTCCCCAAAATCACAGGATGAAGATTTGGGCATCTGGCAAACTGACATGTATTTACAATGGCTGCAGGGTGATATGATTGCTATTTGGGATCTTACCAGACATTTTGCAAGAAGCACAATTCATAGAGAAAACTGGATTCACTTAGCGGCCATGTGATTCGCTTAAAAACCACAGCAAAAAAAGGTTGTAAAATAGGATGTAATATATCCAAAGTTACAACAGAGCCACTTATCATCCATGTTATGAACATAACAGTTACATGATCACATTTTGGACATTTGACATTCTGCTCACCTTTACGACTGTTAGCAGCATCTCACAGTCTTGTGACCACAACTTGTAATGTTTTTTTCCAGCTTCCAGAATTTATTTCTGGTTTCTGTCATAAAACCCCATTAGGAAAAATGGATTTACTTAATGATCATGGCATTCATTTAACAACTGTGATTTTGAGTAGTTTGGAGAACTGGCAAATACCACTTCTAAGTGGACATTTTACAGTATCCTTCCCCTGCCACACCCACCAAGCCACGCCCACAGAACCAGTAGTAAAATTTTTTGAATCCTGCTACTTCCCTCCCTACCCTTTTCTATACCTGCCCCTCCATAAGTTGCGCTTTTCCATTCTTTGAAGAGAATTTGAATGCAGGATAGAACAACACATCGACCATACCCAGCACCTTAATTTTTCCAGAAAATGTTGAGGGAGGAGAGGAGAGGAGAGAAGTCAGTAGAAAAGCTGCTTTTGGGAACTCCATAGGCCACAAAGCCTCCGGATTGTAAGGCACACTAAACCCTAATTGTGCTACAGGAACCAAAGGAGAACTTCCTTCTTCTCCTTATGCTACGTCTCTTGGAGTTCAAAAGAGAAGGTAGTCCTCAACTGAGTATCTGTTGTAACCCAAAGAAAGAAATACTTGATATTGGCAGTAAAAAGGACCATTCAAGTAGCTACAGTTCTTGTTCACCCTCCAGTGTGATGAAAAAGTTCTTTTTTTAAAAAAAAAATCCACTTAGCCTTTATTCCAAAATCCATGTGTAAAGTGGGGAGATTAGTATATGAATGACATACTTCTACCCATGTCTAGTGAACAATTGGAAAGGCCCAAAGACCTAACAAATTTTCATGTAGCAAATTACTGACTCAAGCAGTGTTGTATATCAGAAGCCTCTTCAGATGATCCCAGCATAATTTCAACGATCTGTGCTTCTATAAATTGAATTCAACACAAGCTATGGTCCTGTCTGTGCTTATTGAGCTATGGCACCATTTTGGCTGACCCAACTCTTTCTAGAATGGGGGATCAACATGTATGGTTCAAGGCCATGCGCAGCATCCTTTGGGTGACCTCAAAACAGATTTTTTTCCCCCTCCTACCCAGCAGATAGGCAAAAAAAGAAAGAAAGAAAATTAAAACAGGATCCATTGTGTTTTGGAGTGGTTATAAATTTTTAAAATGCAATATGGTTGCCTTAACTCACCCAGAGTTGACAATGAAATGGGCAGCATATACATTTAACAAACAAACAAAACTCCTGACAAAACTGAAGACACCCATAACCCCTTTAAAACTTCTGAAGCCTTCTCTTCAGGTGGGCCCAACCTCTGTTGCTTTGGGAGGATAGCCTTCAGTATACCATAACATGGCCACTGAGCCAAGTGAAGTTATGCCTCTCTGCTGTAACATGTTAGCAAAACAGTTTCATTTGCTCCTCTTCTGGACCTGGCAAGGGGATTTCAGGGTTCGTAACTGTAGTTTCCCTTTCATAGAAAAAAAGTAAACATTTGAAATGAATTTTGGGGGGGATGATGTAATTTACTGCTCGTCCCAGAGGTGCTTTCCAAAAGGCAACTTTCTCCGTTTGGAAACTTTGCTTTTTTTCCCTTGAAGACGTTTTGCTTCTTATCCACGAAGCTTCTTCAGTTCTCTGCTCATGCTCAATGCCACTTTAGCCAGAAACAATCTATAAAAAGCATTTCATTTATGCTAAATATTAGGGACACAGTCTTAAAGGGCTTGGAGGCAGCATTGTAAGGATCAAACCGATAATTCCAATAGAAATCTGTTTTCTATTTTATTATTTCAAGTACCTATGTTTGGGGGGGGGGGTGAGTCACCCCGCCAAGAAAAAGCTTGTATTGTTATTTTATTGGCTACAAGAATGCTTCATCAACTAGAACAAGTCACAGTAGCTCATCGGTTGCTTTAGCAAATAGATTAGATTAGATTTTTAATAACATCAGAGAGCGATATAGCAAGCATCAAGTCTGGAACTGTATCAGCCTGTTACAGTTCTTTAATTATAGTCAGGTAGTAATTTGTTTTGTGAGACATGGCATGCTCCTGGAACTACATTATAACTAGTTGATTAAATTCAATAGAGTCTATGGAAAAGGCACATGTGGGATGAAAGAACAGTGTGTCTGTCACATTAATTCTCACTGTAACCAATGTCAAACACAGAGGTAGCACAGCTGTTATTGGCTTGCACATCTGGAGGAGCCAGTGCTGGGAAAGTCTAACAATGTATAAAGTTCATAGGGATTTTGAGCAGTATTTGCATCTCATTCTCAAGCTTATCTTTTTCTCCAGCTTGATCCATTCTGAAAACAAAATTTGTTCCTAGATATGGCTGCCTATATCTCATTCAGTGAACAGTGTGACCGCCTATACATTTGTCCAAAATGTTAACTTTGAGATTTTTTTTCCCTTTAACTGTTTACTTAGCTACAATCAATAAGCCTAGGTATATGAGTCTGAGTGGCAGTTGGTTGAAGATTGAAAGGTGGAGGTACATCATTGATCAATACACACTTGATTGATGTCACTCTTGTCAGTAATGGCAATTATTCATTAGATAAAAAAAGTTCATGTTGGGATAAGTTGAATTAATGGTTAATATACAGAAGTTGGCCTTTACACCCCTGCCCTGTCTATGTGTTTGCATAGACATCTTGCTGTTAAATCCATTTTTTCTTAACTGGATGAAAAGAAAAAGGAGAGAGACCTCCCTATTTGAAGGTAAAAGGTAAAGGTTCCCCTCACACATACGTGCAAGTCATTTCCGGCTCTAGGGGGTGGTGCTTATCTCAGTTACAAAGCCGAAGAGCCAGCGCTGTCCGAAGACGTCTCTGTGGTCATGTGGATGGCATAACTAAACTCCGAAGGCGCACAGAATGCTGTTACCTTCCCACCAAAGTGGTCCCTATTTTTCTACTTGCATTTTTACATGCTTTCGAACTGCTAGGGTGGCAGAAGCTGGGACAAGTAATGGGAGCTCATTGCATTACACGGCACCAGGGATTCGAACCACCGAACTGCCAATCTTTCTGATCGACAAGTTCAGCATCTTAGCCACTGAGCCACCACATCCCTTCCCTATTTGAAAAGGCCCTGCAATTTAAGCAACGCATTGCCCTGGTTTACCTATACAGGTAGTATGGTCATAAATCCTTAAATTGTGACTATTCATCTAACGACCATTTGAAGTCATAATGACTAATGGCTGGTCCTCACACTTACAACTGTGGCAATTTCCCCAAAATCACAGGATGAAGATTTGGGCATCTGGCAAACTGACATGTATTTACAATGGCTGCAGAGTGATATGATTGCTATTTGGGATCTTCCCAGGCATTTTGCAAGAAGCAAAATTCATAGAGAAAACTGGATTCACTTAGCGGCCATGTGATTCGCTTAAAAACCACAGCAAAAAAAGGTTGTAAAATAGGATGTAATATATCCAAAGTTACAACAGAGCCACTTATCCATTTTACGAACTTAACAGTTCCATGATCACATTTTGGACATTTGACATTCTGCTCACCATAATCCCACAGTCTTGTGACCACAACTTGTAATATTTTTTGCCAGCTTCCAGAATTTATTTCTGGTTTCTGGCATAAAACCCCATTAGGAAAAATGGATTTACTTAATGATCATGGCATTCATTTAACAACTGTGATGTTCATTTAACAACCAAAAAAATGTCAAAACATTGGGTCTGGTCACGTGATGCCAGGGGTGGGATTCAATTTTTTTAACAACCGGTTCTGTGGGTATGGCTTAAGTGGTGGGCATGGCTTGGTGGTCATGTGACTGGGTGGACATGGCTTGGTGGTCATGTTATTGGCTGTGTGTGGCCAACTCAATATCACTCACATCGAGGCACGCATTTCCTCTCATGGCCTCTCGTGACTGAGGGGATGCTGCAACAGTTGTAAGTGTGAAAAATGGTCATAAGTCACTTTTTTTCAGTGTAACTGTAACTTTTCCACTGTAACTTTGAATGGTCACACAAGCAAAGTACCAGCAAAGCAGGGGGGAAAAAACTCCAGAGAAGTTTTTTTTTTGGCAGGGTCATTTGCAAAAATGAATCAAGCAAACGTAAATTCATTTATACTATAAACTCACTCGCCAAAACCAACACCAACCATAAGAACCTCCGTTGCCGCCCTGACCTAACCATACAGCAACGTGCCCGCTCCCGTGTACTCCGCATCGAACTCAAAAACCGTCCTAGACAATGGAGAGAAGGACCTGTACATTGACTACCATGCTGACTGTATCAAAAGTAAGCCACGCAACCCAATACTCAGCTTTTACCCTCAACCACAACCCTACCTCAACCCATCCACCATCACCCAAGACTAGGCACGCACGCCCCCAACTACCTCAATTCCAACTACTACCGGCCTTAAATGCAAACTACTCAATGCAAGAAGCCTCGTGAATAAAATACCTGAATTTCTCTTCCTCCTAAATATGGCTAACTTCGACATTATATTTGTCTGTGAAACATGGCTCAATGCATCTCTCCCCGACTCCATTACCACAGTAAGAGACTATCATGTTTACAGATCAGATCGTGAAAATCGTCGAGGAGGTGGTGTTGCTATATTCTATAAAAAATCCTTACATCTAAAAAAATATCCAAGTTACCCAGGAGCTTGCCCTTCCTGAAACCATCATCTGTGAACTATCCTCAAATATCACAATTCGATTCTTACTATGTTACAGAGCACCTGATTATGACATCGAACATGTAAACAAGCTAAATACATTACTAACATGGGCTGCATCCTGCCCATACCCTTTTATCCTTCTTGGTGATTTCAATCTACCTCATATTGACTGGACCCTAAATGATTGTACAACTGAAATCATACACACAACCTTCTACAATGCTATTACAAATCTGGGACTGGAACAACTAGTAATCAACAACACTAGACTAAACAACTGCCTCGATCTCATCTTCTGCAACAGTTTGAACCTAATTTACGGAATACAAACTAAAGAACCCTTTTCCAGTAGTGACCACAATATGATCGACTTTTGTCTCAACATACATCCACACAAAAATCACCACAATGATGTAATCCCCTATTGTAACTTCAAAAAAGGCAACTATGATCTTATAGACAACGATCTCTCATCCCTTGATTGGCAATCTCTATTCACTGGATGCAATACCGTTGAAGACCATTATAACATATTTTTACTTGAAGTCAAAAGAGTCATCAAACTATATGTTCCAACAACAACTCCCAAAACAAAACAAAAAAGCAGATTACCCATATCAATAAGGAAACTTCAATCCAAAAAGAGATCACTCTGGCGGAAAAACAAATCTGGTCACGTTGCCAATTTCAAAAACCGATACAAAATTTATGCCACCAGATAAAGACTGAATGCACCAATTATCACATTAAACAAGAGGAAAACCTTCTAAGCACCAATTCCACCCGAGCTTTTTACAATTTTGTAAACAACAAACTAAAAGACTCAAGGTCCATCCCTCCCTTGATAGGACCTGATGGTAGAGACTGCAACGACGACACCATTAAAGCCAACATCTTTAACACATTCTTCGGCTCAGTATTTGTAAACAGCAATGGATCATGCCCAGTATTTCCTAGCCGTACCACAGATAACAACAATGATCTAATACATATCGATTTCACAGAAGACAATGTCGAAAAATCACTACGCAATCTAAAACCATCTCTATCTATTGGACCGGATGGAATATGTGCCTACTTCTTAAGAAAGCTATCCACTGCCATAGCCAAACCTCTAAGCATAATCTTTGAAAAATCTTTCAGGACCAGCTCCTTGCCTAACCTATGGTCATAAGCCACAGTCATCCCCATCTTCAAAAAGGGAGACCCAAGCCTAGTTGAAAATTACAGGCCAATCTCCTTATGCTGCGTCACCTGTAAAGTCATGGAATCAATTATTAACCAATCCATCATCCTCCACTTAGAGACAAACAACCTACTCTCCAATAAACAATTTGGTTTCAGAAAAAAACTATCCTGTAATCTGCAACTCTTACACTGCAAAAACATATGGACGACACAACTCGACCAGGGCAAAGCAATAGACGCAATCTACATAGACTTCTGTAAAGCCTTTGATTCAGTGGTACACGACAAACTACTCCTAAAAATAAAATCCTATGGTATCTCTGGACAACTGAATAACTGGATAGAAGCATTCCTGTCAAACAGACAACAAATGGTCAAAATCGGGAGCGTTCTATCAAATCCAGTACCTGTCAATAGTGGTGTCCCCCAGGGCAGTGTTCTAGGACCAACTCTCTTCATACTCTACATAAACGACCTCTGTGATCATATTAAGAGCAATTGCGTTCTCTTAGCTGATGATGTAAAGCTGTTCAATACCACAGACAATACTGCTACCCTACAAAAAGATCTTGACTATGTATCTGAATGGTCAAACAAATGGCAACTTCAAATCTCAACAAATAAATGCTCTGTCTTACATATTGGCAAAAAAAATCAGAAAATAAAATACAAGCTGAATAGTCAAGATCTTGTTGATGACCCAAGCTCTGTAAAGGACCTTGGAATACTCACCTCTAATGATCTAAGTGCTAGAGCCCACTGCAACTACATAGCCAAAAAGGCATTAAGAGTTGTTAACCTAATCCTACGTAGTTTTTTCTCTGGTAATATCACACTACTAACCAGAGCATACAAAACATTTGCTAGACCAATACTCGAATACAGTTCATCAGTCTGGAACCCTCATTATGTATCTGATATTAGCACAATTGAGAAAGTCCAGAAATATTTCACAAGAAGAGTTCTCCACTCTTCTACTCGTTGTAGAATACCTTATGACACGAGACTTGAAATTCTAAAACTAGAAAACCTTGAATTACGCCGTCTTCGGTCTGACTTAAGCATGGTATATAAAATCATACATTGCAATGTCCTACCTGTCAATGAATACTTCAGCTTCAACCATAACAACACAAGAGCACACAATAGATACAAACTCAAAGTAAACCGCACCAAACTTGATTGCAGGAAATACGACTTCAGCAATAGAGTGGTCAATGTCTGGAATACTCTATCCGACTCTGTAGTTTCTTCCCCAAACCCCAAAAACTTTAACCTTAGACTGTCTACTATTGACCTCACCCCTTTCCTAAGAGGTCTGTAGGGGGCGTGCATAAGCGCACCATCGTGCCTACCGTCCCTGTCCTATTTCATGTATTCACAACTATGTATACACTTATACTTATTATCTTGTAAACAATTGGCAAATCAAATAAATAAAAATAAATAAATAAAGTTCCTGAGACAGGAAGTCTAGTCCTGCCAAGAATGTAATAATGGAGAGACAGTTTCTGTAAGGAACACCAGAATGCTTCCTTCCTGCCTTCCTTACAGGATTAGGCCAGTAATTTCTTCTAACAACCGGTTCTCCGGGCTGCTTAGAATATTAACAACCGGTTCTAGCGAATAGGTGTGAGCTGGTAGAATCCCACCCCTGCGTAATGCCTTGACTTATGACCATAATTCCAAGCTTAATTATGGTCTTAAATTGAGGATTATCTGTATTTGTGCATCTTTACTTCTGTGCCAATAATAGGTTTTATTCTGAGAAAAGAAGCACAAGAATTTCAAAACTAATTTTTATATACAACATAACATTTACACGTTTTCCCTTAAATCAATACCATTTTGTTGTACAAAATTCCTTGGTATTTCATCTCCAATATTTAGTGAAAGACTTTCCATTCTCCTCATTGATTGATTGCCTCAGTAAGGAGTTTTCAATTACGTTAGTATTAATATTTTGTAAAACTGTTAAAAACACATTTGATTAGTTTGCCACATTATTAAACCATCTCCTTGATATATCTTCTGCTAATATACCACATAATATATAAGTGTAGATGGATGTTTCTTCTTGTTTACCCTTTGCCTATCACTTATTGTATGCAGTACCTTACATTTAGACCCAATACCTTGACCTATAAAATTGTAATTTTCCCTAACTTACACTTGATTGGTAGATCTTTATTGCTTAGGGAAGAATTACATTTCTTCAAAGTACATTTATTGTCTCTCTTCTATAGGCATAAAAATGAAGATGCCCACATTACTCATCTCCTCTTGTAGGTGTCTGCATGCAATTTAATTTAAAAGCTGTAGAGGAGAACAAAGATGGGCTTGAAGAAGGAATTCAGGGACCATTATGTAAACATAACCCAGCTAGAGAGGAGTGGATGAAGACAAAACTCAAGATGGACTCTTTCTGATTTTCAAACTTCTGCTATTATTGTTTGTTTATGTACGATCAAACCATTGTTGATTCCTAGCGAGTCTGTAATAAGTAGAGTTCCAGCAATTCATGCAGTATCTGTTTTCTGACTTTGACTACCTCAAACAGCTGATTAAAGTGCTCTATGCTCTATACTGAGATACCGTCAGCACCACCTCTTTTAATTGAATTGACCTTTCCAATACTTTATTTATTTTATTTATTTATTTGATTTGCCAATTGTTTACAAGATAATAAGTATAAATGTATACATAGTTGTGAATACATGAAATGGTTACATACAAGAAAAATAAAAGAATAGGAGAAACAATAGGACAGGGACGGTAGGCACGTTGGTGCGCTTATGCACGCCCCCTACAGACCTCTTAGGAAAGGGGTGAGGTCAATAGTAGACAGTCTAAGGTTAAAGTTTTTGGGGTTTGGGGAAGAAACTACAGAGTCGGGTAGAGTATTCCAGACACTTGTCCAATCCTAGGACAAATTGCTTGTAATTCCTATTGTGGTAAGATCATTGGAGGCTGACATTATGAAGGGATTTTTTTCTGTTAAGCCTCTCGTGTTTTGTGACATCCTCACTTCCCTGGCAAGTTAGATTTATCCTAATCCTTTGGACCTTCTAGGAACATGTCTCTTCTGGAGGATCTTTGACTAGTTTGCCAACACCATACACATTTTTTATATCAGTTTGGGGGATTTGTTTTTATTGTTTTTATTATCAGTATGTGACTTATTTTACTATGTTTTTGGGTACCACTGAGGGTTATATGATTGCACTGAAAAATCTAACCCATCTATCAATCAGTCCAAAAAGTGATGCCTACAATTCCCCTTCATCAACTTTTTGGGTTGTCCCACTGTAATTCAGTGGGAAGGATCATATACTACAGTGCATGTGAGCTGTATTTTAAACAAGAAGCCTTAATTGATTTTTTATTATAACAATTGCCTTGGTAATCCTGCAACCTAAATAAGTTGCTAATTTTACTAGACTTACTAGATGGGGATGTTTATGAGACACTTAAAAAAAAAATAGACCGGTACTATCTCAATCATTAGTCTCTCAAGTGCATTTTGGTAGCTGTGTATAAATTCTTTCTCACAATTACAGTATATTGCTTCTGCATCTGTACAAATTAGCCATTTTAGACAGTCCTAAGCTGCATTTTGCTATAATTGGAGTAACAATTTAAATTAATGGCTTAGTAGCTCATGTAACGCAAACTTAGAAAACTAATTTATTAGTACATCAGATCAATTAACTTTTTCCACAATTGTACTTATAGCTCTTAATTAGAACATGTGATTTTCTCCATTCAATTGAACCTATGTATACTGAATCTTTTTTTTAATTCTCCCCCAAACCCACCCTTCCTAGGAAGAAGATAGGATACAATTAATGAAGTACAGATAGTCCTTGACTTACAACAGTTCCTTTAGTGACCGTTCGAAGTTACAACATCACTGAAAAAAGGGACTTATGACTGTTTTTCACACTTACGATCATTGTAGCTTCCCCATAGTCACATGATTTACATGCAGATGCTTGACAACTGACTCATATTTATGACGGTTGCAGTGTCCGGGAGTCATGTGATTGCCCTTTGTGACTTTCTGATGAGCAAAGTCAATGGGGAAACCAGATTCACTTAACAATTGTGTTACTAATCTAACAGCTGCCGTGATTCACTTAACAAACGAGGCAAGAAAAGTTGTAAAATGGGGCAAAAAACCCTCAAATTTCTCACTTAACAATACAAATGTTGGGCTCAATTGTGATTGTAAGTTGAGGACTACCTGTATAGCTAAGTCACCACTGTATAGTGATCTGCAGAAAGGTTTAGCTTGTTCTACACCTTTAATGAGGACAACCAAACAAGGCATCCAGCTTTGACATCAACATTGCGTCTTTCGTGTAGAAAATCTAGCCTCATCTACTACTTTTCCCATGACTTCACATGTTATTGAACATTTATTTTCTAAGCACATACCAAAAAAACATTGTGAACAGTTCCTTAATGATTTGTAGTCACTGTAAATTTATGTTTTTGTTTATATCTGATTCCAATACATAATATCAGTAACAAAGAAGTAAGGCAACCTTCCCAGTGTTCCTAATGTACCTGAAAATATTTAGCTCAGCCATATGCAACCTTTGAATCACCAATTTTAATTCATCCCTTTAGTCATTTCATGTTATCACCCTGTAAACCTCCATCTCTCCCAAAAATATTTAAGATGAGCAAACTTTAGCAAATTATTACTCATGTTTAATTGTTTTAATTATTTTATTTAGTACCTTTGGCTAAAATCCCACAGGGAAACATTTGTGAGAATATAAGAATGTACTGTGTTCATTTTTAAGAATTGAAGTAACACAGAAAGATTTAACTTGTATTTGAACTTAAGACAGTCTTGGTTACTCCAGTGGATGTTATTATTATGACAATATGAATTGAAAAACGTTATGGGTGGCATTCACCTAGATGTTATTTTGTATCCCTGTGAGAATAGTTGCGAATTTACTTTTAAGTACATCTTCAAGAATGGATTATATGACAAATATGGGAAAACAGCAAATCTAATACCCAGCTGTGTCTTCCTGCAGATCAGGGGTGGGTTTCTACCGGTTCTGTCCACCTCTGTAGAACGGTAGCTCTGAAGAGCAGTAGACATAGAACTGGTTCTATGTCTGCTGATGTTTTTGCCCACCTGCCCACCCGGGCTCTTACCTGATCTTTATTTCCTGATTTTTTCAACTTCAGCTGCCGTGTGAGGCACAGCTGCAGTTAAAAAAGCAGGAAAAGAGGGCTGTTTCAAAGGCTGCTTCTCTGCATGCAGCTGCTGCTGATGATTTACAGGCATGCAGCTCGCAGCATGCAGGGAAGCTCATAAATCCTGAACCGGTAGTTAACCCTGTCGTATCTCACCCCTGCTGCAGATATTCTTTGTATTAGTCAATTTACCAAATCTATTTGATTTCCAATAATATGAACACTCCAAAACTTTGTTGAAGCATAAATGCATTTACAATATTAAGAATATAATTCTCAAGCTGATGATCTCCAGGTGTGCCTTGTGAAAGGGCACTCTCCTCCCTCGTAGCCGGCTCAATCTGTGTTGATCTCGCTGTCTCTGTTCCCTCCTTGCTCTCAGATCAGGAGGAGGTAGTCCTTGCTCTTCTCTCTCTGTCTGCGGTCCATACTATTTCAGAAAAGCCTTGCCTGGATGGACTTCCCCAGTTTCCCCCAAGGCCATCTCTGTCAGTTCTTGTTCCAGCTCAGCTTCCCCTGAAGATTCAGACTCCAAGGGGTGGGGGCATGGCAGTGGTGATCCATGCAATTTATGTTTTTGCGCCATTTTGGGTGTTTCCCATTCACCCGCAAGATGTTCTTCTCAGGACTGATAGAATCTGTTTTGTTTTAAGCCAGTGGTAATATCCAGGTTCTTGAGAAAGATCAGAAGGAAGTTCCAGGGAATCAGATGTGGCTCTGGGGAATCCACATCTGAATTTAGTCCAGCAAATAAAAGCACATTTATGTTTGGAAATATCTCTTATATAAAACATTAAGTGGAAAATGACTTTTCCCTTTAGTGTAAGGGAGAGGAGTGTAATTGTTTGGCCTGCTAACAATTTGCTGCTGGTGCTACATCTGGATGATTTGTTCAATAGAGGAGAGAGAATTAAAGTGTTTTTGTCTATTCAGATTTCAACACCCTTAGCTATAATTTATTCTGCATTTACTGAGGGTTACTCCTATTATCTAATGTGATTTTTTTTTTTCTGCAGCTAGATTTAGCATGCAAAGTACTTCTGTTTTAGAGAATCATTATAGAGAAAACCCACTCTGGAAGAAGACTGGACAAACACTTCTATCATGCCAAGAGCACCGAATGGAAGTGTGCACATAGGAGGGGCAGATTTACTTTTAAGTTTGACCCAAATATCCCTTACACCAAGTCTTGAGATGTTTGGATGGGCAGGAGCTGCAGGAGGAACTCTTGTTTTAGTAAAGCCTGCATTATTTCTTGCCCAACTATTGAATCCCAAAAGGGCCTTAAACATGCTTATGGTATGTACTGGGATGTCAGAGATAGGTACCAACAACAGGTCCTGAAATGATATTACATTAATTTCTTTCCTTCGCTAACACCACCTGGAAAAACAAAATGTGTTTAGTAACAGAACAGGAACAAAAGAAATAGTTCTGCCTCTCATCAGGTCTCAGGAGCAAAAGTCCAGAGAATAAGATAATTTTTGGTTACTTATTTTAAAGTTGTACAAGTCACCCTGTAATTTCCCCCAAGACAACCTACGAAAAACATAGAAGCATGGAATATAATAAAAACAATGAAAACAGAACAATATAATCAAATCAGAAATAAAAATCAGGAAATGGCCATTTAAGTCAATAGTGTAGATAAGATTTTAGGACCCACTTGAAAGCATGTAATAAGTGGGGCTTCGTGTGTATTAACTGGATTAATATTTCACCACTGGGAAGCATTATTAAATTGGCTCCCATTGTTTGTGTCATTTTTCTACTTATTTTGAGAAGGAAGTAAATTGTGCCTCAGATGGTGACTTATGAGAGGGATCAAGTTTATATAGGTGACCTGCATATTGGGTTCTCCAGATATATAATCCCACCTAGACTGCCTGTAAAATTCAAAACCGATTCAACCAAAATATTTCAGATCTTGTGAACAGAGACTACCATGGTATTAATTAAAATACCCTGATTTTTTTTTCAGATTTTCATACGGAAAAAAGATGAAGCTTGCTTTCGGACATCTGCTTATTAAAGAGTTTCTTCTTCTGCTTAGTCTTTCCTTTGCTCCAATTCCCCACCCCCAACCAAGCTTAATTTTGCTCCTAAGCACAAGAAGGAGAGGTGAGAAATTGTTCTGTTAGTTAGTTTTACATCCTACTTTTCCTCTAGGAGCTTGAGGCAGTCCATACAGCTGTTCTGCTTCCAGTTTTATCCGCAGCTTAATGCAGTAAGTAAGGTTGAGAGAGAAGGACTGGAATCCTGTTGTCCCCAGTTCATGTCTGAGCCTGGTGCTGAGGCTAATGAAGGATTTTATTTATTTATTTATTTATTTATTTGATTGGTTTATCAATTGCTTACAAGATAATAGGTATAAGCAAAAACATAGTTATGAATACATGGATACATATAAGAAAAATAAAAAAAATAAAAGAAACAATAGGACAGGGACGGTAGGCACGTTGGTGCCAGACATGAGGTGCAGGTTTTGTTTCCTTTTATTGAAGAGTTCCAGGAAAAGGGGTTCTGGATAAAATGCCAAGAGTTCAGAGCCAAGGATTAAGAAAGCTTTGTACAATTTCACCAAAGGCAGGACAAGACGGAATAATAAGAAATATCATCTAATAAACATGTTGGTAATGATCTAATGATTTGTTCTGTTGGTCTCTAACTGTCTCTCTTTCTAAGCCTTGGTTAATGAATCTAACACACATTCTATTTGCTCCAGGCCATCTCTGTTCCTAACTTTTAGCTCAGCTATGCAGGACGTCTTAACTCTTTGTTGCTGTTATCAGTCCACTAACCACCCAGAATTGCTACAAGTGTTACATGTGCACATTCCCTGTGAATAAGCCTTCTTTGTTCTTGCCAGACAGACTCCACAATTACAGGCTTCGCAGTCTCCTTTCAAGTGTATGCCATAACCTTGCTTTGTTTTAGCAGATTGCCCATCAGTTCCGCAGTGAGGTTCCTTAGCTGAGAGTAGAACTGAATCTGGGTCTTCCAGGCTAACACCTTCTCTCTTACAGCATATTGGTGGTGGTCTTTCCATTTTCATTTATTTATCACATATTTATACTGCCACCTTCCAGATAGCATAAGAAGAAAAGTTTTTTTTCTGAAAACGCCCTCATTCTCAGAAATCCATCTACTGCATAAGACATGTAGAAGAAGGCATCACTTGTTTCTTGTTCATTAGAAAAACTGTTTGCTTTTATTCTCACCAGAACAGTGATATTATTATTATTATTATTATTCATGTTTTAGTATAGTACTTTGGAGATGGGCAGAAATGTCTTTCAGAAGCAACTTTTGGATGCTTCATTTGATTTTTCAGGGAGCTGCTATGGGATGACAAATTTGTGTTTCTGCTTTTTCCCCTCCACATCACAACACTTGGCCAGTTCATTAAGTTTTATTCTGCTTGTTGTAAGATGCACAGTCAAGCTGTTATTTAACCTTTGTTTAAGTACATCCAAGGAGATTAAAATTATATATTTAGAATTCAGGAAATGGAGGAATGAGGCATAGCTGAGAGAGCCAGTTGGAGAGTGAAAGACAGATGCAACCTCTTTTTGCATTTGCTTTTCCAAGGACATGGAGTTAAATTTAAATGTTGTATTTGCAGCTCTATCTATAGAGTTAAGTAGATTAAATTCTAGAAACCCTTTTTGATGATAGGGAAAAATTCCTATTTGGGCCAACCGTTCCCCTCACTTCAATGAGACATATTTAAAACACACACACACACACATATTCAGAGAAAGAATAAATGTTCACAGTAATTTACAAGCATAATGAGATGGAATCAATTTGACAGCCACATTTGTATTTTAGGTGCAATTTAATTGAACAAAAAGCACTGTCAATCAACCAGAGATTGATTATGCAATTCCTTGCTGAAATTGGTCCTGAAAGTTATGCAGTTTGGGCTTTCTTCCCTTCTAAATAATTAGGACTGAGAAATGTACTCATAATATGCTTTGTAGAGCAAGTTTATTCACCTCCACAGCTGTTTCTGAATGGAGGTGAAATTGGCAAGTGAAGTAATCAGAGCTCTTGTTTGAAAGGGAACACCCTGAATTGTCCCTGTAGTCACTTTGAAATGAATGGGCGGTGGCTTCCCTAAAAAACGCAGCATGTGAATGGAAGCTGAGGCAACACAAGGAGCCTCAAATGAATCTGCTCTGCAATCGCCTGGAAGGATTTTGGAAGTCTGCCATGGAATGCTGTAGGCATGAGGAGAGAGTGAAGGCCTGCTGATTAATCCCATTCCTTTTATTAGCACTTTCCTTCCTAAGGTCAGGGTGAAAGATCTGCAGGCTCTTGCTGCAAGCCCCTAGGAGCTCTCTGTCCAGGATAGCTGAAAAATGTCAGCAGAATTTCCTGTTATTTTGAAAAGAGAAGCATGCGAGAACAAAAATAGCATAACCCTAAAATAGGCATGTTGCAGCGACAGAAGCAGTAAAGATTGCCAAACTCCCAGCCAGTCTGGTGTGGTAATTAAGATGTGAGACGAGGAAGTGGGAGATTCAGGTTCAAATTTACCCCCAGCCAAGGAAACTCAGTAAGTGATTTTGTGCTAATTTCTTTCATTCTCTCAACCCAACAGGAGAAAGTGAGGAAGGTGACCTTGATGGACATAAGCAGGTTCTGTTGCCTGGGTAAAATGGACTGAAGCATTTTTTTAAAATCTCCAGAATAGCCAAATAACCTTCAAAAGCAGCTCTGGCAGATGCCTTCCAGATTACTATAAGGAGTACAAGAAGAAGGAGGTACAGCATAATCAGCTTGCAAGTTTTTGTTATTACAGCCAATTTTTAAAAAAAGTAATTTCAGCCTCCCCGTAGAGTTGATTTCCTGGTCAGTTTTACCTAGAGGGATGAGACCAATCTATATGACAGAGAGGTGGTGGGATAAACTGGAGATCGTCGTGGAAATCACCTGGAACTCCTGGAGCAAAGAAGGGACATACAAATAAATAAATAAAAATAGCCCAGCCCCATCCACATGTGTCATCACATTCTGAAGATCCTTAACCTCCCTAAAATGTTCAGCAAGGGCTTTGCCTGGCAAAATGCTCTAATAGAAGTGTCTCATTCTGAGCTCTAAGTATGGAGGAGTTTCTATGAATAATTAAAAAAATAAATTATACCACAGGACTTCCAATTGCATGGAACGCAGTTATTCATGCTGAGTATCGGGACATGATCACCTCAAACAATCTGTATGTTTATATATATATCTTGGCAATTTGAATATATGTGGACTTCAACTCCCAGAATTCCCCAGGCAGAAATCACTGTACAATAAAAATAAAAAACTTCTCTGCCCCTCAACAAAACCAGACACATGTTCACTATAGAAGTAAAAGAAAATACTTTTAAAATGTCGGTGTACTCAGTTTATTTACTGTCTTAAATCACTTTCTTATCAACATATCAACATATAAGTGTGTATATATATATATATATATATATATATATATATATATATACACACACACACACTTATATGTTGATATGTTGATATCAACACTTATATGTTGATATGTTGATAAGAAAGTGATTTAAGACAGTAAATAAACTGAGTACACCGACATTTTAAAAGTATTTTCTTTTACTTCTATAGTGAACATGTGTCTAGTTTTGTTGAGGGGCAGAGAAGTTTTTTATTTTTACTGTACAGTGATTTCTGCCTGGGGAATTCTGGGAGTTGAAGTCCACATATATTCTAATTGCCAAGATTGAGAAACATTGACCAAGGCAAAGGTGGGCAAATCATAGCCCAAAACTACATTCTATCCCATTTATTGAGATGCCCAGAATTCCCCATAGATGGTTGTGGAATTCTGGGAATTGAAGTCCACAAGTGTTAAAGTTGTCGGACCCCTAATTTAAGCAAAATAAGCTTAAAAAAATAATCAGCAGTAAGTCTCTGCTGGGCTAAGTGTGCCTCTTTTTGTTTTTCAAAACAATAGAACATGAAAGGCTGCAATGTTTTGTCTTGCTTCTCCTATAATGTCACTGTGTCATTATCACAAAACAAAACAAAGGGAGGGAAGGAGGACAGTCTATAGCCCAATGCCATAAAAAGTTACCTCAACTTCCTCAAGTAATTGATTTGCTATATATTTTTATCTTCACAAAGAAGAAACAAGACTATTCACTATACTTTGACTTTCCTGATGTAATTAAATCATATGTCCCCCACTGCTTAGTAACTGTGAGATTCTGGCAGCACATGGTGAACAGTTTGTTGAATTCATACATTACAAACTGAGAACGGCAATTACATGTATATTCTTTCTTGAATACATTTACCTGCATATACAAAAACCTTTTTTATAAGAGTATTGTGTTGGATTTCTCTGTCACTGTGAATGAAAGTGGACATTTCAAAAAATTATTACATGGGTAAAGTTAATTTATTCTGCACAAATGGCACAAATTATAGTCAATAGGAACTGACTCTGTGAAATATAGAAAGGAACACAGCAAGGGTGCTCATTTTTACTGTTGTTTGTTCTGGCTCTTGACATTTTGAATAGAGATATTAAGACACGAGAGGATAGCTGGGGTAAAGGTTAAAAAATAAGTATACATATTAAGGGCATTTGCTGATGATTTGATTTTAAATTCAGAAAACTCTATGGAAAGAATTATATTAATGGAAAAATAAAAGGAAGTTGCTCCATTGGCCGGGTTTTCAAGCAAAAAATAAAAAATGTCGACAAAAATATGAGGATGAAAGATAAAATAGAATTAACTGTAGAAACAAGCTTCAAATTGATCAAGTGGTATTTTCAGAAATGATGCATCTTTTAAGCAATGTCAAAAATATACCTGGATTTATATAGCAAGGAAAGAAATCAAGGGTTAAATATAAGATTCTTCAAGATGTAAAATAAAGAGGAGGATTTTCAATTGTATTTTGCAACCCCTTACTTGGCCTGGATTGCTAAGAAATAACAGAATGTTAGAATTGGAAGGAAACAATCTGAGGTTTTTTTATGATACTATAAAATTAATGTAGATTTTTAAAAATCCATGTTAGCAGTGCCATATTAAGATTATGCAACATAATCCAGGTTGTGTCCAGAAGTATGTTTATTATCTTCAACATAAGAAGTGTTTTACAGAAAAGAAAGAGTGGGCAAAGAAAAATGGTTAAATGTATCAATATTTGCTAGCATAGGAAAATGGAGAACTTAAAGACAAAATCGAAAGAACAACTGACTCAGAGGAATTTACTTTTCAGTGGTTTTCATATGCATAATTAAGGGAGAGGTTGTTGTTGTAGGTTTGTTTACCAAGCTTGCTGTTTAGCTTCCAAACATTTAATCATCTGGCTAGGTGACCTCCTCAGCAGGAGTTTGGTTGAAGCATCTTGTTTCAGTTCTTCACTGATTTTATTGATCTCATGTGGCCATGTGGTCTGTGGGTCATGTGACTGGCTGGCCTGCCATGCGACTTGTCATGTGACTGGCTGTGACCACATTATCTGTGAAGGTCATCAAGTGAAGAGGTAGTCGGTGCCATCATTGGTTGGTCGCTTGATTGATAGGGCTCCTTACAGATTTGTAGGCTGGCTTCAAATCAACATGTTTGTTGATAGATCCATGAATTGAATACCAAGCTTTGATGAATTCATGTGCATGGCATGTGGTGGCATGGCCAACAATTTTTGTTCCAACCCAATCAAATTGGTGCTGTTCGATGTCAATGTGGGTCGATATCAGGGATTCGTGGTCATGTCGGTTGACAGCTAGTCAGTGTTCAGGATTCTTGTTTTCAGTTGTTGTCCTGTTTACCCAATATAGAATTGGTCACAGTTGTTGCATCTGAGCTTGTAGATTACATTGCTCTTCTTCACCTTCTGTATTTTGTCCTTGGTATTAGACAGTTCTCATTGGAGCATTGATATAGATTTGTCAGCTACCCATTATTCCCAGTGGTGGTAGAATTCTGGCCATCGTTTCTGACACTCCTCTGACGTATGGTAAAGTTTGTTTCTGTGTTGGCTGCGGTGGGGTTTGGATGATGTGCACTGGAGTGTGAACTTTCTGGGATAGCCGTTGCAGAGAAAGAAGTTGAGAAGGTGTTTTTCTTCTGCTTTTCTTATGGAGCTGCAGTGTATCCTGGCTCTTTTGAAGAGAGCTCTTCTTGTGTGCAGTGGGTGATTGCTAGCAAAATTGAGCAAGGGAGAGGTTTAATATAGATAAGAAGCTAATTAATAGAATAATAGTATAATAGAATAATGGTGGCCTAGAGGCGGAGCTGTCGCCTCACAATCAGGAGGCTGTGAGTTCGATCCTAGGTAAAGGCTAACATTTGGAATAGACTCTCCTGCTTAAGCACGGGGTTGGACTAGATGACCTCCAAGGTCCCTTCCAAGTCTGTTATTCTATAACCAAGAAGAATAGGACAATATATAATGGAATTTGAAATGGATGAACATGTGATTGCTAAAGTGTATACATTTCTGTTGAGATTTGAAATGGAAGAACAAGTTAGAGAGCATGGGATAAAATGGGTTAAGAACTTTCATTAGAATATACAGATGGATTAATTATTAAAAGAGCTGAAATTCACCAGGTCTTACAATTTGAGAGAATTTCTCCCATTGGTATATGTGACCATAATAATAATCTATGTTGCATAACCATTGTTAGAAATGTGAAAAACATGAAAGCACATTTTACCATGCATGGCAGACTTATGAAAAAGCAGAAAAATTATGGACACAAATACAACTGATGATGCAGAGAATTTTAAAAATGAATATTCAGATCAAATACTTTTTTGTATTAGAATTTACAGATAGCCAATTAGAAAAGACTCATAAAAATAGTCTTACATATGATAGTTCTATATGCACAAAGATGGAAAAATAGAGAACAATAACAATGGAAGTGTGGACTGTGAAGATGACAGAATTAGTAGAAAAGGCAAAATTAATCTACTTGATCAAGGTTAAAATAATTACTTTTACAACAGATTGGAAACCCTCTATGGACTTTTTTTTTGCTGAAAATAGACTAAAATGACTTGAATATTTCTAAGTTTGTTGTTGAAAAGGACTGAATATGGAAAGAGCTATATGACATAATTTTGATTGAGGAGACTATTGTAAGGAAGTCATTTCTTCAAATGTTTCTTTCTTTTTCTTTTCTTATTTACTGCACTTTTTCTTTATTTTCTTTCTCTTACTTTGTTTTGTTTTCTGTGTGTTTTTCATGTTTACTTATTTTAAAAAGTTTAATAAAAATGCATTTATACAGAAGTATCCTGTATCTGCAAGAATCTTGCTGCCTTGAATTTGAGCTGTGGTAAGGGGCTTGACAACTATATTTACAGAAGAACATTTCCAAAATCTGCTTGACTCTGTGATAAGGTTCCACCCCCACACCTCTGCTGTTATGACTATATTCCTCTTTTAGGTCTTAACTTTTCATAAATCTAATATATGATTTATTAGATTTATGAAATTTTAAGGACCTATGTGAGAAAGTCAATTGAAAGAGAACCCTAGTGCTAATGAGAGCTCTTATCTGTTCACATTTTTCATAAAAAGATACCAAACATTTTAATCAGTAGCTAAAATCCAACATGAAGCCTATATCTGTCTTCTTTAAGTAGGGACAAATAAAGGACTGTTCCATTATCTCTAAGTGGACAAATCAATTAGAAGACTGTTAATAAATTAGCATGCATATTCTATTCTAAGGGTAGCTACTGACCACTCAGCATTTTTTTAAAATGTAAGGAACAAAGTGCCTTGATATGTACAGAAATGGTAAGGTTTATGTATATAAAGCAAAAGCATAGATTGAATCAATTTCTATATACATACAGTAAATTTCCAGTGAAGAGACTTCGCAAAAAAAAAAAAAAAAGGGCTTCATGGATCTTCATGGATGAATTGAATATGACCTCTATAAGGATAGGATTAGTCTTGAATACTTTTTCACAATGAACAAATCTCCTTGGAACTTACATTTCATGAAGTAAATATCCTTATTTTAATATTTTGAGGGCTATTAAAAAAACTTTAAAAAAGAGAGAAATGTTTCCCCTTTTGCATTTGAGCATGCAAGAAGAGACAGGAAAGGGGAAAGGGAAAGAGGAAAGACAAAGAAAAAGAAGGAAAGATGGGAAGAGAGCAAGGAAGGAAGAATAAGGAAAGAGAGGAAGGAAGAAGAAAGGAGAATGAAGAGGGAAGGAGAAAGAAGAGAAAGAAGGAAGGAGATTATAATGAGAGTGAGTGAGGGTCTCAGGGAAGTCCTGCCTGAGACTTGGCCACCACAGGTGCCCCCAACATGAGTGACATTGAGCTGGCCATGCTCATTATGGCCACACACCCCCAACCATGTCCTCCCAGCCCTCCAAGGTGAAACACAACCCTGGTGTGGCCCTCAATGAAATTAAGTTTGACCACCCCCACCCCCACATAGAGGATTCTGAAAATCTGAACCAGCATCTGATTTCAGTATTGAATTGGATGTGGATTAATAAGCTAAAATGTATTAATGACATGATGGTGATGCTTCTCTTCAGTAGATCAACAAATTAACAGGTGAGGATCCAAACCATTCTGGATGGATAGCCTCTCAGAATCATATCATCCCTGGTGACTGAAATTACATCTCTATTAGTAAAGGATGAATTGATGGAGAAGAAATGAGATCAATTATGCATGAATTGATGACCTGAAAGTGTTTGTTTGCTTTCTCCCAAATGAAAGACCTCTGGGATTCAATCAGATGATCAATTAGTTCCTGAGACAGGGCTTCTAATGGAAGATACTGAGGAGACAGGATTTCCTCTCATGAGTTTATACTTACTAATGTATGTAATGTACTTCTTGTGTTATGCTCTATAAATCAAAAACATGTAGATCAAATATATGATCAAACTACTTGAATTTACTTCTTTCATATTAGTCTCTCTTCTTTCATATTAGTCTCTCTCTCCATTCATTCAGTGGCGATTCATTCTTACGCTATCTTTTCTTGTTTTATCACATGTATTTCTTCAATAATCCATTCTCACTATGTTCAGCTTACTTTTATCACTCCTTGATATATCCAGCTGTCACTCCCGTTGAATAAAATAGACTCTGTAATAACCATTTCCACTCCTTTTAACAAACATTCAATCTCTGCAATAGACTACATACTACCTGCTACCTTTTTACTAGCATTTTATATTTTAACATTTTCCCATTCATTTCTTTAGGAAATGTTCCATCAGGTTTATAGCTATGGCCTCCGAGTCACACTGCATTAAATCAAATTCAGTCTTTCCCTTACACACCTATCTTGATTCAGTCATATAGTATGGATATCTGTCTATCGGTTGTTAATGGAAATAGAAAAAAAAATATTTTCACCTCCAATGTATATTAGATCAATAAATGGCTTTTACATTTCCCTTAAAGCTGTTTAATTCTTATATTATTATTGTTTATTTCCCCCTTCATTTGTAGCTTTTTAAACAGAGGTTGTCTATATAGCATAAAACTATATCATCTTGGGGATATAAGAATTCATCAGACCAATAGGAGAAGATGCAGGCAAATCTGATTCTTGGAACTGAGCCTCCCAGCAGCAGCGACAGGAAGTTCTAACCTCAAATTGAAGTCTCAATTACCTAGGCAGAGAGATGGAAAAGCAACAGATTAGGAAGAGCTTCAGGATAAAATCAAAGGCTAGAAGAACTCAAGCCTGCTTTGCCTTTCATGTCTTGTTTCCAGCCATATCTGCTTTCCCGGAAACCTGAGACCTTTACTTGGATTTCAGAATTTGGACTCAACTGAGTCCAGTGTTTCTTGTAATAGTCCTGAGCATCCCAGACTTTTATTGATGGGAGATTTTAATGTCTCACCCTTGGAACTATTTGCCCTCAGTAGCCACTGTGGACTTATCCTAGATGATCTCAGTCCTGATACTAATGATTGGTTATATATTAAATCTGCTTTCAACTAGAAAGTAGACGTAACATACTCTGAAGATGGTAGACATTGTTATAAGTACTTTGCCATGGGAAGATCACTTTGTAGTAGACAGTAGTTCATTGGCACATGTGACCTCTGAAAGGGTGAGGACTGATCAAAATAGTTCATGTTAGAGTCTGATGGATTCTATAGGTTTTCTGAGGATGCTGGGTGATGTTCCTGATGAACTGACAGGCACTTGTACTATGTACCTCTGGAATATTAAGCTCTGGAATACAAAAATGACAAAGGTATTGAAGGCTCTCAGAAGGCCTCTCTTAAACCCCTCTAGTCCAGACAAGAAACTCTACTAGGAATATCAGCAATGTCTTTATTGTAAGGTTACATTAAACAGAATTTGTACTGTTGCCTGGACTCCTGTCTCCCAAGGCCATTCCCACGTACCATCACAGCCTCTCTTTAATTGCCAAGTATACATTGACATACTCAGAAGCTCCAGAAAAAGGAAGAAAGACACTTAGAGTACTGTTGAGAAAAAATGAAGAAGACCATTCACAGACCATAACTGAGCATACTGTGATGGTAAAAGAGTAAAAGCATCTGTTCTTATTCCAGCGGGAGAACCTCATTCAGAAGTCTTAATTAAGGTTCTGGGTGCTGTCTATATGGCAGACTGATGAATCTATTGATATATAGCATGCATCAAATCTACTTCAATAGATTAACTGGGAATGTGCTATGTAATATAAACCAAATAAATAAATAAATAGATAGATAGATACATAGATAGATAGATAAATACATAAATAAATAAATTTACTTAAACCAGCTTGTTTCTCTGTCACTTGCCAGCACATTTGGCACTGCCAGCCCAGGTGCTTTCAGTTCAGTTCAGTTCATCCTAATGTAAGATGTACCTGAACATAATCTTCATTATTTCACAGCTTAACTATTGGAGTGTATTTTTGATGGGACTGCAAAGACTTTAGGCAGCCCACAGAAAATAAAAATCAACTAACTCAACATACTTAATTAAAATAAAAAAGTCCCAAAACTATGTTCACCATCATTAAAAAACAATACATACATATAGTCTAATGAATCTACCAGCATAGCTCACTTATACTGAATGACTAAAGGAACAGCCAAATCTAGTATTAGATGATTTGCTTTTTACCAAGTCAAGTTTGCTCCCAGACCTTTATCTGGGATTCCCCCATTCCCCACTTTCTAGTATAACCCATCATCCAGAGATATCCTGGTGGCTTCCCATTCAAATAATAATCAGATCTGTCTCTGCTTGGCTTATAAGATCAGGTGAAGTCAGCGAGGAAGTGCCATCTTTTATGACAGTTGTGCTCATTACATGCACATACACACAGCTTATATTTTTATGAGCCACCATGAGCTATTTTTAAAAAGAAAAAATGGCATGTAAATGATTTTAATGAAAATAGCCAGAACATAATTGGTCATAAATTCTTCATTCTCCCTGCCTTACATTTTCTTTCAGATATTCCCATTTTATGCTGAACGTTTTCCTCCCCTATGTGCTATCTCAAAATCCAGTGGCAGCACTGCAGTATAGATGCAGGGGTAGAGAAAATGCTAATCTCTGTCCTGAGCATTGTCACTGAAGGTTACTCTGACACAAGTAGCACCTAAGGCAATGAAATGCAGACATATGTTGCAGAAGCCTAAAATCCCCACATTCCTTTTAAGCAGCACTGTGCGCCACCATGTCCTTTGCACTGTACAACTGCAGAATGAGAGCTTTTATAATTTCATACTGGTAAAATATGATAGCATTTCCCTCTTGCCTCTTCCTCCTCCTCCTCCTCCTCTTCCTCCTCCATCCTCTCCTCCTCCGAATGATCCATTATGGTAAAAGGTTCACTTGGATGACTTCCATCTCCTCCTCATCAGAGTTCCACTCAAAGGGGCAGCAAGCTCATTCATGTTCCTAGGAATCATCAGGATAAGATTACCCAGTTCGCCAATTGTAGGCCAAGAAAGAATTTATGGAATGTTTTCAGAAAAAGCTCAGCCTTTTTAACTTGAGGAAATTATAATAAAATAAGAATGAGAATTATAGAATAGAATAGAATAGAATAGAATAGAATAGAATAGAATAGAATAGAATAAAATAGAATAGAATAGAATAGAAGCTGGAAAGGATCTTGGAGGTCTTCTAGTCCAACCCCATACTCAAGCAGGAGAACCTATACCATTTCAAACAAGTGACTGTCCAGAGTCTTCTTAAAAACCTCCAGAGTTGAAATACTCATGATTTCTGAAGGCAAGTAATTGTCCTCACTGTTAGGAAGTTTCTCCTTAATTCCAGGTTGCTCCTCTCTTTGATTAGTTTCCAACAATTGTTTCTTGTTCTGTCCTTTGGGGCTTTGGAGAATAATTTGACCCCCTCTTCTTTGTGGCAGCTTCTCAAATATTGGAACACTGCTATCGTCATCATTGGCGATGGGCTCTATGTTGCATTTCACTATTACTCATTTTTTTATTCCAAATCTCCCTAGAATGAAGTTAATGCTAAGTTTATACTTATTAAAAGTACATCCATTAGAAATTAAATAAAATTATATCCTTTCCCCCCTCTCTTGAGTTTATGAACACAGCTCTGTTTATCCAGGTAGTTCTTGACATATGACAGTTTGTTTAACAATGGTTCAAAGTTATTAGAGCCTTGGAGAGAGTAATTTATGACCTGTCATCAAACTGATTGTTGCAACATTCCCACAATCATGTGATCACAATTTGGGTGCTTGGCAACTGGCTTGCATTTGTAATGGTTATATTGCCTTGCAATGACACGATCACAATTTGCAACCTTTCTAGCTGGCTTCTGACAAGCAAAGTCAATTGGGGAAAGTGGATTTGCTTAATAACTGCATGATTCCCATATTGAGAATAAGATTCATTTAATGACTGTGGTAAGAATGATAACTAGATAAGGATGGTAAAAATAATATCTTACGGAATGCATCCAAAATCCGGGATCCATGACTGCTGTGGATTTAATTGGAATTGGAATTGAAATTTGGTGAATTTTATAAAACATTTTATGACATAGACATTATCATCAGGCTAGTCTAGTGAAGACAAGGACCAGGGGAGCCATGATAGCAGTGTTCCAATATTTGAGGAGTTGTCACAGAGAGGAGGAGAGTCAGCCTATTTTCCAAAGCACCTGAAGGCCAAACAAGGAATAATGGATGGAAACTGAACAAGGAGAGATTTAACCTGGAAATAAGGAGAAATTTTCTGACAATGAGAGCAATCAACCAATGGAACAGCTTGCCATCATAAGTTGTGGGAGCTTCATAACTAGAAGCTTTCAAGAAGAGATTGGACTGTCACCTGGCAGAAATGGTGTAGGGTCTCCTGCTTGGGCGGTGGGTTGGAATAGATGACCTACAAGGCCCCTTCCAACTCTGTTAATCTCTCTCTCTCTCTCTCTCTCTCTCTCTCTCTCTCTCTCTCTCTCTCTCAATTCATGATATGATACAAATTGTCATAACACTTTTCCTGTGCTGATGTCTTACGGTGCTATACATCTTTGAACGCACACCAACTTTTCCAGTACATTACTCTGTCATTGACTCTAGTAAGGAAATAGTTCTGAAACAATGATCCAAGGAGTCATGGTCTAGTTTTCTCTAAATACCTCAATATCTAGCAATTGTTCTTACATATAGCCTCTCCCTGAGCTGTAATGCTTCTTCCATTATTTAGCTGAGTGTGATATTCAGGCCAGGCTGGTACTGACAGAATCCTTTGCTTGCAGTTGCCAAGCATATTATCCCTGCCTTCCAGCATTGCTCCTGAGATGTGTTTTGCTGCAGTTTCCAAGCCTTTCTCTCATTGCCCTTTCTTTTACCTACTCCTTTACTTGATTAGCCACCTTCCTTCTATGCAAATTCTACAACAATGTGGAGGGGAAATGTTGCAAGAGAGATAAATTCATACCACCAATATGCCAAATACCAAATATCTCATCATTATGGCTAGAGCAACCAATTGCTCAAAAGAGTTGTAGCATGAAGACTGAGATCTGACAGTAAAAGCTGGGAATCTTCCACTCCAGAAGTCTTCTGGATTTGATCCCACCCCTCTTTCCTGTTTCAATATGTTTAGTGTGTATTTTATTTTAAATTTTAGCTTTTAATTATTGCTACAACGTCCCATCTATCAGAGAGATGCCTCTACCTATTTTTCCCCTTTATCCCAGCATGTGAGACTGATAAGGAACACACAGCTCACATGGTCTACATTACTAACAAGGAATTGAGACATAAACAAGATAAAAATGAAATAAATTCTGTATTGCCACCTCCTCTAATAGGAAGCCTGTGCCTAGGGAAATCCATCTCATAAGGCAGGGATCCCCAACCTTTTCGACGCCGCGGCCCGGTTCCGACATCAGCTGGGCGCCGCGGCCCGGTACCGGCGTCAACTGGGCGCCGCCATCTTTTTATGACGAAAAGGCGCTTCGGTGACGTCACGGAGCGCTGTTTCGTCATAAAAGATGGCGCGCAGCGCTTCTGGTGAGCTTTTTCGGGTAGAAATGGCTTTCTACCCGGAAAAGCTCACGAAGGCTGGCGCCGCCATCTTTTATGACGAAACAGCGCTTCCGGTGAGCTTTCTACCGGAAAAGCTCACCAGAAGCGCTTTTTTACCAAAAAAAAGATGGCGGCGCCCAGCAACCAGCGGCCCGGTAAGGCTTGTTCCGCGGCCCGGTACCGGTCCGCGGACCGGCGGTTGGGGACCCCTGTCATAAGGGACAAGTTCAATTACTCTCATTAGAAAAAAAGGGAAAAAAGATACCTTTTGTTGCTTTCAGTAGTGACAGCTAACACATTCAGTGACACAGGGGATGAAAATATAGAGCTATTCAAACACAGAAATATGTTCCAGCATCAAAGGACAAAGGAAAATATAAGGCAGGGGCAGATCATAAGATAGTATAGACCTATTAGTAATATAGAGGATTCTGCTCAGAGATCTCAACATACTTCAAACATAAGGAAACTGAGCTTGTTTAGAGAAAATAAACACCAAGATAATAAAAGATCTCAATTAATGCATGATCGATTTTTTTTAAAAACCCCAAACAATGCTAACTTTATATTTACCTGTCTCTATAAGTCAGAAGTTATTTCCCAATTCAATTTCACTCAGCCCTGCTTTTTATTTTTATGAAAATTCCAAACTTGTGGAAGCCACGCAGGTGTAGCTTTCCTTTTTTTCCTATTATGATTTCATACTAGGGATTTTTGAAAGTTTTATTGATTTGGGTCTCAAGACTGTCTCCTCTCAAGAGGGGCTTATATAGCTTTAGATGTTATATGAACTATTGATCAGTCGGAGGCACCACTTGACTGGTTTCACCTTTATTGGGATTCTTCAGGCATAGGAATCGTCAGGAGGGTTTTATTGTTGTTGTTGCTGTTGTTGTTGTTGTTGTTGTTGTTGTTGTTGTTGTTGTTGTTGTTGTTCAATCTGATACTCAGAAAGTGCCTGGACAAGTTCTTGCAATTTTCTTGGCAAGGCTTTTTTTAGACGTGGTTTCCCATTGCCTCCTTCCTAGGACTGAGGGAAAGTGACTGGCCCAAGGTCACCCAGCTAGCTTTGTTGTCTAAGGCAGGACTAGAACTCACGTTCTCCAGATTAGGATACTTAGATTTCTAAAAGGACATTTATGCCTGAAAAATCCCCATAAGAATGAAACCTGAGTAACCGCCGTCACATCCAGCGCAGGGGACCTTGTATAATCTATAACAAAAACAGCGGCGTCATAAAAGCATTCAGGAATATCCCAGGAAGCAATCTGTTGACACTCACTCCTGGTGGCCACGTTGGGTGTTTCTGCATCTGGACCAAAAGTGCTTTCCGCAAGTTGGATGACCTATATGGCACCTGACATAAGGCCGCCACCCTGAAAAGTAGCTACATTCTGCCAATGCACAAGATGACCAATACTGATCTTGGAAGACTCCTAAAAAGCCAGGAGATCCAGAAGGCCCCACGTCCACCCAAGAAAACGATTCATCGTAGAGCCCTTACGAAGAAACCACTGAAGAACTTGAGAATCGTGGTTAAACTGAATCCATGTGCCAAAACTATGAGGCGTGACACTATTCTGTGCCATGCTAAAAATCACAAACTCAGAGAGGAGCAGGCAGCAAAAGGGAAAGGGAAGATCCAAGTGGCAGGTGCTGAAAAGAGTGAAAGTACAGCATAAAAAGAGAGCTTCTGCACTTTTGTGATTTAATGCTCAAAAAGTCTCAATTTACCCATAATAAAAAATATCCAAAAAAAGGAAAGAAAGAATGAAACCTATCTTCTAGTGCACTGAAAGCTAACCTTTTCCACATTGCGTGCCGAAAATGCACAGGCATGAGTTCCTGCACCCATGATGCAATGTGCACATGATCCCCCTGTCCCCTGCACATTTGCGTACATCTCCCACATGTGTGTCTCCCCCCCCACATGTGCGGCAGATACCCATAATCAGCTGGCTGACAGGGGGCATGCACACATACGCCGTGGAGCTCTTCCGGGTGACCTCTCACGTGCCGGCAGAAATGGCTCTGCGTGCCACTTCCGGCATGCATGCCGTAGGTTCACCATCACAGTTCTAGTGCCTCCTTCTGGTTATTAGTTAATATAACATTTGAAATGGTGGGAAATATTTGTTAATATAACAACTAAATTGTAAACTGTAATCAGGAGCTGAGGGAAAATGTTACAGCCTACACTTTGTCCCCTAGTAACTTCTGTCCTTTGTTTTAAAAAGAAAAACCATTTTTCTTTCAAGAAAAAAGGGAAGGGTTGGAATAATCTTGCACATCTGTTCAGGTAAGTATCCCTCTTCCAGAGGGTATTATTTATGAATCTGTAATTGGCAGCTTGATTTCTGTCTGAGAATTGGTGGGCACTGTCTGAGGAGAGTAGGGATGGCAGCCTGCCCAAATGTTGCAGAAGTGTTTAATGAAAAGGTCAACTTTGCAAACTTTCCAAGTCTTGTTAATGTTGATATTCAGCTTTGCCTGGACTGACTTTCTGCACCTGTAATCTTATCGACTACTAAGGGCAATAGATGTAGAGATAGCTGACAGAGTGATTCTGACTTCTTAATCTCCTTTCCCAGTCTAAAGAACTTAATTAGCTTATCTCTGCATGACATGCATCCTATTGGTTAGGTTGGTCATCTGGGGATTTTATCACTTCCTCCTTCTGCCAGTCCTCATCTCCTCGTCTGACTTTGTCCTGCGCAGTTCAGGTTCTTCATGAATGCCTCCCACTTCATCATGGAGGAAAGGGTGTGACACAGGCACTTACTGTAGTTAGACTTCTCTAACATTTTACAGCTCTTATGTTTTTCTCCCTTGAACTTCCTATCACTGTGTTACTTCCTAAATAAACATTCCTTTATTTTCTTTTACACAAGCACCAGCCTTAAGAATACTTCCTTTTAAAAGTTGTTCTCCTAACTTTGGCCTTTCTACATGCATTCCTCCTGCTGCATAAAATTATCTGCTATCCAACATTTCATGTGAGATGGAAGTTTAAATGAAGAAAGAGTTGAGATTGCAAGAAGGAAAAGTTGCAAAAGTTACAGATGGAGATATATTTATAATCAAGGGGTATCTGTGAATTTTGTTGTTTAAAAAACCTTTTCCCCCCTTTCCAGTAACTGCAAATGAGTGTAGTAGTAACCCCTTGAAGAATTTGTTCCAAAGATTAATGAAATAGATTGGTCATTCACTCTAGCTCACTACAAAATGTGGAATTTGGCATTATCTACCTGTATTCTTTCAAGCAATAAAGTTATGTAATTGCTGCTACTCTGTAAGCAATTAATTGGTACTTCATATCAACACTATGTTGCTTGTGAAGTGATAAGAGACAAGAAGTGGACAATGAAAATTACTCACTTTATTCCTTGCTTATTTCAGGTTCTCTGTGAATGTTGAAATCTCATAGGGATGATCTTTCCAAGCCGCTGTTGAATATTTCATTAAATGTAATTTAAACTAAGCAGGAGAGTGTAAGTAACATTTGCAACAGCACATCATCTTCCCAGCAGCACTTCATTTTGACCCTCATAGGTAGCTTTGGAGTCTAGTCATAAAATATTAAGCAGTTGATAATGTAACTGCTTCCTTATACATCTCTGTAAAAGATAATAGAGCTTGCCAGCATCTCAGTTTCAATAAGTACACAAACTCTTTATTCTTTCTTTGGAGTAGTTATGTAGCGTTGCTGTGAATGATTCAGAAGTTGTGATCTAAACTTTGTACAAAGGCAGAGGCTCACAGTAATATTCCAACTGCAAATGTTTTTCCCTCAGATCTGCTATAAAAAGAACCTGAAATTTAATGAGAGGATACAGAGCTTGAAAAGAGCAGGCTGTTTTAATGACTAGTAGAGAGGTGTTCTGCTTGAGTCTGTATATAATCCAAAGCACTTCCAAATAATTAACTCTGCAGTCGGAATCCAACACTTCCAACTGTAGAGTTAATGACATGGAGCCTGTCATGCAGAAACTCAAGATTTTATTTGGCCAGACAACAGACAGAGCGTACCCAAAGCTTGCGATGTTTGAGAAGCTCAGAGTAGGTAAAGTCTGTTAGAGAAAAGATATCCTCAGATCACAAATGTCATGTTTGTCAATAGCTACTGTAAGTTTTGCACAGTTTCTCCAAAGGTGTTTGATATTCTTTAGGAAGTTGTTTGTAAATGGACATGATTTGATAAATGAATTACCATCTGCGAACATTTCAGAAGCTTATTTTGTGCTATGGTGAAATTAAAATAAATTTGAGTTGTTTTGTGTGGACTATAAAGAGTGGAAATCATATGACCATATTTTCTTCTTTGGGTCTCAGCTCCTTTTCATATCAAGATAACCTGAAGGGTTCCGTTTCGGCTGTTACTATGCAAAAGTGAGGCCTTGCATCATTTTGCTCAGCCTTGACTTGTTACTTGCAGATTGCCATTCTATTCTTCTAGCACGTACATTTTTTAAAAGGAATATCCAGCAGTAGAGTTTCTCTATTGATTGGGACAATATGCAGCATGTAGAGATTTATTCCTTCTATCCAGCTATGATTGAAGTGAAAATTGCGCCCTCTGCAAGTAGTCTTAGAAAATAAGCTCCCATTGACACTTTATATAATAAACTCCATTTCATTCCCACTGAAATTGTCTGGGAAAAGTACAGGCCTATGCCTTATGAAATAAATGACAGTAATCTCTTTTCTGAATATGTCTTTTCCTTGCATAAGTATACTGCCTCTGTTTCTTCAAAGACATATTTCCTAGGAATGATTTCATTGAGAGGAGATGCCAGTAATGGGAAAACTCTTGGTGTGTTTCAGGTGAATTTTTAATGGAGGAAAAAAAAATGAAAGAAGCAATTAGAGAACAGAATGATTTTATGTGGCAGCTATGAGGAAAATATTAGTTATAAGAGTTATAAATGGAAATGATATCAGCTCAACAGAACTGTCTCTAACCTCCACCCCCCTGAATAAAAATCCTTGAATGAGGTAGAGTGATTTCATGAAAAAAAATTATATTGCACTAAAAATAGTAATAAAATCAAAAGCTTACACTAAAGCTTTATAGAAATTGTATGAGAACATTGATCATTAATATCTGTCTCACAAAGATATGTTAAGATGAAACAGAGAAGAAAAAAGACAAGTTGTTATACCACTGAGTATCAAGGAGATAGGCCAGATGGGGATGATCTCTTCATCTTACCCCGTTACTACCTCCAGCGGTGACTGCTTCCCTCGGAAGGCCAAGCCAAACAGCAAAACCAGTATTTGATACTCTTTAGGTAGACCAAAAGGGTGGAAACAGTTCTTACCTGCAATAGTAGCTTATTCCACAGCAGAAAATGTCCTTCTCCTTTGACCCTGTCAATCGAAATTCCTTAATGAATGAGGTCCATAGTAGACCCCTTCTGATGGAGGAAGTGGTGTCTCATTGGGGTGAGATGGCTTCTCAGATATTATATTTAGTGGAAGCATACACAATAGTAACGATATCTGTGCGATGCCAAGTTATTTGAATATTCCTTTTAAAGAAGAAAAATGCATGAAGTTGAGGCACACTAATGTGTAATAAAAGAAGGTCTGTGATTAATCATTTCTAGGGTACATTACATATACTGTATGATAATGTACTATGGGATTTCTAATTCACCCATAGTTAAATCCACTTTCCTACCCAAAAAGTGCTAGAGGGGAATCTAGTGGACTAATTATGGTTGCACTGGTTCCTTACCCAATTTAGTGATCTCCAAGTTTCCCAGACTTCACCTTTCCCTAGATCTTGTTTGGGGAAAGTTGGTCTACAGATCCAGCTGCTTGTCTACAGAGGCCTCCGAAAATAGCAGTTATTGTACCAATCAGTATATTCAAGCAGAAGACAGAAACTCATTCTCCAAAAAGAAATTCTACAGTTTGAGGAACAAAACGTATTTATATAAAGAAAAGAATAAATTAAGTAACTTGTCAGGGCCTTGATAAGATCTGTGTTGAAAGATGTAGCTGTACCGTTCATAATTTTTTCAACACAAAAGCTCAGCATGAATCTATTTCCTGGAATTATTTTGCCTTTCAAGGAGGAAGAAAGAAAAAGATGAAAGAAAACAAGAGCTTCACATATTGAAAAATGAAATATTCTGTGTACTTCCTGAGCTGTACTTTTGCTTTTAAATAATAACAGCATGTGGCATATGGCTTAATTAAAAAATTATAAACTTCATGATGGAGGGATTTCTACCTTAGAATCCAGTTTCAAATTGATCACCTGTGGTGTGTGGTAGTAGGCTGCAAAAGAGGGTGGCACAAAATAGGACCAAGAAGGAACACTTTTAAATCTATTGGGTCTAAAATATTTTGAGATGTCTTAATGCAGGCAGCATTTTCAAGAAACCAGCCATGCATTTTGCTTCTACCCCAGTCTGAAAAGCTTGCTGTTTTTTTTTTGTTTTTTTTGTTACTTGACACTCTTCTCCATTTGCTGCCTCTTGAGTTGTCTCCTTTTATGTACTATTCTATGGTATGTACAATTGATAACAAAGAAATGGAGAAGCCTCTTTCCTCTGTACAATATTTGTTAAACCAATGTCAACTGCATTATTGATGTAAAGACTCAAATATATGACACTGAGATTGAGTCAAAAGTGAGTGTGAAGGATAGAATAATCTAGGATAACAAAGCTGGAAGGGACCTTGAAGGACCTCTACTTCAATCTCCTGCTTGATCAGGAGGCTCTATATCATTTCAGAGGAGCGGCTATCCAGTCTCTTCTTAAAAGCTTCCAATGATGGAGCACCCACAACTTCTGAAGACAAGCTGTCCCACTGGTTTTCTCCGTTAGGAAATTTCTCCTTAGTTCTAGGTTGCTTCTCTCTTTGATTAGTTTCCATCCATTTGTTCTTGTGTAGATTATGATAATGGTCAGTCTTAACCTATTATAACCTTGTAGATTAGCCATCATTCTTTATTTAAAAAAATCAGACGAAGACAGTTTTGAAAAATCATGTTTTATGTAGTGTGGATGGATGTTATAAGAGCTGGTAATAAATGCACCCATGCTCTTTTCCCTCCACTGAAGTCAATATATTTATTAGTCAAGGGTAAATATTTTCATATTGGAGCAAATAGATTCTGCTAATATAAAGTTTTTTGGAAACAGTGCTAATATTTTTGATTTATATATTTATTAGCAGAACTTAAAATCTACTCCAGTCCTGAAGCTCTTTGAGTTGTGTACTGCAAGATAAAAATAGGATTGCAAATCTATGATAAAGCAGTAAATATTTTCCAAATAGCTGGTTTACTTCTGTGGGGAGATGATATCTTGGAATAATTGCGTAAAGATCATTCGAGCACTTTGTATTGTCAAATAAACACTAATGGGTATCTAAAAGACAGATAACCAATGACAGTAATAAATAGTTAGAAGAATAGATACAGGTTGTGTTATAACACAGAGGACATTTAACAACCATCACCTTTGGCATCTAATGAGATTTTCTAGTATTTACCTAAGTCATAAAGCTTTACTACATAATTATGTGTTGGAAAAAATGTCAGACATACAATATCAGAACTGAATTAATAAACCAGAAAATCCTTACAATACACCATACTAACTTGTATAGCTCAGCAACCTACTTTCTTTCTTTCTCTCATATACTTCCATACTCCATAAGAATTGATGGCAATGTACAAGAAAATCCAAATTAATTACAATGATAGTAATACAGATAATCCTTAAAAATCCTTTCATAAATTACTATAATCAGAATTAATAATAATGGCATACTACTATAATGAGAAACTTTCATTAAATGCGTTTCTGCAGAGCTCAGAGCTTCTTAACCTTTAGCCATCCAGATTTCTCTCTCTCTCTTTCTCCCTCCCTCTCCCTCTCTCTCTCTCTCTCTCTCACACACACACACAAGCATACACACTCAAGGTACAAAGAACAAATAAATAGACATGTTCATGGATGGCTATTTTAAACAGTTATTGTGAAACATTGTATGTTTGTGTGTGTGTTGTCTCCTTGTGATTGCCTGAACCATTGGTTCCTTCCTATGGCAGAAAGAGAGTGACTATCATGAGGGTTGGTTCCACATACAAGGTGAGACTAGAACTCATAATCTCTCATTTTTATGTTTGGACCTTAAGCACTATGCTAAACTGGCTCTATTATGGTAGGAACTAGCCTAAGGAGTCACTCTTTTTCCTTTAAGGGTCAGAGAGAATACAATCATGTCTTCTTGTTCAGCAGCAGCAGGTTAGTGTTTGAAGTGCAAAAGGTGACAAAAAAAACTGCATATCACAATGTTCATTCACAGATCATTTGTGGAACAAGAACACATTCGGGCATAAACAGTAAACAGGAGCTTGAGCAATGCTGCAGGTAAACAAAATCAGAAAAACGTGCTTATTGATAGAGGTACTCATTTAATACACTATTATTCAGCAGGTTCTGACCAGTTCTGGAGAATTGGTGGTGGAAATTTTGAGTAATTTGGAGAACCAGCAAATGCCACCTCTGACTGGCCCCACCCCCATCTATTCTCTGTCTCCCGAGTCCCAGCTGATCGGCTGGGTCTTCTTTGGATGCCTTGCACAGGAGAATGGAGCTGGAAAAAAGCTTAGTGGGGTGGGGTGGGGTGGGAATGGAGATTTTGCAGTACCCTTCCCCTGCCATGCTCACCAAACCACACCCACCAAGCCACGCCCACATAACCGGTAGGAAAAAAAATTTGGATCCCACCACTGGTTAGTAGGTAATATTTCTGCCTATGTGTGTGTTACTTCTCAGTTGTCAAGGAACAGGATTTTCTGAAGGACACTGGTCTATGTTCTAATGAAATATGTTTCTTTCATTCTGAGCATAATCACGCAGGAAACAGATTTATATTGAGTCAAATCACGGCTCCATTTAATTCACCCTTTCCTACATTTTCCATGATTTCAGCAGGGGTCTATCCCAGTTGTAACTAGTAGCTTGCTTCTCTGTGTCATAAAAAAAGCAAGGTAAGGAGCAATTACATTTTCATCAGAGCAGCATTTTTATTTTGCATTCATCTTCATTAATAGCTAGTTTAATTCTAAACTGATCAAGATAGCTCTGAGTTGAAAGAGCAGAGGGGCTGCTTGTCTCCAATTATTTTTTGCCCATTCTGTGACTAGCAAGTAGAGTCAGTGTGCTTTGGGTCCCATCAAATGAATAATGTCATCTTATGAGACCCAGGAAGTGTGCTTTCTTTGTGGCAGTGTCTGCCCCCTGCAATGATATTCCCAGAGAGATACATATTGCTTCCACCCTATTGACATTTAGAAAATCATTGGATGATCCCCCGTTCCTTAGGGCAGTGGTGGCAAACCTTTTTCGGCGCCCATGCCAATAATTGCGCTTGCCGCTCACGCTCGAGTGCCAGCACCCAGAAGGCAATGCATGCTGGGGGGCCCTGCGCATGCACGTGTGATTCCCCTGCAACACGCTGCACGCCTGTGCATGTGCACATGATCCATTTGCCTTGCGTCGCGTGTCTGTGCATGCATGTACGATTCCCCCACCGTGCGCCATGCATCTCTACACCTGTGTGCGTGATTCCCCCTCCACATGCTGTGCATCTGCGCATGTGTGCATGATCCCCTTGTGCATGGCGACCTATGCATGTGCGCAGGATCACCCCCTGTTCCATCCATCTGCGCATGCGTGCGTGACCCCCAGTGCACACTGCACATCTCTGTGCATGCGCACGTGTCTCCCGTGCACCCCCGCTCTCTGCACATGCATGCCAGATACCCGACAATCAGCTGTCGTGGCGGCGGCGTGTGCATGCGCAGTGGGGCTCTTCTGGGTGAACTCTCACGTGCCAAGGGAAATGGCTCTGCATGCCACTTCCGGCACACGTGCCATAGGTTCGCCATCACGGCATTAGGGTCAGGTAGAGTGGACTTCCTATACTGTGATTACTGGTATTTTACTGGTATTGAGTTAGTAGTCTAAACTCAGATGAGACTTACTGGAAATCAGATATGATTTTTTTTCCTATATGTGTTGTTTCCTTTTTTTAATTAAGGCCTCTCAGTTGCTAAGGAATCAGATGGCTTCGGATTTGAATTAAATAATTAAGGATATGACATTTTAATATTCTTTAAAATACCTTTGTAGTTTTGTACATCTCGGCTTTCTGCATTTGTTTCCAATTATTATGCCTTGACTATGTTTAAGGAATGTTCAAAGTCTGAACAATCCTTTTATATTCTTTCATTGACAAGATTTACAATTCAGATACTTGATATAATTTTGTATCATATGATTAACTGTCAGAAGAAGATGATGAAAGTAAAACTCATGCCTATTGAAAACTCTTTCTTTCTTTCTTTCTTTCTTTCTTTCTTTCTTTCTTTCTTTCTTTCTTTCTTTCTTTCTTTCTTTCTTTCTTCTTTCTTTCTTTCTTTCTTTCCTCTCTCTCTCTCTCTCTTTCTTTCTTTCTTTCTTTCTTCTTTTCTTTCAATTTAAAATTGAAGTTTGAATTTATTCAATTCAAAAACTGCCCATCTCAAGGAAATGACTCATAATCACATTCTTTTTTCTGGGATGAGGAGGCCTTTTTCTTTTTGGTCCTAGGGAACCTACTTCCCCTGCCACTCATGCCTGCAAGTGACAATGACTTGTGATGTTGTGAAATCACTTCTGTTGTTGTGATATCACTAGCAGGCAGAGCCAAAATGTTGGTACTTATAAAGGGAGAGGTAGTTAAAGGAAAATTTGCTTTGCAGGCTCTAAGTATCCATTTTGCTTCTGAAACCCTCATATGCTCAAATGATAAACTTAAAAAGTCTTGATGGTTAGCTTTATCAATTCAGGAAGAATCATATTTATAGTGTTGTCATATAGTCATCAAGGTTTCTATGTAACAGGAGCAGAAAGAATAATGATTCCCTCAATACTAATCCTTTGCTTGGGCTTCTAGAATACATAATAGAGTCCTAAGATTTGTGATGTCTAAGCAGATTTAGTTGATGTTGTGTCCTAAATTATATTGTTTCTATAGAGTAGTTACAATGAATGAATGAATGAATGAATGAATGAATGTTTGATACATGATGTGATAGATTATTCAAATTTCTGACTGCCAAATATAATTGCCAGTTGCATCTTTCTGTTCATTGTTTGAAGAATTTTTAAAATGTTTACATTCTTCTTCCTTCACTCTCAATCCTCACTGTATTTTTGAAGGCGGTGGGCTCAAAGTTACTAAATCTTTTTTATGTCTGATTGTTGTGAAACTGGAATTTCCCTGAACTTAGTCAGAACCATACAATGTCAATAATGTCTTGAAGTAGTTGTAAAAAATGAAAGATCCATTTATGGAACAGGTATGTAGAAAAAGTGGGAAAAAAAGTTATTTAAATTCTATGTTTTGTGCAGACAGCAGGAGGATGACAAAGGAACCACTTGTCCAGAGTAGATTTAACTATTTTTCAGGTCTTTCATGGTCATTTTCAACTTTCTTCATTTTCACCACTTAACATTCAATGTGTGCTTTCAATATGTATGAAATATAATAAATACTCCTTCCCTAACTCCCAATTCTTTTTATAAAATCTAATTCCATGGATATGCATGTTAGCCTTCTTATTATTGTAAGCTTCTAAATTGCCAACATGTTATTTTTGTTCAGTGGTGCTCTGTGGACACAAATGTTGGAATGCAGAAGAGAAACATTTCCCCCTTTTTTGTACTACAGTGTCAATTTAGTGTTTGTGTGTGTATGTGTGCAGATATAATAAAAATTCCTTAGGTGTGGTAACTGCAGTGTATCACTGAGGCTCAGAAGAACATGAAAGCGAAATGTGGAAGAAAGATGCTCTTTTACATGGATATCCTTTCTATCCAACCCTGTCCAGTTGTGTTTACAAAAAGGTCATTGGGAATATAGCAAGAATAATGTGCTTGACTGTAACAAAACCAAAGTGGCACTTGAGGAAGACCCTCCATTTTTAATTTTTAACTTATCTTGGACCAACTGTTGATGGCAGGGATGTCAAACTCGATTTTATTGAGAGGTGCATCAGGGTAGTGTTTGATTCAGGGGGTCAGAGTGGGTGTGGCCAGGGTGGGCATGGCCAGCATGACATCACTCATGTTGGGGGGCGCCTGTGGTGGCGCAAGCTCTCTACTAGTGGAAACGGGCTCCTGAGCTCCGTTTTCAGTTGTGATGGCCTCCTTCAACCCTCTGCCAGCAAAAACAGAGCTCAGGGTTTTTTTGCTGGCAGAGGCACCACAGGCCAGTCCTTCACTGTTTCCAGGGTGGTCACATGGGCCAGATCTAAGCACCCCATGGGCCAGATCTGACCCCTGGGCCTTGAGTTTGACACCCCTGGTTTATGGCTTGATGTGATGTCCAGAGGAATTTTGGTAGTTGATATCCAAATGTATCTGGCAGATTGGAAAAGTTGTGATATGTAATTCAATGTCCCATCAAGTCACTGCAAAAGCTTACACATAGATGTGTCTGCTTTAAATTGCAGCTGAGCTCCATCAAATAGTATTTAGTATTGAAGCCTAATACCCAGGTGGATTGATCTGTCTGTCTGTCTCCATCTTCTGTTTCTCCAAGTATCAGGCTTCTCCAATGATTCTTGTTTTTGCATTATTTACCATGAATTTTTAAACCTAGGAAGATAACATTTATTACTATTTAATGTCTTCTCCACATATGGTCTCTACATCCCTATACAACATTCTTCCAAATAAATAATCACAATTTTAAAAAAATGCACAGGGAGTGCCTTCAACTACCATTTTTCTTTATCTTGTGCTGGAGAGGCCCAGAAACAGTGAGGGAGAGATAGTCAGGGGGCTTAGTACCAACTTCCCCACTAGCATGATTCAAATTGCTAAGGAAACTGCCCAAGGAGGAACACTGCAATTTTCCAATATTTGCTTTACTCAAAAACATTGATATGCAAAGATATGGAGAGGCATAAATGGAGATTTTTTTAAAAAAGCATTTCAAAAAATACAGGGAGAGATAGGGAAAGAACTTGTACCTCCTTGTGGGGGGGCAAAGAAAATAATAGAAATTATTATACCCAGCCAAATATTAAAATATTTTATCAGAAAATATTATTAAGACATAATAATTATATAGCATTCACATATCAATTTCTTTGTGTCTTTTTCCTTATATTGAATGTCACGGAATACCTACCTAGAATTTCATACTAGTATAGATTTTAAATGTTTTGTTCAAAAACTATTTGTGTGTGGAGTCCTGGATTAATAGAAATAAGATACCGTATTTTGGGTATTACGTTTCCCTTGAAGATAAGCTGGCCTTAATTGCACAGTCTGTGATGTTATATTCTTGTGGCTCTGCTTACATATGATGTCAGATTATGTTATCTGTTCTTTCCATAAAATATGATTTGTGGGAGAAAAGTGGTAACACTCTGTCCCTTCAACTAAATGTCCTTTTAACTAAGGACTCTTTCAGTTTCCCCCTCCCTTTTTATATATCACTCTGGGATCAGTGTTGGATCCCAAAGTTCTCACAAGCTTGCCTCTATTTGAGCTCTGTGACAATTATTGCTCTTTTTCAATTTTTAGAAAAACACAGCAATACTTCAACTCACTTTTGAACTTGTTTGAACTTTGTTTCTCTTGGAACCATAACTTATCCAGCTTTTACAGGGAACCTTCTAATACAATTCTACAATTATTGAAGGTAATCAATTTTCCATTAGAGGATTTTTTTTTTTAATCTCAGCCCATCTTTTGGTCCCTGGGCTCCAGGTAGACATTCTCTCCCTTTCTCCCTCTCCAAGTTCAATATTCTATTCTTGAAGCTTACAAAACTTTACATGTATATACATACTTGACATTTCCCGCATCGACCGAGAGCTCAAAAATAGAGACGGCTCTGTGGCCCCACGCTTGTGCAGGGTCATTTGCAAAAATGAATCAAGCAAACGTAAATTCATTTATACTATAAACTCACTCGCCAAAACCAACACCAACCATAAGAACCTCCGTTGCCGCCTGACCTAACCATACAGCAACGTGCCCGCTCCCGTGTACTCCGCATCGAACTCAAAACCGTCTAGACAATGGAGAGAAGGACCTGTACATTGACTACCATGCTGACTGTATCAAAAGTAAGCCACGCAACCCAATACTCAGCTTTTACCCTCAACCACAACCCTACCTCAACCGATCCACCATCACACAAGACTAGGCACGCACGCCCCAACTACCTCAATTCCAACTACTGCCGGCCTCAAATGCAAACTACTCAATGCAAGAAGCCTCGTGAATAAAATACCTGAATTTCTCATCCTCCTAAATATGGCTAACTTCGACATTATATTTGTCTGTGAAACATGGCTCAATGCATCTCTCCCTGACTCCATTACCACAGTAAGAGACTATCATGTTTACCGATCAGATCATGAAAATCGTCGAGGAGGTGGTGTTGCTATATTCTATAAAAAATCCTTACATCTAAAAAATATCCAAGTTACCCAGGAGCTTGCCCTTCCTGAAACCATCATCTGTGAACTATCCTTAAATATCACAATTCGATTCTTACTATGTTACAGAGCACCTGATTATGACATCGAACATGTAAACAAGCTAAATACATTACTAACATGGGCTGCATCCTGCCCATACCCTTTTATCCTTCTTGGTGATTTCAATCTACCTCATATTGACTGGACCCTAAATGACTGTACAACTGAAATCATACACACAACCTTCTATAATGCTATTACAAATCTGGCACTGGAACAACTAGTAACCAACAACACTAGACTAAACAACTGCCTTGATCTCATCTTCTGCAATAGTTTGAATTTAATTTACGGAATACAAACTAAAGAACCCTTTTCCAGTAGTGACCACAATATGATTGACTTTTGTCTCAACATACGTCCACACAAAAATCACCACAATGATGTAATCCCCAATTGTAACTTCAAAAAAGGCAACTATGATCTTATAGACAATGATCTCTCATCCCTTGATTGGCAATCTCTATTCACTGGATGCAATACTGTTGAAGACCATTACAACATATTTTTACTTGAAGTCAAAAGAGTCATCAAACTATATGTTCCAACAACAACTCCCAAAACAAAACAAAAAAGCAGATTACCCATATCAATAAGGAAACTTCAATCCAAAAAGAGATCACTCTGGCGGAAAAACAAATCTGGTCATGTTGCCAATTTCAAAACCGATACAAAAATTTATGCCACCAGATAAAGACCGAATGCACCAATTATCACATTAAACAAGAGGAAAACCTTCTAAGCACCAATTCCACCCGTGCTTTTTACAATTTTGTAAACAACAAACTAAAAGACTCAAGGTCCATCCCTCCCTTGATAGGACCTGATGGTAAAGACTGCAACGACGACACCATTAAATCCAACATCTTTAACACATTCTTCGGCTCAGTATTTGTAAACAGCAATGGATCATGCCCAGTATTTCCTAGCCGTACCACAGATAACAACAATGATCTAATACATATCGATTTCACAGAAGACAATGTTGAAAAATCACTACGCAATCTAAAACCATCTCTATCTATTGGACCGGATGGAATATGTGCCTACTTCTTAAGAAAGCTATCCACTGCCATAGCCAAACCTCTAAGCATAATCTTTGAACAATCTTTCAGAACCAGCTCCTTGCCTAACCTATGGTCACAAGCCACAGTCATCCCCATCTTCAAAAGGGAGACCCAAGCCTAGTTGAAAATTACAGGCCAATCTCCTTATGCTGCGTCACCTGTAAAGTCATGGAATCAATTATTAACCAATCCATTATCCTCCACTTAGAGACAAACAACCTACTCTCTAATAAACAATTTGGTTTCAGAAAAAAACTATCCTGTAATCTGCAACTCTTACACTGCAAAAACATATGGACGACACAACTCGACCAGGGCAAAGCAATAGACGCAATCTACATAGACTTCTGTAAAGCCTTTGATTCAGTGGTACACGACAAACTACTCCTAAAAATAAAATCCTATGGTATCTCTGGACAACTGAATAACTGGATAGAAGCATTGCTGTCAAACAGACAACAAATGGTCAAAATCGGGAGCGTCCTATCAAATCCAGTACCTGTCAATAGTGGTGTCCCCCAGGGCAGTGTTCTAGGACCAACTCTCTTCATACTCTACATAAATGACCTCTGCGATCATATTAAGAGCAATTGCATTCTTTTCGCTGATGATGTAAAGCTGTTCAATACCACAGACAATACTGCTACCCTTCAAAAAGATCTCGACTATGTATCTGAATGGTCAAACAAATGGCAACTTCAAATCTCAACAAATAAATGCTCTGTCTTACATATTGGCAAAAAAAATCAGAAAATAAAATACAAGCTGAATAGTCAAGAACTTGTTGATGACCCAAGCTCTGTAAAGGACCTTGGAATACTCACCTCTAATGATCTAAGTGCTAGAGCCCACTGCAACTACATAGCCAAAAGGCATTAAGAGTTGTTAACCTAATCCTACGTAGCTTTTTCTCTGGTAATATCACACTACTAACCAGAGCATACAAAACATTTGCTAGACCAATACTCGAATACAGTTCATCAGTCTGGAACCCTCATTACGTATCTGATATTAGCACAATTGAGAAAGTCCAGAAATATTTCACAAGGAGAGTTCTCCACTCTTCTACTCGTTGTAGAATACCTTATGCCACCAGACTTGAAATTCTAGAACTAGAAAACCTTGAATTACGCCGTCTTCGGTCTGACTTAAGCATGGTATATAAAATCATACATTGCAATGTCCTACCTGTCAATGAATACTTCAGCTTCAACCATAACAACACAGAGCACACAATAGATACAAACTCAAAGTAAACCGCACCAAACTTGATTGCAGGAAATACGACTTCAGCAACAGAGTGGTCAACGTCTGGAATACTCTACCCGACTCTGTAGTCTCTTCCCCAAACCCCAAAAACTTTAACCTTAGACTGTCTACTATTGACCTCACCCCCTTCCTAAGAGGTCTGTAGGGGGCGTGCATAAGCGCACCAACGTGCCTACCGTCCCTGTCCTATTGTTTCTCTTATTCTTTTATTTTTCTTATATGTACCCATTTCATGTATTCACAACTATGTATACGCTTATACTTATTATCTTGTAAACAATTGGCAAATCAAATAAATAAAATAAATAAATGTATGTACTGCTTAGAAGTTACATTCCTTCCCACTTAGAATAGTAGCCTGCAGCCTACTATGAAAAAGACTCCGTTACAAAATTATTAACATGTTACCGTGCCAATTATTGTACAAAAGAGACTTGGCATCAAAGTGGATGAAAATTTTTAGTGGATGGGGTTTCAATAATTTTTTTTTCATTGTTAAACTTCCCTAACAAAACTCCTTCTCTTATACATTTTCTTTTGCAAACCATCTGATCAATTTATCTAAATACATGTAGAGAGAAACATGGATTAAAAGACTAATAATTTATTTCAATTCGTTTTGTACTGCAGTACAGATAAGAAGATTTGTAAGATCATTGAAAGATTGGACTATATTCTTTGTCGTGGTTTATTAGCCAGACGCAAAAAGAGAGATAGAGGGGTAGATACTATGTTGGTTTGTGTTGTCTATAATTAAGACTACTCAGAAGTAAATGGCTTTGAACTCAATGAAAATAGTTATTAAATATCAGACTGCAGCCTTGTTTCAGCATTTTCTTTTGAAAAACAGCACTTCCCAGTATTATTTGGGTATTGAATTGCCTGGATCAATCTTTGATGTCAAAGATGCCTCTTTTGTGATTCACAGAGCGATAAGAGATTTTAAAGATCTGCTGGTAGGTATTTCAAACATTTTTAGTACTCTAAAACCTATCCTTTAGTGAAGGAAAGTATAAAGTTCAGAATGAATGAATCTTAAAGACATCCTGAGAGGTAATGTAACAATTATAGTCATTCATAAGAGACATTCAGTAAGTCTTGAGTTCTCACTAATATGTACAGTCCCCCAAACAAAATAATGACTATGACAAGCTAAAAGAAAATCTGAAAGACTAGATTATGAAGTTGCTAAATGTCTTCTATTCTTCTATTTAACTTTCATTATTTTTAACTTGGTTATTCTAAAAGAGGATTGTCAGTACTCTTGGCACTAAAATTAATTGTTACTAATTTGCATGCACATTGCCCTTACACATATCTGCAAAAACTGGCTTGTTTGGCTTAAAATAGTACTTGTCACTTCTCAGGAAAATATAAATCTGATTCCCACACAAATAGAGTGCAACTTGCCATGAAGAATGTGCACATTCTCCTTTGTCACAAAAGCAGTTGAATGTATAAATGCAAATGATTTGATCTTCATTTCATCTTTCAGATCTCACACAATTTATAAAGCAGTCCTTGGTATTGGTTTAATGCTTATTTCTTTCCATTTCAAATACTGGAGATTATTTTACAACCTTAATAGGGTATTCAGTGCAGCCATGATAAACCTACTTTTTACCACATTTGGCCGATTGTCTGATTTTATTTCCACACTTGTCATTTACAGGATCTTCAATGCATCACCCAGCTATTTGCAAAGTGATGTTTTGGAATAATGATGATTGGACAAGTCTATGCTATAAATCACTAGTGCATAAAGTTCCATAAATTCAAAATTCTTTGTTTATATTATTACATCAAGAATCTGTCTCATCTCTCTTTCTCCTATCTCCTATCTTTTTATTTATTGTATCTAAATTTTATAGACTATGTTTAATATATTAGTTATATTGGAACTAAAAGTAGACAAGCATCCAGAATTAGCAAACAGATAATAAAACTGAAACAAATTAGAAATAGAAATTAATAGAATTAAGCCAATAAACTTAATGAAATATGTAAGAAAAAAACCCACAGCAGCAATAATAGTATAATACCATTAAACATTGCATTCATTCCCTGAGATTCTTGTTGATATCTTGCTGATTTAAGGCAGAAAGAAAGAAAGAAAGAAAGAAAGAAAGAAAGAAAGAAAGAAAGAAAGAAAGAAAGAAAGAAAGAAAGAAAGAAAGAAAGAAAGAAAGAAAGAAAGAAAGAAAGATTTTTTTTATCTCATCAGAGATGATATTGCACTACTGTAAAGTTTCCTCAAATAAATTCTGATTCTGATAAACACTCCCAAATTGTATTAATTGTTTTTATTTTTTAATGTTTCCATACTCTATTTGTCTAGTCAGTAACTCATGATAGAGAAAGGAGCACCATTTAAGTCTTGTTATCTAGACCAGACTTTTACAGTGCGGTTCCATGAAACTGGATGGTTTTATTAGAGACTGTGACTGGGCAGGGCGGGGGGGGGATTGCATTTTCTCAGCTGCATGAACTACAGAATAATAGTGCTTTAAATTGGAAAGTTTAGATTGTTTAGGTTAGAAGTGAATTGTTTTGTGAAGTTCTCATACTTTTTGCCATTTTTTATGTAAGAGCTCCCAAAAACTTTTAAAAAGGGTCCTTCCAAGATTAAAAGGTTGAGAAAGGCTGATCTAAACAGATATTGTGGATATATAAAGAGTCACTGATCCATGAGAAAGTTGAACTAGCACCATGGTCAATACCAAATCAAGTGAAGGTAGAACCAAATTGGTGAGAGCCTTAAAAAAAATCACTAAAATGGAGATTTCAAAATTCCCAGCTTTAAAACAAAAGCAAAGTAAAACTCACTTGATAATTTGGATTTACAGATGTTGGAATATCATATAATAAAAACTGGGCCTTTTAGTTTAGAAGCATCTTACTTTATATTAAGATGTAAATGACTGTAGTGAGTTACAGTGATAATTTTTTATGTCTGTATACTTATAAGCCATATGATAAATTGTATTACTAATATAATGCCAAACTACTTCTGAAAAAAGCTTGCCAAGAAAAGTGCAAATACTTGTCCAGGCATTTGCAAGAGTGAACGCTAACTCAAAGGCATATATGTACATACTACAGTCAGAATCAAAATGGACCATAATGTGGACTTCTGCAGAATATTGTCTCCATTGGTATCAACCCATTCCTTTTCTTTCTCTTCTATGCGTATCTATGGGAAACCGAAGAAGAAGCCAACCCAATGGCTAATCCTGAAACATATAGACCAGTGTTTCACAACCTTAGTAACATTAAGATGTGTAGACTTTCCTGGCAAATTCTGGGCGTTGTAGTCCACACATCTTAAAATTGCCAAGGTTGAGAAATATTGGCATAGATAAATCAGGAATATTCCTGTAAGATTATGACCCATTTGATGGCCAGCAAACTATAGTGACCCATAGCTAACAAACAGGAGTGGGTTTGATAGACTAGTTCATTAGAATATATATTGTTATATTTTTATTTTTGTTTTGTGGCAATTTTCTAGACACAAACTTTTGATTCAGTAGTGGCAAAAAAAGAGAAGATTCTATTTAGAGTAATTCTAATGTAATGGCTGATAAGACTACTGAAATCGGTCTAATCAATCCTTCCTTAGTATTTTCATTCCTTGTAATTGTATTTTGTATGATGTGGTGATATAGGTAATAGACTCCAGAAGAGAAACTTAAACTGGAATCCTAGGAAGATTTACTTTGGAGTATACCTCACTAAGTTGGATAAAATGCGTATTTTTAAAAATTTAAAAATATTTTGTAAGAAACTGTACAAATCAGGCAATTGAATGGATTGTAGTTTTAAAATGTTTGCTAAATCTCCCTATGAAATTTTATTCTGAAAATTGACATTAAAAAAAACCAAAGTATTAAAAAGTAATAGGGGGAAATGGCTAATAACTCATTTATTTATAGAAAAAGAATGGCTAATGGTTTGGTGCATAGTTTCTGTGTCTAAACTTATAAAAAAAATATTCGTGAGAAGTTAGCCAAAACACTATTTCTGGTTTCCATTCAGAGGACATGTAAACTATTCTTAATTTTATGAGGACTTTTGATTAATCACAGCTATTTTGAACAATGGAGCTCTAATTATCTTACTAGATATTGTGTGTAGGTCATATGTCTTCATTTTTCATATTTATAGTTTATAAACACTTGTCTGACATTAAATGATAATGGAATAACATTCAGCACAGGTACTATTAGCTCCTGAAATGTTAGTTGATACTTCACATTTGCAGTCTCAGAGCCATTTTAAACTTTTAATAGTTGCCATGCACCTCTGGAAAAAAAAGAACAATGTTAAAGAAATCTATTTCATTTACCTTTACCTTTCTGGTTTAGGAAAAATTACTAAATTATATCTTCACCTAAATAGAATAAAAATTGGTCATGGAACTTCGACAAAGTGGCATTTTAGAAACCTCACCTTCACAAAAGGATAATTATAATTTAATGATAGTATGAACAGATTGCTAACTGCTGTGGAGGGACAGAAAGGAATGGGAAAGAAACATCAGAAATACTATTAAAGGGATTTTAAAAGCTTGACAATCTCAGCAAGTAGCTGGCAAGGATTTTGCTTTGTTTATGCACCAAATGTCCATCTTTTCCTTCTTTTTCTTTTTCTCTCATGGGCTGGTGGTGTTTAACAACAAATCCATGAAAAATGCTTTTTCAACCCAGGGCATGTTTATTTTATTTATTTACCAAAATTTAGAAACCACCCATCTCACTCACAGAGCGATATTGTGTAATGCCTGCATGCTATTCTGTAGAAAGGCAATGTATTTTTAAAAAATGAGGCCAACAACTTTTAAAAAGTGAAGGGAAAGTTGAATTTGAGACACAAAGATCTGTGTAATTAGTAAATTTTGTGATCCAGACTAGGTGATCTGTTAGGGTTAAATATATTTAGTCTATTTCACAGGTTTGAGGCTTGGATTAAATCGCTACCAAAAATAGGACAGGTATTAATACGCTATTTTTTAACTTTTGCAATGGGAATCTCTCATTTCAATTTTCAAGCAATATATTTATATATATATAGAAGCCTGATGATGGCAGATGAGATTCTATACAGAAGCCTGATGATGGCAGATGAGATTCTGCTGACTTTTTGTCTGACTCACAGACGAACACAATACAGAAGCGTGATGATGGCATTTGAGATTCTGCTGAAACGTTGCTACAACTTTAAAAGCACAACTATAATGACGTGGGAAAATACCTGAACAAAGCTGAATACCATACATACATACATACATACATACATACATACATACATATATATATTGTATATATGTCAAGCAATACATTGTGTGTGTGTGTGTATCTGTATCTATCTATCTATCTATCTATCTATCTATCTATCTATCTATCTATCTATCTATCTATCTCTGGGGGGGAATCCCATAGCATGGTGTTAGAAGTGATCACAGGGGACATTTATTTATTTATTTATTTATTTATTTGTCCATCGCTTACAAGATAATAGGTATAAGTATAAACATAGTTATGAATACATGAAATGGATACATATAAGAAAAATAAAAAGAAGCAAAAGGACAGGAATGTTAGGCATGTTGGTGCGCTTATGCACGCCCCCTACAGACCTCTTAGGAAAGGAGTGAGGTCAATAGTAGACAGTCTAAGGTTAAAGTTTTTGGGGTTTGGGGAAGAAACCAGAGTCAGGTAGAGTATTCCAGACATTGACCACTCTGTTGTTGAAGTCGTATTTCCTGCAATCAAGTTTGGTACGGTTAACCTTGAGTTTGTATCTATTGTGTGCTCTTGTATTGTTATGGTTGAAGCTGAAGTATTCATTGACAGGTAGGACATTGCAATGTATGATTTTATATACTATACTTAGATCTACTTCAACTGACTTCAAAGACAGGAAATCTATGTCAACAACAAAGTTTACAGATTTCATGTTCCTTTATATTAAAAAAGTAATTATAAAAACAAAAAGCTAGCACTTGAAAACTTTTTTAAAACATGTAAACCTGAAGGTACAAAGAAAAAACAAACACCAAGCTGTTGACATTCTTTAGTGATTTAATAACACAATCACATTTCTTCAAAGGATTATATGGAAAAAAGAAAAACTAGCTAAATCTCCCGGTATCATGAAAGAAACAACGACCTAACGGTTTAATAATTAAAAGTCACTTTTATACAAATATCTCATAATACCAGTCTTTAGTAGTACATGCTATAAATACATATAAATAACCTGAATAAAACCTCTTTTTTAAAACCATTGAAAGTCTGATGGAAAAGAAATGGCTGTAAACATTTTTTCCAAGACATTTTTGACAAATGGTACAATGTGGGTTTGTTGCACACATATCAAAGTCACAAATGGAAGGAAGTATATTTTAGGAAGATCTTTGTTTCTCCATCCTCTGTGAGATTTCAAACGTTTGTAGGACTCTAAGATTTGGTGATCTTTTGTTATTTTTATTTTAAAAAATAATTTTAATTTAATGTTGAGGTCTCTGGCAACTACCTGGATAACAGGCCCTACTGCTGATCTCTGGCTTAAGAGGTGGCAGTCTGAATGTTTCAGTGATTATTCAGTGATCCCTAGAAAGGCCAAGGTTGGAAAATGTTGTATTTGAATAACCTCCCCAACCTCATGCACTCCATTTGTAAGAATATCTGTCTGGAATTGATGGGATCTGTACTCCTACCCATTCAAGAGCACAGGTAGAAAAGGCTGCTCTTGAGTTAAGCTATTTTCCACTGTTCAAAATATATAAAAAGCAGCTTCAGAATATATAATTAACCCTGGGAAAAGGCTCTTGTTCAGGAAAACGCCGTAGCATATTAATTTTCTCTGCCTAAGAAAGCATCATGGTTTGCATGTTTACTTTTTAACAATACTTTAGCAACATCCTTCAGGGATTTAATTTATATTCCTATAATAGGTGTACAACAACCACATTACACATAGGCTTAGATATAAAAGAGAAATTAAATTTAGGCAAAGGCATTTAAAATAAATGAAATACAGTTAGACATCAATTCCCAAGCCTCCTAATTAAGTGCCAAACCTGCTTTATAATTTTTATTGTGCTAAACAAGGAATGTGCGTATGGATTAAGATGACTAATAGTTGTTATGCTTCCTTTAATTATACTAGTGCCGATGGGCGCTATTACAGTTAAGGGGCTATCGATGTTTCCACTACAAAATCTTATTTTCTGTGGTTTATAGCATTAGCCATAAACATTCATTCCTGGCTGATGCTAGAATTGAAGGCTGACATTCAGTGTAATATCTGCTGGGTTTATTTTGTTTTTATGGGTTATTTGAAAGAATGGTTTGTTCTGTGCCAACAGAACAATGGAAAGAACAGCAATAGCTTGAACAGTTTTGAAATAGTCCTGAACGTTTTTTCTCTTTTTTCTTTTTAATGGTATGAGTATAGAGAAAAACCTCTTGTTTACTTATCTTGAATGATAGAATATAAATATAGAACATTAGAGCTTAACTCTCTTTTGGTATATTTAGATATGGAAGCTTCTGCGAGAGATATTTGCAGAAAGGAATATATCTCAAACAGGACTGACTGCTCCTAAGTGTGGGAGAAATGAGCCTTGAAAAAAATTCTCAGTGATTTAAATCACATTTGAAACAAATATGCCCTTGCCTACAGCCTCTCTCACATTTGACATCTGGGAGACAGATAGTTTGTGACTTCTTCAACATTGCCCAGGACTTGTCTTCCTTTGAAGGGAGAGATCATGGAACACAGACAGGATTATGTCTATAAGCAGGGGACAACAGTTTAAATCTGTGAAGACAGAAAAAAATAATATCTTGCATTTTTCTCTCTTTCAGTTCTCCTTCTATCTGCTTAATAATTTCCCAAGGAGAAGTCATGTCATAGTTAAGGCCTTGCCTTTCATTGTGAAACACTCCATCCAGCAATCCTTAGCTTCCCGGCTTCCCACACGTCAATTAAATTCCAAGGAATGACATCCTGAGAGAAGACTTACCCCTCAGCTCCCACACTTGGGAAGCTGTTGACAATTTTCCCCTTCCCCTTGACAAATTAGTAAAGGACCTTGGAATACTCACCTCTAATGATCTAAGTGCTAGAGCCCACTGCAACTACATAGCCAAAAAGGCATTAAGAGTTGTTAACCTAATCCTACGTAGCTTTTTCTCTGGTAATATCACACTACTAACCAGAGCATACAAAACATTTGCTAGACCAATACTCGAATACAGTTCATCAGTCTGGAACCCACATTACGTATCTGATATTAGCACAATTGAGAAAGTCCAGAAATATTTCACAAGAAGAGTTCTCCACTCCTCTACTTGTTGTAGAATACCTTATGCCACCAGACTTGAAATTCTAGAACTAGAAAACCTTGAATTACGCCGTCTTCGGTCTGATTTAAGCATGGTATATAAAATCATACATTGCAATGTCCTACCTGTCAATGAATACTTCAGCTTCAATCATGACAATACAAGAACACACAATAGATACAAACTCAAGGTAAACCGCACCAAACTTGATTGCAGGAAATACGACTTCAGCAATAGAGTGGTCAATGTCTGGAATACTCTACCCGACTCTGTAGTTTCTTCCCCAAACCCCAAAAACTTTAACCTTAAACTGTCTACTATTGACCTCACCCCTTTCCTAAGAGGTCTGTAGGGGGCGTGCATAAGCGCACCAACGTGCCTACCGTCCCTGTCCTATTGTTTCTCTTATTCTTCTTTTATTTTTCTTATATGTACCCATTTCATGTATTCACAACTATGTATACACTTATACTTATTATCTTGTAAACAATTGGCAAATCAAATAAATAAATAAAAATAAATAAAAATAAATTAGGAGAAATAATCCATCCAATTTCTCACAAACATTCAATGGTTAGCTTTGTAGGTGACTTGGGGCCAGCTGTAGCTTTAATCTCCTGTCTCTTCTGAGATGTCAGTGAGTTGCCCCAGGGTCATACCTCTAAGTCCCCATGGTACTTTGGGGCTTCCAATGATTTTTCCAAGCTGAGCCAATTAACTTTTGGTTTACCTACTGCCTGGAGAAAATGCTGCAATGATAGTTCAGCAGCGTTTTCCCTGGAGCTTCTGGTGAGTGAATTTTCACTGGTAGTGGGATCTCTTCATCCTGGCTCTGGGACTTCAACCCACGTCTTCCTGGATCTCTTCCCTCTCTGCTCCAAAGAGAACCATACACTTTGCTAGCCAGCCAGAATGGCAATGGAAGTCAGAATGACGTATGATTATACTGGCAATTATGCTGATAGAGCAAAAAAATAATTTCCATTATGGCTTATTAGCATGTATGCATGTACACACTAGAATGTCACCACCTCTTCCATTACTCAGGTTTTGTAAAAACAGCGCAATGAAATACATGTGAGAATAACCTTCTCTGGACTTTTAGTTAATTAATTAATTAGCTGCCCATCTCACTGAATGTGACTCTGGGTGTGAATGTACAACCAACAATTAATACCATAGCTGCTAAAAAAAAAACACCTTTAAAATATAAATAAAAGCAAGATTGTTGGAGAAGCATTTTCTTCTAAACACAATACAGCTATGGTACAAGCTGCCCATCTGATCCTCAAGACTTCTGGAAAAGCTCCAGGGGAAGGAGCCACAACATCTGGATTGCATCAGATGTAATTCTTAAGCAGGCAGGACCTACAAAATATTCCTCCTGCTAGACCTGATGGGACAGGTATGTAATTGGGAAGAGACAGTTGTTCTGACCTAGGCTTCCTTAGCAAGCATAAAACACAATCTTAGTTTCGCAAAATCTCTTTTATTTCCATGGCTGTGAATTACGTTCATTCACAGCCTGCAAGGCTTCATAAACAGTCTTTCGGGGGAATGTTTATAAACAACTACCTTATCGCACTTGGAATGCTGCCAGAGAACTAATCGCCAAATGCAGGGCAAGGCCAAACTTGACACAGCGTCAAACAGAACTTTTCAAAGCTTGAATCAACTAGATAAACTAATTGCTTCCTGCAAAAGTTCACGTCCTGTTCACTCCACTTTTATGTCCTATGGGAGGAGCCAATTATCTCTGAGGTGTGGCCTTACTACTGAGTCAACCCTACTTTCTCAATTGTTCTTGTCTTCTGGTAGCCCTGCGCATGCACAGGCTGGGAGCTGGTTCCAGACACTCCCCCGTTTCACTGCTGTCTGAGTCTGAAGGCAGCTGATGACTGCCAGCCTGCCCTGGCCTCATCTCTGCCTCCGATGCAGAGCCCTCCCCAGCCTCCAAGACTGGCCCAGGTTTCTCCTGAACCTCCTCACTATGTCTGACTCTGCTGCCAGCTCCTTCAGCTGCCAGCGGGCCACAACAAAAGTCTCTCAAAGATTCAGTCCCCGTTATGTTCTCCACATGTATGTGGCTGTTCTGACCAAGGCTTCCAAACCATAATTATACACACATGTCTTTTTAAAACAAGACTTATTTTATTGCAATGCTGGGAATTGTTTTCATTCCCAGCCAGAATTAATCTCAAACAGTCCCTGGAGATAAGCACACACTTTTCAGTTCTGTGAAGCGCTGCCATAAGATATAGGGTACCATGCTATCTTTCCCCTTTTGTCTATAAAGATGATAGACTGCAGAGGACAGCTGTTGTGGTAAAATTTAATTTCTACTATTTTCTGACATGCTTCTTTAAAAGTGTGTATTGTAAAGGCAGCTGGTGGTTTTTTTTAAAGCATCCTGCGTCTCATCAGGATGATGGTGACCTCAACAAGTTTACCATGTATTCTAGCCTCACACATCCTGAATTACATTTCTTCTTTTGGTTGCAAGAATAAAAGGAGTCCTGACAATGAAATGAAACTTAGTCTTGACAATGTTATGGACTGTGGAGAACAATAATAAAGCACTAACTGAAGTGAGGCACTGCAGGTGCTCAGAGTTTTGGGAATATGTCCAAAGGTTTAATACCACTCAACCTTTTTGGAAGAAAGGCAGCAAATAAATATAATAAGTAAACAGATAAGGTCTCCAGCAACTAGACCAAGGACCCTAATTTCATAGGTTCTAGGGAACACTGATACAGCAAGTATTTTTTTCCTGAACTCACATTTACCGGGAATCCTGGAAAAGAAACTCTCTACAAAAGAATAAGCAATTTTGAAGAATCAGATATTTGCAAGGATTTAGTTAAAAAAATAGTAAAAATAAGACAAAAACACTTATGTTGAAGAGCAAGAGGGGAGAAGCAATTCTAGAGACAATGTGCTTTCTATAGCTTTGTTAGTTCTGTACTTACAAGTTTGATTGGGCCCTTGAATGATCGAAATAATCTCTTTTAAAGACAGAAAAACCTGTTAATCTTTTATAAATCTTCCTGTGTTAATCCTTTGAAGCCTGAAATATACCATTGACTTGTAATTAAATGTTGAATGCCTAGAAAAAAAATGTGCATTGGAAAGTTTGAATAGAGCCTAGAAATTGATGCATCCTGTGTCAGCAATCAGAGGAAATATTGGTTAAATGGGGGATACACTTTCCTTCCTAAATGAACCCAAAGCTTCAATCAATTCCAGTCTGAGTTCACAAGTTCCAAATTTCATGGACTTCAGTGGAAGAACTAAAACTCTTTCGTTGAGAGTGATGGGATGTCAGCATGCCTATCTTTAATTTGTGGTATCTGTGGGGCTATTAAGAGAGCCACATTTACTAAATAAAAAGGCTATGGCATCCAATTGTGTTATTTTCTCTTCACAAGATAGATTTCTTAAATAAAACTGGATATGAATTAAGTGGAATTTGCTATTCCAGTGTAAACTTCTATTCCACTATATTTTTATTCCCCTTGAATACTTGCGTTTTTGTTTAGTAAGCTATTTTGTTTCTAAAGTGACAGGGGCTGTGAAATTGCATCCTGCAACCTGGGTTAAAGTATTACTGTATTTATTTGCAGACAAGATAGATAGCTGGTACCCAACAGCATACATTACACAGAGCCTGTTGAACACAGCTACTTACATAGTTAAATACTTTGTCAAGATTCAGGATTTTAACAATGCATTATTCATCCAATCATGCAGTACTTTTAATAACGTATGAGACATTATCATACCGGCAAAACCAGTGGAGCGGCAGATAAACAATGTTATTTTATTTCAAAATGTTATTTCATAAAGATTTATGGTGCTTCATTGCAGAGCATCTTGATATACAATCTTTCAGCTGGGAATCTGTTAAAAGTGCTCTATCCTTCTTTCCCCATTGAGGACAAAAGTCTCAGACTTAACTAGCCCTTTGCCTATCTAAACAAATTTATAACATATTTTCAGTCAGCTCTAAGATTTGTTACTAGCTTCAGTTTTATTTGACAAACTGGAATTATAAGGATGCAAAATGAAGTGACCAAATGGAGAAACAAACTAGTGGGAAAGATAATATTTAAGCTGAAATCCCTGATTAAGAATGATTTTGCTGATCCTGCCACATGCCAGCTGAGCCTCAATCAGTCTTTTTTTTTTTTTAAAAAAAATTTTTTTTATTGATTTTACAATTAAAACAAACCAACAACACATACATAAATGAAAGAGAGAAAAAGAAGAAAGGGAGAAGAAAATAGAAATAAAAAAATAGAAAACAATTAAAAACATTCTCATCTTCAACAGTTTGTAAGACCTCTTTTTTATCCTTGTTTTATGCCATATACACATACCTAATCCTTACATATATCTGTGTATCACTACTATGGATTTATCCTATCCTCTTTTGCCTTTTAGTGTGAAGTCTATCTTTGGTCTATCCATTTGTACCAGCAGTTCCAGCTGTTGTAGTATATTGAAGTGTCTTTATTTTTTAATGCCAAAGTTAATTTGTCCATTTCTGCACAATTTGAAATTTTTTGAATGATCATCTCCTCTGATAGAACATGAGGCTGCTTCCAACATTGTGCAAAAGCCAATCTGGCCGCTGTCAAAATGTGTATTATTATATATTTCACTTTTTTTGATATTTGTTTTTCAAAGATCCCTAACAGAAAGGACTCTGGTTTGAATTCGATCTGTTCTCTTATCATTTCTTCCAGCCAATTTCTAATTTTCTGCCAATATTTTTGAGCTTCTGTACAGGACCGCCACATATGGAAAAAAGTTCCCTCTTTTTTTTTTCTTTTGCATTTCCAGCAATTCGGACTCATATTGGGGTGCATCTTCGCTAATCTCGAAGGGGGAAGGTGCCATCTATAAAACATTTTATAGGCATTTTCTTTGTATGCTACCGATTTGGTAATTTTGTTATTTCTACCCCAGACCTATTCCCATTCTGTTATGGTGATGCTACGTCCTATATTCCTACTGCAGGCTATCATGTTCCCTTTTACAATTTCTTCTTCTAATTCTACTTCTAATAAATAATTATAAAATTTTGTTATATTTTTTTGCCTGATCCTAATAAAATTTTATCTAATTGCTGGAGTTTATTGTTAATTCCAAATTCTTTCTTGTCCTGTTTATATTTACTTTGAATTTGAAGATATGCCCACTGATCAATTTTTAGTCCCTGCTCTTGAAGTTCTTGCCACAATTTCAAATTTCCTTGTGTATCCAATAGATCCTTATATTTAATCATTTTAGTGATATCCAGATTATTTGGGTGAATCATCGCCCCCATTGTTGAAATCCAAATTGGTATTTTTAAATAGTGTTTTTTCCATGTTTTCTTCTAATTAGTTAATAATGAGTCTCTGACTAGGTGTCTGTGAAAATATTTCTGGCTAGTTTTCCCTACATCCCATAAAAAAGCATGCCACCCCCTTTGCAAGTCATGGCCTTCTAAGAATAATATTGTCTTATTGGTTAAATTCACCCATTCCTTCAACCATACTAAAGAGGCTGCACTATAATACAACTCCCAATTTGGAAGTGCCAGCCCTCCCCTGCTCTTCATATCCTGCATTGCCTTTAAATTTATTCTAGGTTTTTTCCCTTGCCAGATAAATTTTACAGTTATTTTATTAAGTTCTTCAAAAAAAAATTTGTGTACTTTGATTGGGATCGTCTGAAATATATATAGGAATTTTGGAAGACTATTCATTTTAATAGCCTAATCATGAAAGTTGCAGCTTGCACCATGTTTCTAAATCCTTCTTTACCTGTTGCATCAATTTATCATAATTATTTTCCTTAAGTGTCTTACAATGTGCTGTCAACCATATTCTATTTTTCTATTTTTATTGGGCGGGTATATTCCCCGTTTATTATAATATTAGCCTGTTGTGTATCATAAATGGTTGTTATAATATTTTCAAATTTGGTGCCTAAATTCATATTATAATTTTTTTGGATTAAAAATTGCCAATTTAAATTATCGAAGGCCTTCCCTGCATCTAAAAACATAAGTGCAATTTGTTTTTCGGGGTGGGCTTTGTAAAATTCTAAGACATCTAGTACTATTCTTAAGTTGTTCCTGATTTGTCTGGTCGGGAGAAATCCATTTTGATCTTCATATATATGCTCATTTAACATTCTTTTTAGTCTACTTGCTATAATAGAAGTGAATATTTTGTAATCAGTATTTAACAGTGAAATCGGCCTATAATTATGTATATATCGGGGATCCGAATCCTCCTTTGGGATCAGTGAAATCAATGCCCCCCTCCATGAGTCCGGCATCCTGGCTGCCAATAAGACGTCATTAAAAACTTCCACCATAAGAGGTCCTATTTGTTCTGCTATTGCCTTGTACAGCTCCCCTGGAATCCCATCTGGTCCCGGGGATTTATTGTTTTTCTGGTTCTCTATTGCTGATTTCAATTCAAACCAAGTAATGTCTTTGTTTAATAATTTTTCCATTTCTTCCCCAATTGCTTTATCCTTCACTTCATCTAAATAGTTTCTTATTCTGTCTTCGTTAACTTCTTCCTTTTTATGTAACTCTTCGAAATACTTATGGGCAATTTCTTTTTTCTTTTCTTTTTTCTGTTCTATCTCCTGTTGTATATCCCCCTTTCCATCTATTAGCTGGTATATCAATCTCTTTTCTTTCCTTTTTTTTAGTCTATATGATAGCCATCTCCCTGGCTTATTAGCATGCTCAAAATAAGTTTGTCTAGTTGTATTCAAATTTATGATCATTCTCTCTTGTTCAATTAAATTCAGTTTATGTTTAGTTATTATTATCTGATTTTGCAATTTTGAATCCTTTGGGGTACTTTGTAATTGAGTTTCTAATTCCTTAATTTTTTGTTGTAATTTGTTTTGCTGGGCGTATTTTTTCTTATTCCTCTTGGCGTTATAAGAGATTGTTATACCTCTTATTACTGCCTTCATTGTATCCAAATGTTTTGTTTCATAGTTGCTCCATTATCATTTTCCTTTAAGAAATAATTTAATTCCTCCTTGAGTTTGTTGGTGTATTCTTTTTCTCTTATTAACTGAGTATTTAACGTCCATCTTTTCTTGAGTTTTTCCCTACCCTTCCATATTATCTGAATTGGATTGTGATCTGCCCATTCATTAGGTAAAATTTCAGTCCCTTTTATCTCATTTGCTATTTCCCCATTCATCCATGCCATATCAATTCGTGTCCATATTTGATGAGGATTTGAATAGAATGTAAATTGTTTTTTTCTCAGGATGTGAACTTCTCCATATATCAATCAAATTTAACTCCTTCATCATTTCCATACATATCTTGGGAAGCTCTCTTTTCCCCCCTTTGTTCTTCCCCTCATTACTGTGGTCTTTTTGATAATCAGCAATAGAATTAAAGTCTCCTATGATACAAATATTTCTTTTTTCCAATCCTACTATTTTTCCATAAAGATGCTTAAAAAACTCTCGAAGGCTGAGTTAATATTGAGCCTGGTGAGATTTCAACTGCCAAATTGCAGGCAGCCGGCATTCAGCAGAAGTAGCCTGCAGTACTGCACTCTAACCATTGTGCCACTGTGGCTCTTCACCGTGCCTCTTCAAATATACACACAACCATCATTATTCCCTGCATTTCAACAATAGGATGGGAATAAAGCAACAACTATGCAAATTCAGTTCATAGCAAAGTAAAAGGGATAGTTCCTTCAAGTCAATCTGTCTCTAACCTGGTCTTTTGGATATTCCAATGATCCTCTCACCAGCACTGTAGCTGAGTCCATCCACCTTGTGGCTAGTCATCCTCTTCTACTCTCTCCTTCCACTTTTCCTATCATTAGGCCTTTGCATAATGTTTCTGAAGTAAGATACTTTAAGCTGTCCATGGTATTCTCAAGACCAACCTAAAGAGTACCATTGATACTCTTCCTATCCTGCTTTTTCAAAATCAAACTTTCACTTCCATACGGAGTGATATTGAACACCATGGTTTGCATGATTCTGATCTTTATAGGTATAGACACTTATACCTTGATTTAAATATGTTTTCCAAGAGCTTTATGGATGCTCTATCAAGTGCTAGTTTGAAGCTAATTTCTTGACTTCTTGTTCCTTTACTATTTACCATTTTGATACCTTCAGATATCATTGCCAACTTTAAGGCTGGTTGTTCTACCCATTATCCCTAGTTTGGACTTATTTGTAGTTAATATTAGTCACTGTGTTCCTTGACTTTTAGATCCTTTGTATTTTCAGCTATCAGGGTAGTGTCATCAGCATAATGCAGATTATTTTGATATTTCTTCTTCCAGTTTTAAATCTAGCTTTTCTTTTTCTTTTTCAAAGTAAATTTTTATTAATCATATTTCCACCATAACACCACATTTCCACTCATTACAGCATTCCGGTATCGGTACTCACTCATATTAACATAGTTTATAATTATAAAGGTTACTATTCTATATATTAGGGGTCTTCAAACTTGACAGCTTTAAGACTTCTGGACTGCAACTCCCAGAATTCCTCCTCCAGTCATATTAGCTCAGGAATTCTGGGAGTTTAAGTCCACAAGTCTTAAACTTGCCAAGTTTCAAGACCCTTGCTATATATTGTATAATTATTTCTACATTTAACTTGTAACAGTATTTACAGACATATATACAATATTTCCCCATTTTTAAATCTAGCTTTTCTTAATACACTAGACATGTGTCCCCATTGGGTCATCATTTCAAAGATATTTCCTTACCTAAACAGAGAAACAGAATGACCATGGATGGGGAAAAAAACAGTGAAATGGGAGCAACCTTTGACTTCCTACTAGCCTCTCCATTGAGTCTCCTTGGGGGAAACTGTCGGGGAGCATCATAAATCTTTCTCCCTTGCTTTCCCTTCCTTCCCAGCGGGCAGGTAAATGGTTTGCTGGCATGTTCCATAATACCTACATTTCAGATGCTAAATCCTGATATTGTACAATCTTTTCTAGATACATCTGGACTACTCTGCCATCATTTGATCCTGCACTTCTGTAAGTAAAACTTGCTTTAAAAAACAAAACAAAAACTACTGTTAAATCCAATGTGTTGTGCTCTAAATTTTGGTTTTTCTGAATTCAGAAATCCCACAACATTTGTATGGTCATCCTGGAGCATTATCAGTACTATAGTCATACCAATATTGGGGATATCAAATCCATACATTTTACATCACTTCCAATGTATCATTTTTGTCTTCAATCTGTCTGGACAATTGTGCTACACTCTTGTCTTTCTCTTTACATAATCTACAATTACTTCCACTATGTATTTTTTTTTAAAAAAATGATTATTTGTTTCTAGTGCTTGTTCTTGTGTTGCTAATCTTAACCCTTTTGTTCTTTCTTGATGGATTCAATCTGAAGGTATTGCCAAGTTTTGACACTATTAATCTTGTCTTCAATTTCTTTCAAGTATTGACCCGAAAGTCAGTCAAGAAAACTTCATTTTTTTTCATTTTGTTCAGTTTTATATACCATTTTCATTAGGGGGCTTTCTCAAGCTCAACTTTATCTGTTCTTCAACTTTCCTAAAGGGAAATAGGCTCTGACTGTCTCAGGCACTGGTCTCTTGAATACTTATTTTCCTGTGTCTGTGTCTTTATTTCCTGGCAAAACAACAGATAGCTGTGACAGAAGACATTTCTAGATGTTCCAATTCACTTCCCACTAAGCCAGTGTTCACTACTCTGTACATGGAAGAAATGCCACTATTACATGTCATGAATGAAGGCAAAAATATGAGTCCCAGGATAATGTTGCAGGAGCCAATCTGAGTCAGTCACTGGAAACAGAGATTTAGTCTTCCAAGCTGGTCTCAGTGACTAACTCAGTTTGGATCCTGCACTACGATATGTTTCCAAGTGCAATAGGGTATTTATTAAGTGGATAGGTTCTTTTTCAGTCTTACAGACTGGATGATACCAAAGTAGCCATCCATTCTGCAACAGACACCCAGAGTGTGTCTCAGGAGGACCTTAGACCACCTACTTGTAGTAGGTAAATGGGAGGAAGCATTAATACAGACTAAGTTCCCAGCCATGGAAGCTTTATGGCACCTGGAATTGAGTCTGGAAGTAAATTGGAAGCCACAAAAGATTGACAAAAAAGATTGGTGTAAAATGTTGGTCATATAAAGCAGTCATAACACCAGTCAGTAGTTTTGCTGTAATATTTTATATACTAACTGCAATTTTCAGATTATCTTCAAGGTCATGTCAAAGGCTTGAAGTAATTTAAACATGAAGTTAGAGGGTTAGCTCTATCCAAGTAGTATTAATGCTGACATATTAGCCTAAACTGGTAAAAGGCACTTTCGTGCACATAGAACATTTCTGCCTCTTGTGATAGAGATAGATTTAGAAGCAGTAAAAGTGCATTTGGGTCATCTCTGTAGAATTGAACAGAGATCCTCCAGCACCATCTTCTGGTAACTATGGTTCTACCCACTCCGAATTTAAAGAACCTTTCCAGAAGAATATCATATCTGATAGTATTCAGTGGGGTCACACTCCCCATTTCTGTCCCAGCAAAATTACAACAGAATGATTAAAACATTCTATACCAAAAGGTCTATAAATGGATCTTGAAAACTGTTTCATTCAACTGTATCAGGACAAAAGTTAAGACAGAAGATCTATTCTTGAATTCTACTAAGCATCTTGTCTACATTCTTTCTAAAACTGACCAGAAGGGGCCTTGAATCTCTACAGATCAAAATGCCAAATCTTAGGTATTGATAAGAACAATTATTATTATTTTTAATCTTTGAAGCATCTCACAAATATGTCACAGTGAACTATTAAGAGTTCTGTATAATCTCCCTTGCATTCTGATAATTTCCTAATTTATTTCATCACCCTCTTGTAGGATATTTAGAACTTGGACGATAATAGAAAACACTCGACAGAGGTTGTGTCAACTTTTCTGGTTATCACATTCACCCAAGGTTTTGGCAGAAGCAAACACTGTGATATCCAAGAGGGCAGGGTGTGTCCTTCTTTTCCAGGTCAGCTAACCCTGCAGCAGTAAGAGAAGGAAGCTAGAATAATAAGATGAGAACTAGGTAATCTCAAATGTGATATATAATTCCCAGAGGATCTAATGTTGCTATGATTTGATTTAAGTGGATTTGACTTTTATGATCTCAGGTGGTAGAAGGCATAGATTCCTGAGAACGGTGTGCAGGTGGTCCCCTGGCAATATTTTAAAAGATTTTTTTTTTAAAAAAATCCTGCCTCTATTCTTTTTATACATAAGAAGCTCGAGAATGCCTTTCACTTTCATCCTTTGTTAGATTAAAAGAAAGAAAGAAAGAAAGAAACCGAAAAGGAAAAACAAATACACAAAAAGGTGAAACACAAGCCCTGTTTCTACCCTGCAGCAACCCAAACTTAAGTCATTTTGAAAACAGATGCCTTTCAAGATGGGTGGGTACAATGACTCTTCTGTTCCCTGTGTAAAGCATGTCTCTGGACTTGCACCTCTGCAACATCGGATCTGATCAGACTGTAAATGCCAATGGCAGGTTGTTTGTTCTGAGGTGCAAAGATGACGGTGGAATTGGCCACAAATTCAATCTCCTGAAGGCTTCTGTGAATTGGGAGAGACACAGAGAGGGAGAAAAAGAGAACAGGAAAAAAATAATATTGTTCACAATGGTTTGCTTTATGTGACACAACAATGGTACCCTTCCAGACTTAAAGGGCAATCAAAAGATGTAAACTCATCTGGAAGAAAACTGATAGTAATAATAGCAGGAAAAGTTGAGGACATAATTTTTAGAAAGCAGTTCCTAAACTTGCATCAAAAGTAAATTTTCTGCACAGCAGTTATAAAACACTGTAGCCCACAGATCCAGTTCCTATACCTCAGTGTTTTTCAAACTTGATAAAATTTAAGATACATGGTCTTCGACTCCCAGCATGCCTAAAAGCATAGGAATCTAAGCAAAGAATTGGTAATAAATGCCTTTTTTTCTTTTGTTACCCTAGGAGACTGTGGCATACTATAAGAGTATACAAGTTAAAAAACACTCTGGTTTTTCTTTATGGGAAAATAACATGATTTTTCAGAGGGGCATTCTGTCTAATGGGAGGGTGGAAGAGGGCAATAGTGCCAATATTTCCTTCCATATCTTCCTTATTGCTCAGGTTAGCTTTCCCCACTTGGTATCCTTCAGGTAAGTTGAACCATCTCATATACTCTTGAGACTGCCTTTCAAAGAGGACATGAAAGCATTTAAATCTAGGGTTAGCAGATGACACCAGGAAAGGAGAAAATTGCTTTTGGACTGCCTCTTCCAGCGATATGTCCCATAAGATTGGCCCTTAGGATTCAGATTGGTTATTCCCCAGTTCTGAGAGACATTATATCTTGCTTATGGCCCTGGTCATATGGAACAGCTTTCCTTTATACATTATATTGTCCCTTCTTTGGTAGTATTCCACATGGTGTTAAAGGTGGAACATTACCAGATGATATTTGACGGTTACATTATTCTCCAGTATAATAATAAGAACAATTATTATGCTTGATTATACAGCCAAGCAGATATTTAGATGGGATTTAGCATTTTAATCCATTGATTGAGTCCTTCCCAAGTACCTGGGATAGGCAGAGGTTGTTGTTTGATTATCTTAAAAGTATTGTCAGATGTTCCAAGTGAAGCTGCCTTTTGCAATTGAAAGGTCAATGCCAATGGTGTTCAAATGGTGTTCCAAATGTTTTGGGATTGCACCCAAGGCACCTATTACTATTGGTACTATTTTTGCTTTCTTTTGCCAGAGATGTTATATTTTTATTTGTAGGCCTTTGTATTTTGGGAATTTCTTATTATGCTTTTTTAACCTACTGTACTTTCTATAAATGAGCCCCATATTTCATTATATTTATTGACACAATCTGTCCATAGGCAGTTCATTCATAGGTAGCAAGTATAAACAGGTCTTCAATCCATTGAGTCAATAGGGGCCATACATTTATCTTTCCAATGTTGCAATGTCAATATTTTAGCTATAATTAAGGCATAGAGAATCCATTTATGTTGTTCAGGTATCAAATTCCATGTACTAGGTATATAATTCATATTATCCTCTGAACATCTTTGTTTTTGTCACAAATGAAAATTTATATAGTCTACTACTTTCCCCTAAAAGTCAGTAAGTATAAGACATTGTTAAAGCATGTGTTTCAAAAAAGCATTGTGCCTATTATATCTCCAGAAAAATGCTATCCTAGGCAATCCTTTTCTACACAGGTAGAATGAAGTCAATAAATTCTAAATGTTATTTGTTATATAAATTATATTTTAATGTCCATTGACACTCTAGATACAGGAGTTAAGATATTTTTTCATTGCTTGGCAATATAGGAACCAACCTATAATTCTTTATTCCATTCCTCTCTTAACATCTGCATATCAAATTGATTTATTCATAACAAATATCTATAGAAACTAATAGAAGAAATTTAGGTTAGATTTAACCAGTTGCTCTAATATTTTGAGGATTTCAAAAGCTGAAAATGCTGCTGATCCAAACTATGTAGTTAATAAATGCTGTAGCTATAACTACTGCCACTGAGTTATATCTAATAGATAATATTTGTCTCTTAGCACAGCATGTTACTTTTTTCAGATTTAAGAAAAAAAGGTTACAGAGGAATCTTAATTATGGGCAGTGGTGGGATTCAAATAATTTAACAATTGTTTGGCCAGGGCCAGGTTGGCTGTCGTGGGAGGCATGATCCATCCCCATCCTCCAGCTCTGTTGCACATGCAGGATGAGCCTCCCACTATGGCCAACCTGAACCTGGGTGAACCAGTTGTTAAATTAACCCCCCCCCCGCCCCAATGTGGGTTCTGGGCAGGGGTGGGATTCAAATTTTTAACAACTGGTTCTGTGGGCGTGGCTTAGGTGGTGGGCGTAGCTTGGTAGTCATGTGACTGGGTGGACGTGGCTTGGTGGTCATGTTATTGGCTGGGCGTGGCCAACTCAATATCACTCATATCCAGGCACGCATCTCCTCGCCTGGCCTTTCATGACTGTGGGGATGCTGCAACAGTCGTAAGTGTGAAAAATGGTCATAAGTCACTTTTTTCAGTGCCATTGTAACTTTGAATGGTCACTCCACACAAGCAAAGTACCAGGAGAAACAGAGGGGAGAGGAAGCTGCCTAAGAATGTAATAAGGTTAACAGGGCAGTTCTGCAAGAACACCAGTGTTTCCTTCCGCTTCCTACAGGATTAGACCAATCCTTCTAACAACCCGGTTCTCGAACTGCTTAGAATGTTAACAACTGGTTCTAGTGAATAGGTGCGAACTGGTAGAATCCCACCCCTGGTTCTGGGTCTGCGTGGAATGGAGAAATGCTGCAATGGAGAAATGGCCAATGGAGCGGCCAGCATGAGGGGAGGAGGAGGAGCAGGGAGAAGAAAGAGGGAAACTGGCCTTCTCCTTCCCTCACGCCGGCCACTATGTTGCTTGTTTCTCCATTGCAGCGCAGTATAGCACCCAGGATCCACTTTGATAGCAGGGTTGTGGGAAGGGGGGTAGTTTAACAACTGGTTTACTTGAACTGGTGCAAACCAGCTGAATACCACTACTGTGAAGTATGTTTTTTTTTCTTTTTCACTGCATCCAGTATCCAATGGGTGGTGTGCTAATTAGTTTTGCTTGCATAGCTGATCATTGGAGGAGCATACAATATACTGAAAACCTCAGCTCTAAGCAGGCATCAAAGACCTTGTTTGACATATGGAACTTAAACATTACAGCTTCCCACCCAGCTGGTCTACAACTTCAAAAGCTTCTTTCCTTTCAACTTTATTTGGTTGCAATCCAGTCAAGAAAGGAGTTGCCAGATTCACTGTCATATGGAGCTTTATTGAATGGTGTTTTCAATCTCTAATTGCTATCGATGTCTGTTGACACTGTTATGTTTGGAATGGATACAAACCCACTGAAATCTAGCACTGATGATGTTGCCTAGTTGGGTAATGAAATATCTGCAAGAAACCAACCAAGCTTAGAAAGCACAAAGGACCCACAGTTTAACTCTGAACGATAAATATTCTCTTCTATTGATACACTCATTTGCGTGGATCTTTGGAGAATGGATATTACAATAGCTGCCAGTATTGCTGTACTGTTGCAGTGTGAATGAAGAAATAGAAAAGTAAATTCGTCCCATATAATAATCAAATCAAATCTTTATTGTGGTCATAAGGCCAGCCACTAGAAAAAGGTAAAGGGAGTAAAAATGCAGATGCATAAGTTTAAAAAGAAAGAACATTAACATAATATGTGTAAGCACTAGTAGAAATGGATATTCCATATCGGAGAACCAAACTGGCCAGTCCAAAAGGACACAACTGAGTAATGGTGGAGGAACAAATAGAGTCATGCTTTCTGCCAAGGAATTTCTTCAAGATAGGATAAATAACCATTGTCTAAAGGCCTTGTAAAAAGTAATCAAAGAACATGATCCTCATGGAGTCCACCAGCTCTTCCCCAATTACAGACATTCAGGTAGAAGAATATGTTGTTGCACTCCAACAAAACAGCAGAAGGAAGTGCATCCAGCCTGGGGAACATGGAAACCTTCTGAAAATTTTCAAGATTCTGATAGATGAAAGGTGGCTGGCATACCTCCAACTGAAAAGCCTCCCCATGCTTGCAAAGCTAGGAAACAGACTTAGGTTGATTTGAAAATCCAGTGTCCCAAATATGCCGTTTGAGAATACTGCTCATGTAAAGTTGAATTGAATAGCGTATTTGTCCTATTGTGGATCTGTCATGTCTGGAGTCTTTGATTTAGCTGGAGTATTTTTAATCACTAACAAAAAGATTATATAATCTCAAAGAAACCATTCCTGCAGCACTGTTGCTCCAGCTGTTGTTTGCTTCCAAAGAAAGCAATAACTAATGCATCAGAATAAAAGCATCATTACATTGTGCAGAAACCCTGCAAATTATAACTGCTACTTCCCTGGGGTTGAGTAAGCGCTACAGAGCTTACTCAAATCTTAAAAGATGAGAAAAATATCCTCACAACATGTTTCAATTTTGGGGTCAACCTCTGCATTCCATGATGCTCTAAGAAATTTTTAGTAATCCTTTCTAAAGATTGGAACTTCTGCTTTCTTCTCTTTTTGGCAAGGAGATAAGGAGAAGGACATTATGTCAGCCAAGCATGTTCTTGCTGGTGTCAGGACATTATGCTAGAATGGAGGCGCTAGGCTGTATTTAGTGTCATTCAAATTATAATGTGTTCGTGCTTCAAACAATCAGTGGAGAATGTAAAAATTAAGCCTTTAGCTTCCTAATTGGAATTAAATAAGGAAGCCTTTAATCTTTGAATGATAAAATATTCTCTGTGTACTGAGAACAGACAGACACACAGAGACATACACACACACACTTTTTTCTCCAGAAGATGTACTATTGTTGGAGGAAACCTACAGTCGCTATCTGAGAATGCCCTCCTAGACAGATTAGTTCCATCATGCTTTTAATTAGCTGGAGGCATATTTTCCCTTTCCCATTTATTAAGCCTTCCATAAAACAGTTATGCCCAGCCTTCTAAGCTATTTGTCTTCTGATGTTTCATACAGAATTTCTTCAATTAATTTCCAAAGTGACACTTGGCTTGTTCTTGCCAGTTTATTTTCTTCCCCATTTTTCTTTTCATTTGCAACATGTGCAGAATGACTATGCACACTGAAAGGCACTTTTTATTTCCCTGAACATGCATATGCATGATTAGCTGCATCACCAGACATTCCTCTCTTTTAGATCCAGATGAAATCATTTTTCATAGACATTTTTTTTTGTTCTAGAAAATCATGCAAAGCTAAAGTAAATGTATAAATGTAAATTTATGTTGTCTTAGCATTTTCAAAAAAACACAGTCCAATTTAGCGGCTTCATGATAATCTGTAATAGGAATAATTACTAGTAGAGCTAAAATTGGACTTGGCAATCTGCAACCAGAATAATTTATAACCAGTATTTCATACCATTCTGTCACAGGGCATACACAATTCTAGAAGGCCTAACATTGGAACTTCACAGATAAAGAAAACCCTAAAAGGTCCCTGTGCAAATGCAACTTCACTCATATGTGTAATGTGACCAATGCATTACAACCTTCATTCCCTCCCCAGGAAAAAATGTTCATGCTACCTTAGAACATCAATTTGTTTATTCTATTGTTTATTGCTGCATCATTGTAGACTTGATCAGTTTAATAAACAATATTCACAACCAATGTAAATAAAATAAAAACAACAGATAATCAGAGTTACAACAAGACAAGGAGATGGTTCGGTGATAAGTGATAGTAAACAACAGCAACACCAAATATAACAATACCAATAATTAGATGAATATAAGCAATTCAATATGAGATGAATTCAAGTGATGATAATAAACTGTTCAATGCAGGGGTCTCCAGCCTTGGTAACTTTAAGCCTGGGGGACTTCAATTCTCAGAATTCTGGGAGTTGAAGTCCACTAGGCTTAACGTTGCCAAGGTTGGAGACTCCTGTTCTAAAGCATTCCATCTTCAGTAGCTCCTGAGAAGCAGATCAGGAATTGCATCAAACAACTGGCAAAGAGAATGATGTAGAAGAGCCAACAAGGAGAATTCGAGTTGCCAGAAGTGAGACAGTTTGTAGGGCAGCTGGCTGAGCATCCTTGCCAAAGGTAGAGATGGACTGTAGAAATTTTATGGAAAATGGTTGTCATGCACACAACTAGAGATTCTAGCACATTCCGTTCAAAGGTTAGCATTGTGTAAAATTTCTCTCCTGTTTGTAGAACTTTATGTTTTTGCATTAATGCAAGGAGTTAAATAAGTTCAATTTTAGTTCTGAATTCAGGTATAACCAAGCAAAGTTAGACTGTCAATTTGTAACTAGAAATGTTTGGGGAGTTAATAAATCTGTACAAAATGGGAGAGCTACTCCTTAGAATTAGTAGCTGGTTGAAGAGTTAGGAACAGGTTTAGTTAAGGCAGTTTTGAATAGCAATTAGATAGAAAACTAGCTACACCATCTTCTCAGAAAACTCTCCAAAAAGGGAATATGTCCAATACGTTCTGGGGAGAGCATGCATTACTTTCTTCATTTGTTTGTTTGTTCAATATTTTTCTATGCCACAAGATGACTCTTGGCAGCTCACATAGAAAAAAAGAATATAAAATACAAAAATAATAGCCTAACATCACTACACCAATACAGAGATTAAAAAGATGGCAGCATCAAGTTAAATTGAAACAACACAAAACAAGGTTGCTCTCTCGAAAACAATCCAGCCTTCAAAAGAAGAGCAAAGTCTGAATTCCCCAGGGAGGCTGCCTCCTGGCCTCACATGTTCAACCTCCTGAAAATGTGGCATTTGCAGAGTTCTCTCCCTGATAAATCTAGCTGGTTGGGCCAAAACTGGCTGGAGAAGGTGGTCATGAAGATATTCAGGTGTCAAGCCATGATCAATTTATTTATAATATAACATCTTATATTGGACCCAAAAACTAATTGGCAAACCAATACAGCATCCACAAAACTAGTATTATGTGCTCCTAATGCTAGTAACCTGGAAGTGTGCAGACTGATGCATGATGAACCAACTGCAGTTTCCATATATTATTTAAGGGGATCCCCAAGTACAGCACATTACAGTAGGCTAAGCAGGTGGTGCTAAGGGCATCATTATGGTTGCCAGAACCTCTGGTTTACACACTGGCATATCAAGAAGTAGGGGCCTCTGGTTATAGCTTCCACCAGCTGAACTAGCAGGAGCTGTAAAGCACCCCTAGTTGTACACCTGCTTTCTGATGCTTCGCCATTCAGATGTTGCTAGTGTTCCATCTGGGAAAGGGAGTTGATGAATTATGCATTGAAAACGTGACAGTTGTTGCTCACTCAATAAAAGGAAAAAGTTCTGAGAATCGAATTAACTTATTAAACAACAGACAGAGGGAAAAAAAGGCCTTCTGTATTAAGGCTCCTTCAGTCTATTATATAGTTTGAAGCATTTGAAGATAGATCTCACTGTAAATAGGGGTCACATTTGATAGACAGCAATCATTGGAGATTTTTTTTTCATAGTACTGTAGCACCTTAGATTTTTCACAATAAAAACCACTTACTAAAAATCCATGCCTATTTAATCGGTGTCAGCCCAGTCTGCCAAGAAAACTCTAACATATATTAAAGCAAGAACAAAACAGCATGGAAACTTGAAATGCTAAATGTGATTGAGATGTTGACTTCAACATTGGAAATGCACACTTGAAATCTGACCTCAAATTCAGTGTTGGGTTGATATCCTCAGATTTGATTCAGTGGGTGAATAAAATTGGTACAAAGGGCATTTGTTAATACATTAGTAATACTTAAACAGATACTATTTCTGAATAATAATTGAATGGCATCCATCCAAACAGAATGCCATGCGTGTAAGCTAATGTATTATTAACTACATACCTAGAGGCAAATGTCAAAAAGAGAACTATCTTATACAAAGCAGAGTTACATGAATACAAACATTGTATGACTTTGGTGATTAAGACTGCTAAAAAGGGATACAGTGATTGTCCCTATCAGACTTCAGTCTGTGCTTCCTTTTCTTTGGGATAATTTTTCATAGAGCTTGCTGCTTTGCGCTTTCCTTAAAACATGATGTTGGTATACAATGAATACGCATGGCTGATTGCAACAGCATTACAACCGTTATTCACTGAACCATGCATCTACGGTACATGGCTACACTGTGACATCCCAGTGCTCACTGAATCTAGTGCTGTTATCGTATGGTATCTGTATGGCATTAATTAGTGCAATGTCCTCTTTAATAAACAAATGCATTAACAAACTTAGTGATCACCACATTCTCCATGCTGTGGCTGTAACATCTGAAATGTTGGTTAGTGTTTGTTGCCTCCATAACAGTGGAAATCAAGTTGTACAAGCCACAGCTCACTACCCCGCTCCATATCACATCTCTATAATTGTCCTATACACCTTGGTCACCATCATGTTATCACTGAAGGAATGCTAGTGGGTGCCTGGATAAGAAAGCATTCAAGGCTGGTTGCCAACCTAATCCCTGGAAACAGGTCTCCTTAATGTCCTCTGCTGTCTCTTCCTGTGCAGTGAAGATAAATCCACGCACCATAGCTCCCTATCATTCCATGTTTATGGACAATTAACTTTGTGGTTCTTACCACCCCATTACCACTCCTGCACATACCTGATTACTGATTTGTGGGCATGTATGTGTTTCTTTCCATACACTTCACACACACACACCCCATTTTTTTTTCTTCTTTTTTGAACTGAGATTGAAATATATTCTTTATAGAGCTGTCTCAGTCTTATCTTGGAGAGAGAGAGAGAAAGAGAGAGAGAGAGAAAGAGAGATTTAAAAACTGATTAAGTCAGTGACACCTTTTGGATTTGCAGGAAGCCATAGAGAGAGAGAAGAATATTGCTCCATTCTCAGCACTTCCATAATTGTTGATTAAAGCCATCATACAGCTGCAAGGCAGCAGATTTGCAGGCTCCCTGGGCAGTGGATTTGCAGCCTAGCTGTAAAGCCATGTCCAATATGGCTATCAGTCAAGCAAGAGATGAGAACAGTTGAAGTATAGCTTATTTGCAGCAGTTCCCAAAAATTTTTAATCATGCCATATGGTCACTGCTATGCTTGTGCTTTGTTTGGTGTGGATTTTAACTCTTTAGCTATAGCTTCATTAAAAAAAGATGTAAAGGGGAGTGGAATGTTATAAAGGTTCACTCCGTTTCAGCAGATGCTATTTAGCAACTGAAATTTATTCCCAAACCTCCTTCTCTGTCTTCTTTAAACTTTCTCTGTACTCCCCCCACTTCTTTGCCCATTCCACCAGCTACTCACTATTTTAATCTTCTCTGAAATGGACTCATACATCATATATATTTTTATTTTAAAGAAATAGTGATTGATGGGGTGAATTAATGAGGAACTGATCAAATTATGTATCAGGAACCTGAGAAGTTAATTGTTGGGGGAGGCTGGCTCATTTGCCTTTTACTTGCTTTTGGATTAAAGATCTGGTAAGTTGCTGGTTTTGAAATGTATGTGTGAAAAGGCTCATTAAAAAGCCTATTAGCTATTCTTGTTTCTTTGTATCTACTTCGTTGTTTATGCCACAGCCACTGTAAATTAATTATAATTAAAGTGGAATTACCAATTTGGCATCATTCAGAATAGAGCTGAGTGCAAATTAATCAAATTATTTGGCAACATCATCCTTGGGAAATCCAGGATTTTTGGGGCGTGGGGGGGAAGCATGGAGGCCACATACAGCTTTTGGCCAGTTTTATAGAAATATTTACAGCTACTATCTGACAGGAGATTTTTTCAATGTTTAGCTCACTCAGTAAAGGCTCTAGAAATGAAATCTTGGGAAGGTTGTATCATTTTAAGTTTCTGTCACTAAATTACTCCGCTATGATTGATTTTGAACAATTGACAACCCTCATATGTAGGAATTACTAAACCCTTACCAGCTACTAGTAAATAGCTGCCTGAATTTATCCGTTAATAACTTAAAAGCCAATTGCACTGAAGCTGCAGTTTGCATACTGTATACTCAAATAGGAGTACGTCTCATTCAGCTGACTGAGATTTGTATCAGAGAAGACAGGGAGAGAAGTGCTTTGTATAATAAAAGACCATCAGTCCAGATTACCACCCTGTCCCCATGTCATTTGCTGACGCTATTGTACCATTTGAGGCTTGTCCTCTCATTAACTTAATGAAGAAAAGAATCCGAGACTCTGTGCATTTACAAACTTGCTCTGCCTTATAAGTGAATTAATATGACTTACTGCAGTTTGTCTACCTATTCCTTATGCTTCTCAATTGACAGTAACAACACACCCCAACTGTTCATAAATAAATAATAGTGACATGCTCGTAATAGCTCAACATTTATCAAGATCCCTGACTAAGCTTTCATTCCTCCCTTTAGCACATGATCGCATATTGCCAGAGGCTTTATTGCAACTTATTTGCTTTATTTATTAATTTAGTTCCAAATCACCTGACTTCTACAAATTTTAAAAGTGTTTGTTCTGTGGAACATTCGAAAGATGGAAACTGTACTGGAAAACAGTCCTCGGAAATTATTTCTGCATGTTCAGCTTGTCCATAAGCTGGAAGCAGGGCCGTGTCAGGCCTTGATATTATGGTCCTTCAAAGAGGCATCCCTTGAAATGAAGCACCCTACTCAAAAGGTCAATTCCTGAGCCCCCAGGCAGAAGACAAAACATGAAAAATGATCACCCATGATGCATACCTTAACAGAGCCTTCCCTTGTGATACAGTAATAGCGAGAAATGGCGGTTGTGTGATTTGGAGTGCATGAGCTAAGAAATGTGTAATTATCCCCTTCAGTTTCTTTATTTGAAAGATGAATTTTGCTCTTTCAGTTTCTGTTTACCTAGGTACTTTCCTGGATCCAAATTCCTAGTTGTCATTGAAACTGATACACGTTTATATGATGATTATTTTTAATTTTCAAAGTCCTTTAAAATGAGTTGTTTATCTTTTTAAATCCTCAACATGATTCCCAGGAGAGTGATAGGCCAATTTAAGGGGGGATTAAAACTAAGAGAATAAACAAAGCCTGAATCTACAACTGTGCCAAGAAATGACTTGGTTCTTCTGGATCCAAGGCTATTGACATGAGGTTATGTCTCTGAATTGAGAAATAAAAAGGCTGGAATATTTTATCCTTGTCAGAGTTCCACACACTGCTGCTTTCTTATCTGCTTTCCCCCCATTGTTCCAAATAGAATTGGAATAACTAGTCATTTTTCTTTGCTTACTGCACAATTTTCTCTTCACTTATTTCCCTTTACTAAACTTGAGGACATTATAAGATAAGCTCTGCAAATTCATTTCATCCTTGGTTTCTTAGCAGACATGCACTGTGAATCTTGGCTTCCCTTCTTTCCTCAGCAATTTTATTTTCTTTAAATATTCAATAACATTCATTATTTTGCAGGGGTTCTCAGTTATTTTACAGCTCCCCTTAGTTATTTTATTTCTTTCTTTTCTTTTTCCTTGCTTCAAGGGCTGCTGTTCTGAAAACATATTTTCTCTTCTGGAAATGGTGCATCTATCACAACAGAAGAGATAGTAGTGATTTTTTTTTTAAAAAAAAATTGCTTGAATGGAACCTTGGAAAGTGTTCCTCATCCAGTTCAGCCCCAACCTCAATTCTACGTGGGATGAATATTATTAATTTCAGCTGGGCTTGCATGAGTGTGTCATACAAACATTGATATCATAATGAATACACAAGCACTATTTTGCTCTTACTCTTTAGATTGACAAGTAAAAAAAAAAGGACAAGAATCCCGTTAAATTATCTGAATCCCAGGATACTAAATGAGTACTTGCATTCACATATGACTGTAAGCTGTGGGGTTTCATTTGTGTGAACACACCCACTGGCTCCCTTCCCCGAGCAACACAGTTAGTGCATTACCTGCCTGTGGTTTGTTTTAAGTTATGTATATTAACATGAATGCAGGATGCTGAGTTCTTCTCACCAGAACCAATTATGGTGACTTCCTTACCATGCTGATCAGGGGCAAGAGACAGCAGAAACATTTCTGCTAACCAAGCCTTGTACATATTACATTGTGTGATATATACACAGAGAAAGTCTATAGGAGGCAGACTCCTTTGATCCTAAATGACATTCCACAGGAATCTTGTATTAATCTGGGGAGAATGATGCCTTGAGGTTTGGGCACCCTGTTATTCTTCCTTTTCCTCATCCTTCTAGTAATATAAAGATTTGTACTGAGGTCTGTTTGTAAAGAATCAGAATATCCCAGGCTCTACTTCACTTACTTTTCTGTTGTGTTTGTCTAAAATAATTTAATGGTGATTTTTATAAGTGGCTTTCTTAATACTCTGTTTTGTTTGTCGGAATTAACCAATCGAGGACACACACCGAGTAGAGGTTCTTTCATATTCAAAACTTCCTAGTTGAATATAATAGAAAGCTAATGCTTTTCCACAGTCTGATCCTTCTTCAGTAACATTGTTTGCCAAAGGCAAATGAATACCATTATCACACTCATACCTAAAATTAACTAAACATTATAATGCAAACTAATCTTTTAACAGTTTCACCTCTACAAAGAAAAAGCCCCACTTCTCTACACAATGAACGATCAATGCCTTAAATTTTAAAATATGCTTGCAATTTTTAAAGACTGCCAAGCGTGACTTGCCATTTTTAAAGGCTTTCATGAACTGTGGTTCCCAGGAAATGTATGTGTGATATCAACTTCTTTAGCAACATTCCACGACATTATGGTATTCTAACTATGTTCTGTGCATGACCTTAAGGTGATGGTCCCTGCATTCATTCTCTATCTGTTTCTACAGCAGTCATTGGTAGAATAAAGGGCAACTTGTATCTGAGTCTTTGGAGGTTCCTTATCACATCCTCAACTTGATGAGTAAAGACTTACTAAGAGCCTTTCTATGCTTGTTCTGATAACAGAAAACGGCTGCTACCAATTTCTAGACTACAGAAATCCAGATGGTCATCAGTTGGCAGCAATGTCTTCATTCCCTCTGATGCCATCTAGTGATGGTCTGAGTTTTTACAGCCCAGCTCTTAAAAATACACTTAAAATAGGTTGTCATTGGCATCCTTACAATTCATTTTAGATCTGGGGCCTCCAACATGAGGCATGCAGCAGCCCCCAGTATTCCCACACACCAGTGGTGGGATTCAAAAACTTTTTTACTACCGGTTCTGTCGGAGTGGCTTGGTGGGTGTGGCAGGGGAAGGAGACTGTAAAATCTCCAGTCAGAGGTGGGATTTGTCGGTTCTCCGAACTACTCAAAATTTCTGCTACTGGTTCTCTAGAACTGGTCAGAACCTGCTGAATACCACCTCTGCCACACACCCAGTTTGGGGCATCTGCTAACTCTCTGCATCACCTAACCTTGAGAACATGAAAAGATGGCCTGAGAAAAATATGGCCTGACTGAAAAAATGATAATAATAAGAGGGGATATCCTGCAGTACTTAGTGGATGTAATGGAAGACGTTCTGTCCAGTTTCCCTTCCCCTGCTGCCATTTAGTGTCGCCATTTTGCAACCCACACTATCCCTTTAAGATCACTGTGTCTGCCAATTCTGCAAAACTGGAGGCCTCATTTTATATGGATGCAGTAGCACCAGTATCCCCATTAACACCTGAAATGATTATGAAACTATTGAATGAAGCTGACTGAGATTGCTTAACTCCTGCTTAACTGCTAGACATTTTGTTGTGGTAATTCCCCGTTAGGAGAATGAGCGCACACAGGGAGACCTAGTGAGAGTGGTGAAGAATAACACAAACCAGCACACAGATACACTGTATAGTAAAACGTAGGTTTTTACTTCCAGTAAATGGTTAAGCAAAGTCCAACAAGCAGTCCAAGTCATTCACGGTTAAAGCAGTCAGTTTCCAGTCCAGGGATGATCCAATAACAAAATCCAGTATAAAAAACAGTTCAGTAACAGACTTACATCGAATCAAGAATAATTATGATCGGCAACAATCAATAGGGAAATGCAGGAATGACAACACTCTCAACAACAGGAGAACAGAACAACCCAGGTTTCTGGCTCCATCTTATGGCCATTTGAGGAATCATGCCCAATTACAATTTTAGCATTCCCTTAAAGAGACAGTATTAAAATGTCTATCCTGGTTTATATATTTTCCAACCCAACTGTTAGGTGACTTACATTCCTAACACATTTTCATAGGGTTTGCATAACCAAAGGGTTGTAGTGAGTATCTGGCCCATGGCTTCTGTGATTGTCAAATATATAAGTTTCTATCTGGCTTCCTTTCTGCCAAGACAGTGACAGACTGAAGTACAGCAAGAGATTTGGCAATTTGGCAGTTATTAATTTCTGTGACTTTTCGTAAGGCTGAATGAATAGAAGCAGGAGCAAGAAAGAATAAGTATTGTGTGGTTATAAAAAGACAAAAATATCTATTCCAGACTAACTCGTCATGGCTTTATACCAAATTGTGCTTCTGAAAAACATTATACACATATATTTAATATTTAATGGCTTCTGCATTTGTAATACACACACTTTGAATGAATCAAGGAATTTAAATCAGACTTCCATCTAGGACTGCTACTTTTCTCTGCAGGAATATACTGTACAAATCCATTTGGTAATGTCAGTCTTTGAAAAAGTAAATCAGCTGGTCATAACAACATTAAAAGAGCATGAATATGGGGGATTTATATGCACCAATGCTTCACAGCAGAGAGAAGTGGTTTTCCATGAACATATATGTAGATGTCTTCAGATATGGGCAAAACCCGTGCAGATGCTGTTGCTTTAACAATTTGAAACAGTATGCTTTATTTACATTGTCATATATTGCAAAACAATTCATCTGAAGGGTTTGCACAGCTTTATGTTCTGACAAATCAGACTAATGAGTATATCTAGTTCAGGAGTCTATTTGTGACAATGACAAGGAAGATGCTACCTAAGAGAAGAACATGAAATCCAAAAGCAGGGCATGATGGCCACTGCCTTCTCTTGCTCAGGACCTCTTGTCTGACATTCAGAAGTAGGGTGCCTCTGCAATTAAACTATGATGTCTAGTACCCACAGCTATGGACTGCCTTTTATAGCAAAGAGAGGATAGAGAACCAGAGATGTCAGTGAAGGAAAGGAGCCACAGTGCCCAGCAGTCCCTCATTTAATTCCATGATGGAGCAGGAAGAGCTTTGTGCACCACCAGGGACCACCTGAGCCATTGTGGACAATAAGATGATTGACACAATGTCAAACTTTCTGAGCTGGCTTGGATGCTGGTAGCTTCCTAGCCAGCTATTACTTCCTGCTTAAGGCAAAGACAATTTTGTAAGTACCCGCAAAAACTTAAGAAAAACTTCCTAAACTTTGCTAAGTGTTGTTATACCGTGTGTAAACCCTGCTGTATGAACCTGTGTTCCCCTTGCTATAGACTGTAATTGTTATTGCTACATAATGTTTTACTATGCTGCTCTTCCCTCCACCCCCTTTTTTTGGGTACATAATCATAATAAAACAATTCTAGTCTAATAGCCTTAAACAGCTTTATCCTCCATTCTGGAAATAATTTATCTGTTGTGTAAGGAAAACCTACAATTTTCTTTTTTGTTGCTGTTGTTGCTTTCGGAATACAGCACGCAAACTAACTTTAGCCAAGACAGAATATTGTATTTTTTTTCCCAACAAAAAGATTACCATTTTCTAATTATAACTGATAATTACAATGTTTTATAATATTATAATCTTTCCTGGTGTATTAATAGCAATTTTACATAATGTATTCAGAGCTAAGTCTGCTCTGTATTTAATCTTTATCTGAATCATTATGGAGTTGTGAGAGCAGCTTTAGAGTTAGGGTAAGAGCCTTTTCTAATGTTCTGTCATTATCTATTCATAGTTAAGTAAAATATTTTACTTTCATGATTTCCATATTTTTTAACTGGGGCTACACTTACATGAATTAAGTTGGGTTTTTCAGAAGAATTGTACTAATGGCACGTAAATACATATGCTACAACCTGTCTTCCATCTTGGAAGCAGGAGGGCATTCTTAACAAGATGGCAGACAAGACCAACAAGCCTTGGTCATGCCACAAGGACCAGTGTTTACATGGAGAGGCCAGGAGACAGAACAATTTCCTTTTCCAATAACTTCAGTAGGATGGAGTCTTCAGTACCCTCCAGGCCAAACACAAAGAATGGTCGGTGTAGCTCGAGAGTTAACCATTTTTAGTTTGGGCTCCTCTGTCTGCTTTTATCTGTGAGGTGCCTAATCTCAGGTCACTTCCTTTTTTGACTTTCTTCACAGATAATAAAAGTTCTCTGATTCTCCTTCCAGGATGATGTAACTGGAAAAATGCTAGGTTTGGCCTCTATCTCTCTCATGTTGATGAGAAACAGAATTCTGTATTGGTTTACTTTATCAAAATAAGTACCCACCCGTGCAACAGTCTCCCTTGTTTTTAGCCATTCTCCCAGTGAAATGTAAATTCTCAAGGCTAATCATTCCCTTTTCAAGTGTAAGAATGCAAAACACCAACAACAATAATAACAGCAATTGCAACTCTGGATAGAAATTAATACACAGAATAGCCTGCCTCCATTTCTTTTATTGTTTTGCTCTCAGCAGCTCCTTGCTGCTATACAGCAGATGCACTAGTGAGGTTTTCAATTTGCCCAGTTCATACAAGTTCAAATGCATACACTAGGCTGACACTAAACGACTTTCTGAAATGGCCACTGTGGAATTTTCTGTCTCCCTCTCCCTTTGAAATGATTCTGAAGTCAGGAAGTTCACCTAGTATATTAGTAAAAGCTTCTGTAAAGAGGTGTTCTATGTGGAAAAGGTAGCAAGGATCAAGTATTGTAGCAGTCACTATGGCAACCATTTTCTTTGCATGCCAAAGTAAATAATCACCTAAAACCATAGTAAAGAAGTGAAAACTTGCCTGAGATAGAGCTCACTTCATTATCCTTCCTATTGTCCAGCTTCACTCTTTTCTGCCAAGGTTGTTATTCCAGTCTAAAAATAGAAATTAGATTTCGTATCAACAGTGCACCAAATGACTATCATGATGGCTTCGCAATGAACAGAATGAAATCCATCCATTTGGGAAAATAAAAGTCTATGCAAAATGATAGCCATAATACTTGGACATTAACTAAGACAAGGATACAACTTTAACTGAGCAAACCTGCTAGCAGCCCTTTTAAATTCACGTAATGTCAGCAAACGGTGGTTGAGATTCAATCCATTTTTATAAGTTGGGAAAGAAATGATGCCACTACAAACAGAAAAATATAGCAACTCTGATTGTAGTTTCTATGACAATATCACCAGTACATCAGTTACAGAATGGCAAGCCGCCAAAATCCCAAAGTCAGCTAGACAGATATGGAGCTAAATTTATGCATGGTATTAAGAAAACACCTCCACAGCAGTATGTTCAAATACACAACACTTGGTTACTTTATATGAGTTTTTGTCTCCTGGGCAAATAACTCAATTTCAAAGTACTAGAAGATATAATTGTAAATCCATTCTGTGAATTCTTGGTATTATCTGGCTAATGAGATACTGGAAGACTGGAACACACAGGTGTCCTCTCCCATCCTCAAGAAAAAAAATAAATCAGATGGACTGTAGACCTGATGGCAGAAAGTAAGAACAATAAATTGTTAAGCAATCAATCAACCAACCAACCAAATCTTTATTATGATCATCGATCAGCATAAGGACAGTGGGATAATTAATATTTTATATATACATATATATATATATATATATATATATATATATATATATATATATGTATGTATGTATGTATGTATGTATGTATGTATATGTATATGTATATGTATATGTATATGTATATGTATATGTATATGTATATATATGTATATGTATATGTATATGTATCTTTGGTTATTCAGGTTTTCTCCAGCGTAAAATTGGAAGTATCTAGGCAACATTTCGATGAAGTCTCATTCATCATCTTCAGGCTTGTGTCTTGGCTCTGTGCTTCTCAGAGTTCTCTCTTACTCTGAGAAGCACAGAGCCAAGACACAAGCCTGAAGATGATGAATGAGACTTCATCAAACGTTGCCTAGATACTCCAATTTTACACGGGAGAAAACCTGAATAACCAAGATCCACATACAAATACCCACGAGAACCTCAGAAAACAAATATATATATATATATATATGTATATGTATATGTATGTATGTGTGTGTGTGTGTGTGTGTGTGGTATTCAGCTTTGTTCGGAGTATTTTCCCGTCATTATAGTTTTGCTTTTAAAGTTGTAGCAATGTTTGGCAGAATCTCATCTGCCATCATCAGGCTTCTGTATGTGTTCCTGTGAGTCAGACTTTCACAGCCGTTTCAGTCTGACTCACAGACGAACACAATACAGAAGCCTGATGATGGCAGATGAGATTCTGCCGAAACGTTGCTACAACTTTAAAAGCAAAACTATAATGACATGGGAAAATACCCGAACAAAGCTGAATACCATAAATGTAAGTACCCACGAAAACTTAAGAAAACATATATATATTAGACTATATATATAGTGTAAAAAAATCTATAGAGTAAAAATATTAAATATAAAACCCACATAAAATTATTATATGGTAACTAAATCTGTCACAATGCAAAACGTGCTAGCTAACAATTTAAATATTCATTAAGCCTAATTTGAGGCACAGGTCATCATCTGAAGGATTTGAAGGGCTGCTGATGCCACTGTATGTTGTGGTAGGATTAGTGTGTGCGAGCAGCAAAGAAATATAAAGTATTCCTGTATGCCTTGGATATTTATACAATAATGATGAAATGAGGCTAGCACAAGTGTTTTTGTAATACTGACTGTGGAAAAACATATGCTCTGTTGTTTCTGTGTATAGAGAGCCACTTTGTTTCACTGGGTAGGGCATTATCCTCTATTGGCCTTCAAGGATACCTGAGGGGAGGGCATGACATTGTGCCTGGGTAAAGGCCCTCCAGTGGCTAGATACTTGGAGGTTGATTAAGTACATCATTGGGGAGGCAGAATACCTGTTGGGTTCTCTAACAATAAAGGTTGGGGATCTGGATAGGTCCATTTGGCACTCTGCATTTAATATATGCTGTTTAGTAAGAGTTTTCGCATGATCATCCTATGCCCTGATGAGTAGAAGACCAGGGGAGCAATCCAAGGATGAGATTTTAGTTGCCGTTGCCCTTTTCCATGTGGATTAAAAATAGTGCCTCATAATTAATGGAACAAGGCCAAGAGGAAAAAAGGAGAGTTTGAGCCAATAATGGAGTATAGTTACCCATACTCAAGCCTCCCCTTTAATGAGCCCTGTCTCCAGTCTCAAGCATGAAGCATTAGAGACCCATTTGAGGACTTGAAGGGCTGATCATAGAAATGTAGATTCTAATGGTGCAAAGTTAGAGAAGTGGGCACACAGCCCTATAAATTCTACCATTGGCTTGGCTTTGAATAGTCTGAGTGCTATATAATGGCCATTTCTTGCCTTGAGAAATTTGAGAATGGCAGTTGAGCTCCTGTGTGCATTTTCAGCCACATAAACTCCATGAAATTTCCTGCTCTTAGCAGAGTGAAGGAGAACCTACGGCCATCTATCCTCCAGGAGTGGCTTTTAGGTCTTGTGGCAAATGCCATCATTTTGGTTTCCTAATAATTAAGTACTAACTGGTCTTCCTTGCAACGCTGTGTTGTGCTTTCAGTGCTCTTTTGAGGCCAATAAAGAGTTCTTGAAAGTATTGTTACATTTTCTGCCCAGAATAGAACAGAAATATGTTTCCCAGCAAGATTTTTGAGAGGAATTCATGTTGAACCTACCATGGAATTTACACAGAAATTAAATAGGAATGGGGCCTATATACGCCTTTGCTATGACACCTTTCTAAATTTCAATGGTCCTGGGATTATTTTTTACTTTGAGTGAGGTCCCTTCATGAAGCATACATATTAAATAAAATAGGTGTTGGTCAATTGAGAAGGCCTCCAATTCCCCCCACAAATTAATAAGGAATATTAAATGAAATGCTCCTTTAAAGTCTATAAAAGCAGCATATAGGGTTAAAGGAGGAGAATTTTTCAATGAGATAATGGATACTGATCAGAGGTAGATCAGCTTTCCCTAAAACCAACTTGCTCCTCTGTAAGTATGTTTTCTTGGCCTAACTGCTCCTGGAATTTTCATTGTAGGTGTCCTCTCTAGAATTTTCTGATAGTGTTGAGGAAACTGATTGATCTATAATGGCAGAATTGTCATTTTTCCTTTTTTGTATATGGGGACAATGATTGCACTGTTTGGAAGCATTTAAAAAACATTCCTCAGTTACCAGGAGCCAACATGGAATTGCCAAAAAGTCATGTAAGATCAACTCTTATTTCTTTTTGGTGGAGTTACCAGTCTATTAAAAATCATAGGAATGCCATAAACATTAGTGGCATGAATTGGCTCAGATTTAATTCAAATATTTGGTTCAAATTTAGTTGCATTATCTATTTGACTCCTAAAACAGAATCTTCAAATCAATTCAGCTTAGACATTTATCCAGTGTAGACATTCAGTTGAACTGTATTTAAGTGGAATCTTCAAATCAAAGCTTCACATCACCCTAGGCAGTATAACTTCATTTCAGTAATTGTGTGACCATGTGGCAAAATGTAAGCTGGAGACTGTGACTGCTAGGTGAATTCACATCTAATTTGATAATCAGTTGCACCTGATTAATCAAGTGTACTCAAGAAGGACTCATTCACAGCTTTGCCTCAGGCTGGAAAATAGTCTGGAGGGTAGTGGCACAGATCTCTATTGTAGGATCTGTGCCATACAATTTCTTTTTATGAGTGAATTAATAAAAAGGTTGCTAATCGGATTTGTGTATGATATGAAACTGAGAGAGACAGCTCACATAGTATAAAAATAATCAAGATTTATAAAAATCCTGGCAGATTCAAACACTTGGCCCAGACAAATAATTTGACAGGAATAATTATCAAGTTGTGTGTGTGTGTGTGTGTGTGTGTGTGTGTGTACACACATACACAAATATTAGGGAGATCTACCATACAGCAGTATGTATATTAAAGTAATAGTGTAAACTCTCAAAAGATATATTCTACTTTTGCATTTGTCAGACACTTTTTTAAAAAATATTATGTTAACTTCTAGACACCATATTTTCAGAAAACCATATATAAAGAGGAAATGCTCACAAAAGGATGATGAGGAATCTGGACACTACATTATATAAAGAATTGTGGTGGTGGTGGTGGTGGATGAACAAAGATAAAGAAAAAGCTTTATAACATTCTTCCAAGGCTTAAAAAACTGTCAAAAAAAAGAGAGAAAAGGAGAAGACATTCCCTATCCCTTCAGAAAGGCAATAAGCAGAACCAATGGGCAGACATTTGCTGACACTGGATTAAGCAATGAAAAATCATTAAAAACTAGATGAAAAGTCATCTAATGGGGTAAAGGTTGATTATATATCCCAGTAAAGATGGGATACACAATTGTCAAGAATTATATTAATTGCATTTGGCACTGAGCAGGGAGTTGGTCTAAATAACCTTTAAGATCCCATCTGATGATACATTTCTGTGGTCTCAGCTAATTAAAAGGTCCCTATTTTTTCAAATAAAAAAAAAAGAGATGTGGTGGCTCAGTGGCTAAGACGCTGAAGTTGTCGATCAGAAAGGTCAACAGATCAGCGGTTTGAATCCCTAGCGCCACACAACGGAATGAGCTCCCGTTACTTGTCCCAGCTTCTGTCAACCTAGCAGTTTAAAAGCATGTAAAAATTCAAGTAGAAAAATAGGGACCACTTTGGTGGGAAGGTAACAGCGTTCTGTGCACCTTCGGCGTTTAGTCGTGCCAGCTACATGACCACGGAGAAGTCTTTGGACAACACTGGCTCTTCGGATTTGTAATGGAGATGAGCACCTCCCCCTAGAGTCTACTACTTAAACTTGCATGGATTGTTTAGTGTGTGTGTGTGTGTGTGTGTATCTAACATAGTAGCTTGGGTCAGTTAGTCCAGCCTTTCCAGGGATTCACAGTGGGTAATATGCTTCACTGTCAATTAAGGGACTTTTTCAGTGAAGAGTGTTCCAACTATAAAAAATAAATAAATCAAAACTCCATTCTTACATTTTCTTTTGTTTCATTTTATTGTCTTCCTTTGTATGGCACCAGTTTGCACTGTTGAGTCAGAAGATGTGAGCTTTGTGGATTTAACTGACATACCAGCCCTAGAGCAAGGAATTATTTTCTTTCTTTTTTTTATGGCTGACAGCTTGCCTCTGGATGTTAATGAGTAGCAGTTCAAAAATGTATTCTTGGCCAAGAAAGGTGTCATAGTTGATGATACTGAGACAAAGCAGTGACCTTGGAAGACTTTTCAATGTGGCTCGGAGCACCCACAAAGTCCTAAGAATGTCAGGTTGAAAGAGTGCAGGATGATGCGAGGCAAAATACCATGGAAATATCTGGTGTGAAATACTTGGAAAACTAGACTGGTTCCGCTGTTTTCTTACAAAGCAGAAATTGAAGGAATCTTGCATCGTGCTTAGCTTTAGTATGCTACATGACCATAACCCCCCTGACTTATTGCTGGTAATTATAACTAAACCAGAAGATATTAACCAATCAAACTGGAAATAAATAAATGAATGAATATACATTTCTATACTGTACACAGGTAGATGAACCAGATGCAGAAGTACCTGTGAAAATGGAATGGTTTTTAATGAATAAGTAGAATATTAACATTAATTAAATGTGGTAACATTAATGATCATATTTCATGCCAGAATTTATAATCCTGCCTAAAGTAACTATTGCAACTTTCTCGGAAGCAACCACACATGGAGATAACATACTAATAAAGGAGAATATTGTAGCTCAGGGTTGAAATGAGGGTTCCTTGGTTGAGCTGGGCTGATTTCTTGCAAACATCACTAACACTGATGATGTTATCTAGTTTGGGTTGTTTGCAAGAAAACGATCAAGCTCAGAGGAGATAACATATCTTTACAATATTAATGTATATGTTCTTGAATGCACACGCATTTGCCCAAACTTTTTGAGGATTTACCAAGATTTTGCACAAAAGAATTTCAAAGGCAAATTTCTTTACATTCTCATGGCATCCATATATATCTTGGAAAAGGTAGTCTTATTTACCAAAATAAATGTAAAAATCCCTTAGGATCAGTCAAATACTGTGCGATATCCCAGGATTAGTATGGTATATTTCAAATGTGGGGCTTGCCAGGAAATAACAACGCATAGTTCCTACTCTCAGTGAAGTTAGGATTGCTGTACAAATGAACGGGAAGGAACTTGAATTCATCTTTGGGTCAATCTATCACATTTTTTTTCTAGAATCGCAGCATTTATCATGTGATATATATTGTGCTAGTAGTGAATCTGTAGATAGACTCAGCATATGGCAACGAGTTGAGTTGTGCTCTCCTGCTAGCATTAGCTGAGCTGTCATGCCTTAGGAAAACAATTATGATCCAGCAGTAAAATATCTTTACAAAACACAGAAGCAAGTATAAGAGTTGCGTTTGGGAGGGAGGGTTACCTACCTGTAGACACAACAATATCCAGCAGAGGAAGGGATTGCCTCCTTTCTTACATATCCCAAGCATCTGCAAATCTACAAAAAACTAAGTTAAACTAACCTTCTGGTCTTGCCTAAGAGTTATGGGAGAGCAAAGACAAGTCCACTGAACTAGTACAAATCTACTTGCTAAACATAAGACTGGTGTTCACTGACCTTCTGGCATTCTTTGGAGAACTGAAGATGTATCCAAAACTACAAAGCGAAGAAGAAAAATAAAAGCCATCGTGAAAATACCTAAGAACAATGCTGAGAAACTACTGAATATTAAGTTGCGGTTAGAGGTGCTCCATGTTGGACTACAGAAAAGTAAAAATAAAAAGCTTCAATTTTATCATTGCATCCAGCTTTGCTGGAAATTGAACCTGAGATATTTGTCCCTCAAAAGCAAGGGATGTATGTTTAGGGCAAATATAAAAACTTGTTTTTCCATTCAAAAAATTATTCCGTTAAAAAAAAAGACACTTTCTGTCTTATCTGTTGTCTCTTATTAGCAGTAGTCCAGTTCTTCTGTTTGATGGCTATAAATTCAGTAACATGATTGCAGCAACGTGCAGGCTGGCTATTTGTAATTTACAGTTTCATCTTGGAAGTATTATACCTGCACAGATCTGCTTGTTATGTGGGGGGAGGGAGAGACCAAATTTGTCTCCTTGTGTTTCTGCATTACAACAATATAAGTCTGTGCTGGATTTATAAGTGGCCATTGAAATCCATTTATGCTAAAAGGTGCATTGGGTACAATAGCTGATAATCATTCATAGTTAATTACTGGCTGATCTCTAAAAATAGTCATGCTGGAGTTTTCATAAGAACTACATGACCTTCTCTTTTTTTGTCTCTTTGTTTCTAAGTATTTATACTTCTTCAGTGTTAAAGTGCTAAAGAACAGGTCACCATTTACTCAGTATCAGGATGGGGAACCCCTTAAGGGTCAGTTACAATGACATGGAATTTCCAAAGGAAAGAAGAAAATTTGTATTTTTCATATCCTTCTTTATTATTATTTTAAACATTCTAAAGTCATTTCAATATCTGGTGTTTCTAAAGTGATACCTACAGTATTTCTTCTCTTAAAGAGAGTGGCAAAAAGCAAAGGTGGCCCTTATGGTTTTCTTTCCTCCCATCTGGGAACACTATTGTATAATACAAACCTGCTTTGTCCTGTTTTTATGAACAAAACCCACCATATATCAGTCTTCGTAAGGAGTTCCCCCATGCATAAAGAGATCTATTGAACTTCTAACGGGAGCAGTAAATAATCTGCGAAAAAAGGAAAAGTTGCTAACTTAATTAATCTGGCACCACTGTAGGAGTGCATTCAGTCAGATAAGAAATCAGTTCTCCTTCAGTGAAATTGAAGCGTTTTATCCTTTCAAGGAAAATGTGTCATTTAAATCTGTTTATTTATTGTCAAGCCCAGTATGAGCTACATTTTAAAGAGCTCAACATCGTTAGGCAGCACTACAGTTTTTATAGTACCAACATTTAGAGGAACACAGAAGCGTCATTGCAGGAACTCTATTCATCTTTTCTTTCAGGATCTGAACAAATTTGAAGTACTTTGAAGCTCAAAAGATGCCAAGTATTTCTGAGTTCAGTTCCAAGTAGAAGAGAAAGAGACCACTTCCACACAGAGATTCATAAAGTCTCATAGCACATCCAGTCATGGTTGTGGCAATAGAAAGCCTTTCTTTCTTTCTTTCTTTCTTTCTTTCTTTCTTTCTTTCTTTCTTTCTTTCTTTCTTTCTTTCTTTCTTTCTTTCTTTCTTTCTTTCTTTCCTTCCTTCCTTCCTTCCTTCCTTCCTTCCTTCCTTCCTTCCTTCCTTCCTTCTTTTCTTCCTTCCTTCCTTCCTTCTTTCCTTCCTCTCTCTTCTTTCTTTCTTTCTTTCTTTCTTTCTTTCTTTCTTTCTTTCTTTCTTTCTTTCTTTCTTTCTTTCTTTCTTTCTGTCTGTCTGTCTGTCTTTCTTTCTTTCTTTCTTTCTTTCTTTCTTTCTTTCTTTCTTTCTTTCTTTCTTTATCTATCTATCTGTATCTAGTTGTCTCTTTTCCTTCCTTCCTTCCTTCCTTCCTTCCTTCCTTCCTTCCTTCCTTCCTTCCTTCCTTCCTTCCTTCCTTCCTTCCTTCCTTCAATATGCTGCCACAGCAATTACTGAGTGTTGCTGTATAAGATGGTATAAATCATTAGTGTGGTAATGGCCAGGGTGCTTGCTGAGAAATATTTTGAGGGAGAGAAGACTAAGATGTATGCCCTATTACAATGGATATGGGCTAATATAGTATATTGTATCTATCTTCTCTTGATTTGGTTTGATTGAAAGTGTTGGACCCTGTTGCTCTACAACAAGGAAGTCTATAGCAAAGTCTATGGCAAGGTTCTTTAAAAGGGTTGACAGGACTATCCAAGGGATTGCTGTCGTTAATGTTATTCTTTATAGAGCTATTACTGTAGTTATATTAGCAGTTATTAATTTACTTTCATATAATAAAAGTTTGGATGTAGATCAACAATCTGAAACTTAATGAAGGGGTTAATGAGTTTGAGAGTTTATAGACCCTTGGTCTAGGCACTAGGCAAGATATTGGCCAATGCCAACTTCTAAGATTTTCTTCTGGGATTTTTTTTCTTTCCACTTCAATTTATAGTTTTGGTACCCCTAATAGTCTCTCATTCATATGTTAGTGAGACAGGATCCTGCCACCTTTCAGGTCCAGACTAGGTCAATAGCTGCCTGATTCTACTACTTGGTGAGACGTAAGATTTAGCAACAATAAAGGTATATTTACTTAACAACTTACCAACATTTTCTCCTCCCTCTCTGCTGCTTAGAATCTCAAATTTGGATCACATTTTGTTTACTTAGCAATAGCACTTAGACTTATATACCGCTTTATCGTCGTTTCTAAGCAGTTTATAGAGTCAGCGTAATATTACCCCCAACAACTTGGGTCCTCATTTTACCCACCTTGGAAGAATGGAAGGCTGAGTCAACCTTGAGCCTGGTGAGATTTGAACTGCCAAATTGCAGGCAGCAAAAGTAGCCTGCAGTATTGCACTCTAACCGCCGCGCCACCACAGCTCACTTATAATGAACAATGATGCTTCTACACAGGGGTGGGATTCAAATTTCTTAACAACCTGTTCTGTGGGTATGGCCTAATTTGTGGGCTTGGTGGTCATGTGACTGGATGGGCATGGCTTGCTGACTGGGTGTGGCTTGGTGGTTGCATGACTGGCTGGGCATGGTTTGTATGTAAATATTGTAAATATTTATGTAAATACTGATTTTTTAATAAAAAAGATCAACTTTTACCCAAAATCAGGCAAAACAGGCAGGCAGATTGAGTTGCTCACAGACTCACAGATTCACTCAGAGATCTACCATTCTGCAATCTGCTACCTGAGTCTGCACTGAAAACTAGAAGCTTCAGTCCTAAGGAAGGTTCAGCCCTGCTTTTAGATTAGTTAGAAAGCAAGAAATCCAATGATTTCCTGCTTTCTAGCTTATCTAAATCTCCCAGCAGAGCTGATAGTCGGAACAGCTGATGGTCGGGGGAACAAAAGGAAAAATATCAATTTACCCAAAATTAGGCGAAGGCACAGTGCAGGCAAGTTGGATGGCATGCATGCCAGGTAAGCAGTGAGAGGGCGGGGAGGGGCCAGCCAGTGGCACAATATGCTGGTTCTCCAAACTGCGCAGAATCGTGACAACCGGTTCTACAGAACCGGTCCGACCGGGTAGAATCCCACCCTTCCTTCCAGAGATCTCTATGGCTCTCACCCAGGTGATGTTCCAAAGGTATTGAAGATTTGGCATTGCTCCTTGGCCTGAGGGTAGGATGGTAGTTGAGTCCTTGTCATTTTGGGAGGGGTTTCATTTTTAGACTGTTGTGTTTTCTGGATCTTATTATATTCACAATTTAATTTTTTTAATTTTATAAAAAAAGCTGCTCAGCATCATCTGCAATCGAATAGTCTCTAAATTTAATAAAATAAATAAATATACTTTTAATATAATAAAACATAATGCGGTACCTGCAGTTCCTCATTTGATTTTGAGATGTTGAAAGCCCACTAAGATATCTCAGATATCAGAGCAGACTAGAAAAATAAAATTAGCATTTGCCTCTAGACCATTGTTTAATAATTCAAGGTGTGGAAAAAAATAAAGAAATGCTTTAAAAAATGCAAACCTTAATTACATGCACAGAATTTAACAATGGATTAAAGTCTAATTGAAGGCAGGTAGAACTGCACAAATTATCACTGGTGGAACTACAGTATTCAGGGGCACCAGTAAAAATCAAGCCAGTAAAAGTCCTAAGGAGATAAGAAGTTCGGTGAAGTAGCTTCTTTACGTGAGACTTTACAAAAGGCTGCTGCTATTTGTGTAGTCATTTTCATTTCTCGGAGGAGAAATGCAGTTGCTTCATATAGGTAAGATATTTCTTACAAAAGATACACAGCAAACATATGTCTGCATATGTACCTAGAGAGGGCAGATTGAACACGCAGCAATTTTATAATTCCTGAATGGTATAATAGAATTTGCAATCTTGAGCTCTTTGGTTGGTGGGTTTCATTACTGGATGCAAATTTCTCACCTGTGGGGCATATAGTAGTAAGAAATAACTAATATGCCTGTTTAACTTTCTGTACCATATTTATTTCACCATATATTAGAATATTTTAGTTCATATTTGTGTTATTCTATCTGCTTAGCTCTATCAAAATTTAAAATCTTTCACTAAGAATTACAATATAATCTTGCCTCAATAATATTGAATATATAAAAATCCTTGCCAGATGCTGATACAATATTATGATATTCCACTTTTGTTATATTTTCTTTCCCTATCTCAGTTTTTCTAATAATTGCTAGATTTAGCTTTATTTGTCAATATATTAGTCCTATTGGAAATAATATAAGTAATAATCAAAACACTAAATTCCAAAATACTGAATTCCACTGTCAACTGAGCTTGGTTTAGCATTGTCATTAAATTATGCCTTTGTTCAGTGACATAGTTATAGCCAAAAACTGAACCTCCTTGTCTTGACATGGAATGAGGCTGTGAACAATCATCCGAGGTTCAGACTCCCCGTGGGGATAGTTGAGGATAGAAGAGGTCAGCATTTGTAATCTGATAACCGTAATGCCTTCATTTGACTGGCTTTTACTAAGAATTGTACATATTCTGAAACAAAGAATAAATGAAAAGAGACGTGGTGGTGCAGTGGTTAGAATGCAGCCCTGCAGGCTAACTCTGCTGACTGCCAGCAATTTGATCATCGCCTGCTCAAGGTTGACTCAGCCTTCCATTTTTCTGTGGTTGGGAAAATGAGGACCTAGACTATCGGGGACAATATGCTGATTCTGTAAACCATTTAGAGAGTGCTGTAAAGCACTATGAAGTGGTATATAATTCTCAGTGCTATTGCTATGGAATGGATTTCTGAGCATTTGTAAAACAATAAACATATTAACTTTTAACAGCATGCAAAAACATTGACACAACACCATTTTTTCCCATGGCAGATGACAAAAAGCCTACATGGCATCCCTCTCCTTATCATCGCTTGTGTAATTTGTAAATAATATCTATCAACAAACTAAACATTCAGAAATCCACTGAGTTTAGCTCAAGATACTGTCTGGGTGTCAGGTTTGGGAGGAGCTTTTGATCAATCTGTGGTTTGTTTGCTTTTTAAAGAATTCTTTTGTTTCACATCACAAAAAAGTTCAGTTTGGCTCTGGCCTTGCTTGGTCGAAATACAGCAAGTTAATTATGTAATGTTGTCACATTCCACAATGAAACTTGGGTGACCTTGAACTCTGGGAGATGAAATGAAAGAGAAAGAATCATATAGATTAATTATGTAATGGTTGTCAAAGTCCACCATGATGCTTAGGTAACTTTGGACTCCTTGCTTTGTAAGAATGAAATGCAGGAAATGTAAATCATGTATCTTGCCTTGAGGTCTTTGGAATTCAGAGTGGTATATAAATACAATTAAATGAACTGTAAAATATATGGATAGTGCATATGGATAAATAAAACTATGCCTTGTTTAAATTTGAAGAAGTGCCTTTCACTTGTTTTTCTTTCAGAACATGTGCAACAAATTCAACCATGATCTCTTCATTATAAATCTTTACTGTCAGGACTTCCCGTGTTATTTATATCAGATCACTTCAGACTTCGCTCTACAATTCAAATGGTTAGCCTGAGGCACTCATTTTTTTTCCCAGCAATGGAGATCAGTTAACTGAAATTTTTAAAGATGCACGCGGGCATGGAGAAAGGCTTGTCAAGGCTTGGTTTTATTTAAATCAATTCTTGAAATTTAATGTATCAATCAGAGACACATATGTCAGAGCAGACTTCAGTTAAAAATAAATAAAAGTAGTGCCCTTCTCTAGCTGTTTGGAGACTGGTACTTGCTATACCTTCATTGGATTGGCTCTCTCTGGGGTCAGGTCTAGAAGATGGAAATAAATAAATAGATAGATAGATAGATAGATAGATAGATAGATAGATAGATAGATAGATAGATAGATACTCCAAAACAGAAATTAATGAATATCCAAACTTACTAATTTTTAAATGCAGCAAAAGCATCCATATCGAACCATTTTGTCCTACCTTTGGTGGATGATATACATACAGTACTAGCTGGCATTCTACTCTGGATCATAGGGGCAAGCATATCATACTTTTTGTAGAGATCATAAGTCACACCTCCCATCCATCAAATAATATGCAAGGTAGAAATGCTCTTTGTGAAGATCCTTAAACATGGAAGTCATAAATGGTGCAGAGTGTGGTGGTGCAGTCTTTGGGGCCCCTAGCATGGCCCATATTACATCACTGTTCTGGGAGCTGCACTGGCTGTCTGTTTATTTCCAGGTGCAATTCAAGGTATTATTACCTATAAAACTCTGCAGGGCATGGGTCCAGGTTACTTGAAGAACCGTTTCACCCCTATAGGACACGCCTGTCCCCACTCATGCTGACAGAGGAGGCATGTTGCAGATCCCGTCAGTCAAGGAATTCCAGCTTGCAAGAGTGAGATAGTTTTTAATAAAATAAATAAATAAAACAAATGATATAAAGTTAAAAAAAATAAGACAGACATGCATGGCCAATGACAAGCAGTTAATCAACCTATTACAATATATATGTGGTAAAAGAGAGAAATACTGAAGAAACCTTCCATTTGATTATAAGTCTATAGTCTTATAACCATGGTAAGCCCTGCTGAATTCATTGGGCCTTTCTTCTGAATAGATATGGACACAGCTATACTGTAAATGATTATAAGCTTCATATTGAATGGTTTTCAATATTTTGCACATTTCACATGTATGACTTACTTCCTTAGCACTTTCCCAAATTATGATGACCTCAGTGTGACAACCCATACATTCTGGTGTCTTTGCACAAAAGACGTAGTTATGTAGTGCCATCGTGATGTCTGGCACAGGTTTGTCAGTTGCTTAATTCATATGCTGGTGTCCAGTGGTGGGATTCAATTTTTTTTTACTACCGGTTCTGTGGGCGTGGCTTGGTGAGTGTGGTGTGGCTTGGTGGGCGTGGCTTGGTGGGCATGGCAGGGGAAGGATACAGTAAAATATCCATTCCCACTCTACTCCAGAGGAAAAATACTGCAAAATCCCTGCTTTCCAGCTCCGTTCTCCTGTGTAGGGCAACAAAAGAAGACCCAGCTGATCAGCTGGGACTCAGGAGGCAGAGAATAGATGGGGGCAGGGCCAGTCAGAGGTGGTATTTGCCAGTTCTCCGAACTACTCAAAATTTCCTCTACCAATTCTCCAGAACTGGCTAGAACCTCCTGTATACCACCTCTGCTGGCGTCATGTTTGCATATGTTATCATTTATTTATTTCCTGCTGCCTTGCTAGTGTGGTTCCTGATCTTAGGCCTCAACTCAGGAAGGATCCAATACTGGATCTTTCTGAAAGAAAGGCACCATTCTCCATCCATTTTTCCATCAGAGCAGTAATTCAGTGTCCTAGGAGCCAACTTTCCCAAGGTTTTGAATTATTTTTTTTGGTCCCTTTAACATTCACTGAAGTCACTGCCAACCATGAATGCCAAATCCTGACCCATCCTAATCTATATAACAAGTGAGACTTAAAATCCAATGCAATGCATTAGTTGAGGAATCTACTTGTGTTACCATCACACATCCAATCCAATTTTTATAGCAGTCCCTTATGTGCCTGAGAGAGAGAAAAAAAACTTAATATAGGAAAAAGGCTGCATCTAGATATCTATAATAACATACTGGAAAAAGAGACGGCTGGTGGGCATTAACAATTTAGCAACAGATTTGGGAAGCATGCTTATGTGCACACTAAGAAGAAAATTCATCTTATTTACAATTGAAAGAATCTGCATTAAGCAGGTTCATTTTTAAGATTCTATATTTGGCTTTTTTTACTACTGCTGTCGATGGTGTCAACAGGTGTCAGAACCAGTGGGAGTTGGTAGCATTAGAAAATATATTCTGCCCTGATACAAGATAGTCAAAAGATGATAAATAATATTATTATTCTCAAATTGTTCATATCCAAGAAGGAGAAGGACATTCCTGAACACACCAGAACTTAGTTCCCAGGATCTAACGCTAACATTCCCTCTGCTAAAGGCCATCTGAGTGACATGGATTTATTTCACTCAAAAGGGCAGATTTTCCAACAGTATCCCTATAAATTGTGACAGATGCCTCTGGCTTTTTTTGGATTTCCCCAAATACAAATTCTGGGAAGACCAAACCACAACCAAAAAGAAAGTTGCTGAGGAAGAGGGGAAGTTTTGACCGACATAGGGATCCGTTGCAATTGCCCCTGTGTGCTGCAGCAGAGGAAGTCCCGGCTTTGACTCACCCCCTTGTGATACAGGATAGCAATATGAGGCAGACAGCAAACTTCCCCAGAGCCCTAGCTTTAAAATGAATTCTGATACAAATCATTTTGGGATTTAGCTTCTGTTTGTTAACTTGGTGAGATTATATTGTGCCTTTCTTCCAGAAACATGAATTGTTACTCTCTGTTAATTTTTTTTCTTAAAATACGCCTCCCCCTCATGAAGTTGGATGAAGAAATAGTGGTAGGATATAATGAAGTTGTTGAAATAACCCTGCCCCTTTCTCTCTCTCCCCCGGTTGCTTTCAGCACTTCTGTTTGTGGTAAAAATATTGGCCTTTCCTAGGTTACCAATCCAAACCAATTACTCTGCCAAACTTTACAATCAAGGGAGACAAGAGGGGTCACTATGGGCATTGTTCCCCTAGACCAGGGGTGTCAAACTCAAGGCCCACGGGGTTGGCCTGGAAACAACAAAGAACCGGACTGTAATGCTTCTGTCAGCAAACACTTCCCCCCACCCCGGCTCTGTTTTCACTGGCAGAGGGCTAGCAAAACAAACTAAAAACAAAGCAAAAGGAGAAATGTTTCCTCTTTTGCATTTGAGCATGCAAGAAGGGACAGGAAAGGAGAAAGGGAAAGAGGAAAGACAAAGAAAAAGAAGGGAAGATGGGAAGAGAGCAAGGAAGGAAAAATAAGGAAAGAGGGAAAGGAAGAAGAAAGGAGAATGAAGAATGAAGAATGAAGGAAAAAGAAGAAAAGGGAGGGAGTGAGGGAGGAGAGTATAATGAGGGAGGGTCTCTTCCTTAGCACTTGGCCATCACAGTCCTGCCCCCGACATGTGTCCTGTGTCACGCCCACAATGGCCATGCCCACCCCTGGCCCTCCGAGGTCAAACACAACCCTGATGCAGCCTTCAATGAAATGTATTTTGACACTCTGCCCTAGACAATTTCCACATCCTCACTACCTTCCCATTTAATACATCTTTTTCCCTTTCTCCCATTTTTAATTAAAATAGTATTTTTTTCCAGCATGGCTGTGGAGATCGCTTTCTCTTAAAAATGTTACAATTGGGTGAGCCTCCATTTCTTTTCTCTGCTCTTAATACGAAATTATGACAGAATATTTCATGGTACTTAGAGATCTTTAAAATGCTTCAAAGCCATTTGTCTTGGCTTTTTCTTTTTCTTTTCTTTTCTTGCTGCACCAGACTAAGATGTCTGCACCTCCAAATGTATTGTCCCACCATATAGAGTGAGTGCTAAGTTTTAAAATTATAATCTAGTTTATTTCATCAACTCTAAAGGCTCTAACAGATGGGCCTCAGTATTGTCAGACAAACCATTGTGCAACATACAAATAAAGTACAGATAAAACATTCAGTCAATTAAAAAATAGAAAGCCACCCAGACAAAAATAGTACTTCTTTTGCTCAATCTGCTTTGAGGTTTCTTGCTTGTAGCAAGTGCTATTTCTTTCTCTTTTTTTCTGCCAGTACCTAACTACGTTGTGTTTCAAAATCTAATGGCCATCTGTTGTAGCCTCGCGTAGAGAATTGTGAACTCATTTTTTCCCCACTGGCAAAAACCATGATTTTCATATTACAATGGCTGAGTTCACACAATGTGATACAGTAAATCCAGTCATAACTTTGCTCAATGGATGGAGTCACAAAGAATGGATCCTTCCGAATATCCAGAAGTTGCACCAGGAGGAGTAATGAGATTTCCAAAGTTTAACACAATATGAAATATTTCAAAGTGGGAACTTTTCTCAACCAGCAAACTGTAATGCATAGATTTTAGTACAGTTTCTTAATCTTGAACATCAACATCAACACTTTTTAAAAACTTTTAAAAAGGGCGAGAAGATATTGAAATACAATATACATTTAATACTTATTTTCCCTTACATTTCATAAATCAACTATAAATCATAGGAGATGTTTAATACCATATTTCATCAAAGCCTGCAGTGAGATTGGTCTTATATTCACAACATATTCAGCATTTTCGTTGTTTAATCTTGGCTGGAGGGAATGATGAAAACCCACTTTCACAAAGATACGTTGAATGAAAAAGCCTCCAATCGCACTTCACCAATATACTCATGTTCTTTGTGAACTTTCACTCCAGAGATGACTTTTTTCCCCAGTCGCTCCAGTGTGCGGATTGAATATCTCATGTTCATTTGTACATAGCATGTTTTTTGTGACTAGTGAAAGAAAAGAGTGTGACAGGGAAGACTGTCGGGGATAATTTTCCATTGCCACAGAAACTAGGACCAAAAATAATTAGTACAAATTGCAAATACCTATATTTTATTTAAATACAAAGAAACATTTCCTGATAGTAAAAACCGTGTATCAGTGGAACATCCTACCTATGCAAGTTGTAGGTTCTCGATCTTTAAAGTTTTTTAGACACAGCTGGACAGTTACTACACACTGTTGCTTTAACTGGTTTTCCTATATATTGCAGAGAATTGGGCGACATGATCCAACTCTACATTTCTATGTTTCTAACCCACATCCTGAATCATGGTGTCACTTGGAAAATATCTTTACATTGTGTGGAAGGCACTGGTGTCACACAGACCATAATTTAAGAGGATGAGAATTATAAAATGATACTTAGCTCTACTTTACAGAGACATGCAGCATATTTCTGGTTTTACAGAGTCCGCTGACAAAATCATCATTGTCAACATCAAGTCTATCAGCTACCGTATTTGCCGGTGTATAAGATGACTTTTTTGCCCTGAAAAACATGCCTCCAAGTGGGGGGGGGGTCGTCTTATACGCCGGTATATCCACTGCCGTCTATCGGATGCTTGTGGGACGCAGCGAAGGCGCCTCTGGCTTCCTGGATCCCCTGAGTCACTTCCGCCAAGAGCCTCCCCGCGTCTCTGAATGAGGTTCGAATCCCGCTCGCCTCGCTCCGCCCGAGGCTGCAGCGACTGGGGGCAGCGAGAGTGTGGGTCGCTCCTGTCGCCCCAGGCAGGGCCATGTGAAGGCTGCCCGCCTTCCTACTCCTCCCACGGCCCCTGGCACTCCGCCCTGCCGCTGCAGCCCCAGGGATTTCTGGAGGGCGTTTCCGGTGACCCCGCTGGGATCGTTTGGCTGACCAACACAGAATAACATACACACTGTGTAAATATTGGATGATTAGTTACCGGGTGGGGGGGGGTCGTCTTATACGCCGGGTCGTCTTATACGCCGGCAAATACAGTAACTAGAAAATTCTTCTCTTTTCTTTTAGTCAACCAATCAGAACAAGAACTGCCTTTCTTAATAATCCTGGCTACTAATACATCCAATTTCCTGACTGTAACCCAACTGATTCCACATTATGGTAGATGAATTAATTCATGAAACACATGCAGGATTGAGCTAAGAGTACAGTAGGTTATTCTTTTGTTTTTTTAACTTCTTACTTATGTATCTTAGATGTAACCATAGACTAGGCTGGTTATGAGAGAGGAAATATATCCTCAATTTTCTATGGTCTTGTTATCCTATTTGCATGGATTTATCAAGAGCCCCATATTATTCTTTTAAAGTGCCTGCTCTTGAGAAATTTGTAAAGATTACTATACAAATATGAATGTGTGTATTAAACAAGTGTTTAGTGTAGAAGTCTATCCACTCTGCTATCCTCAGAAAAATGTTGGTGATTGCATTGTAGTACTTTGAGCTTTGTTTTTCATTTGCACACATTTCATTACCTATCCATCTCCAAACTTAATCCAATTTGAGATTAATTCAAGAAGTTTGAAAAACTGCATATCTATTAAAACAGTATGAAGATGATCACATCATAATGAAAACTGAACGAAGAGAAGCAACCTAGAAGAAAGGAGAAATTTCCTGACAGTAAGAAGATTCAACCAGTGGAACAACTTGCCTTCAGAGGTTGTGGGCTTTTAAGAAGGGACTTAAATGGTAGACAGTAGCAGTTCAAAACGTGGCAATAATTTTGGTGAAGTTTGGGATGTGTTATTGAGTGAGAAAAAAATCCACAAACCTAGGAAAGTGGAAACTGTAAGAAAAAGACTCAGAATAAATCTGTTTTGGTTAAGATGGAAGAAAGAGAAACTCTTGGGCTTTCAAAGTGAAAGTTAGTACTTCAGGGCAGAACAGGTCAGTCCCCACAAGGAATGCTACTTGATTGTGTAATAGCATAATTTTGAAAGTCTTTCAGACTTTCTGTTTTTATACCAAAACAGAACCTAGGTGGGGTTATTTTGTATTTCTTTTCATATTTTCTTCTTTCCTAAGACTACAGTTGTCATTTCTCCTGCCTTAACAACTTCTTTCATTCCCTTAGGTCAGCTCTGCATAGAGAGCTACCCATCAATTGACACCACTTTCCTATTCTTACAAAGCTTATTAATATCAGTGTATTTTGTCTTGCTCATTCACTATGTCTAAAGAAAGGAACAAGTAAAAACCTTTCACAAATAGGAAAAATATTGTCAACAACACTAGCATTCCTCTTCTTTAATATCCATGTGTTTCTGTGCATGCATTTGTGCATATTTGCTTTTCCCCCAATAACTTTTCCAAATCATTTAAAAGGAAACTGTGTGGAGGGAGGCATTAAAGATATAAACAAGTGCATTAAAATCCTTCAAATGCTTCCCACTTGTCATGACAGCAAATTTCTATTGCTTTACAAATTCTTAATGCTGGTGTACTGCGAACTCTGCATTTAGGTTAGTCTCTTTAATCATGCCAGCATGCTGCTAAAAGTAGAAGACAGTCACAGTAATAGCAGCAGCTGTTCTATTTATGATGCACTTACAATTAATTCAACAACTAATATAATAACAACACATAATCAAATACAACATTACAATATAAACCAAGAAGCTTCTATAATTTTTAAAAAAGAGATTGTGATATATATTAAAATCAGTCCATTCAAAGTAATAGCAAAAACAAATTATTTGAAAACAATTTCAAATAATTGTTCACAGGGACTCATGAAAAGGAATGCTTTTAGCACTCAAAATGTGAATTGATTTGGCTACAAGCATTGTGCACCCACAGTCTTCCCTCTTTTATGGAGAGCTAAGGGGTATTGTCTGTTCATAATCCAACTTTTTCACTGTTCCTTTGAGCAGAGAAAATTCACAGAAGGAGACTAAAAGAACTTCAACACCCGCTGCTACCCTGTTTCTCCAACAATACGGCCTCCCCCAATAGGAAGTCCCAGCATGTTTTATAGGCATGAAATGAAATTAAGACCCTCCCCCCAAATTAAGGCCTATATTAAAACATGCGAAATGGGGGGGAATGGCGGGGGGCTTGCTGTGGCGTTTGGAGCAACACCGCGGTGTTTGGCGCAGCCATGTGGCATTTGGTGCAGCCACACGCAGCCAGCCAGGGCTCCTCCCTGCAACCGGAGACTGGTGGAGACACTCAGCTTCAGGTACAGCTTCCCTGGACAGCAGGTCCGGCGGAGAGAGCCCGAAGCTGCCCGTCCTTTCCACCCCTCACCCAGCCCATCCCTGTCCCCACGCATCTCCAATCTCACCGGCAGCTCCAAATGCTGCAGCGGCATGGGCATCGGGCAGAGGCGCTCACTCGGCAGGGCTCAGCTTGGAGGAGGACGTGGCGCGGGCTGTCGCCTTGCCTCCCTGTCCACGGATGGGTGAGCGCTATCACTGCCTCGGGCGGCCTCTCCCAGTGGCCCCTTCGGGGTCGGGCTGGAGGGACTTGGGAAGGAAGCCAAGCTCGAGTTCTTTCAGCCCAGTTCTTTCGCTTGGCAGGTGGGTGCACACCAGCGGCTCGCTTTCCCAGCTCTGCCAACCCCACCTGGCTCTGGCGCGGCCCTGGCGGGATGAATGGAGGGTCTGGCGGGGAAGCGCCCACTGCTTTGGCCAGAGCTCTGCCGCCGGGCAGGAGGGCCCACCTGTCAGCTGTGCTGGGCGCCCCAGGCGAAGCTCTTTGTGCTCTGCCCGGCACCAGGCAGGGATGGCAGCTGGGCGCTTCTCCCGGGGTGGGCTGATCCTGCGCTGTGGCCCTGGGAGATTTGCCTCCCCATGTGGGGTTGGGCTGTCCTCTTGGGCAGGGCAGGCTTTGTCGTACCGGTAGTAGGGCATCATTTTTAAAAGAATGGGCTTTGCCTTCGAACGATGCCCGAGAAGGCGGCGACAGGAGCGCCTGAAGCCGAGTGTCTCCGCCGGGCTCTGGTTGCAGGAAGGAGCCCTGGCCGGCCCCGCATGGCTGCGCCAAATGCTGCATGGCTGCGCCAAACACCACAGCGTTGCTCTAAATGCCGTGGCAGCATGGGGAGAAGGGAAAGCAACGGTGGCGGAAGGTCTCCCGAGACAAAGTGCCCCACCAACGCCGAGGTCAACATCCAAGTCGTCGCCGCCTGCCTGCCCGAGGATGCAAGGGGGGGGGGAAATTAAGTCACCCCTGAAAAGACGGCCTAGCTGTTTTTTCGGGGCTCAAAAAAAAAATAAGACCCGGCCTTATTATATGAGAAACACGGTATTAATTCATTTTTTTCACACCTCAAGCACAAAGTCCAGAAGTGGTTTCCAAGTACAAATAAAAGTATTTGTATTTTTCCCTTGATCAAAACAGTCTATTTAGCCATGTCTTATAACTCTATCAAAGACCTCCCTATTTATAAAGGAATGCAACAGTCTAGTTCTATAGAAATCAGAATTCTGGGGGATTCCTTTTTTATAAGCCTTAGGTTTTAACTTATTGCCTGGCTTTCTGCTTTATCATCAGGGCCCAGATCTGCCAAGTAAACGTGGTATATTTTTAGGCTAAGAAAAGCTTGCAATTGTCTCTATATGGTGGTAGTTAAGATGGTAGTTGAACCATGTGCCACTGGAGTATATGATAAGTCGATAACAAGTACAGAAAGCCCCCAACTTACGACAACAATTGAGTCCAATATTTCTGTTGCTAGGCGAAACATTTGTTAAGTGAATTTTGCCTCATTTTGCGTGCCTCATTTTATATCTTTCTTGCCACGGCTATTAAGTGAATCACTGCAGTTGTTAAGTTAGTATCATGGCTGTTAAGTGAACCTGGCTTTCCCATTGATTTTGCTTTTCAAAAAGTCCCAAATGGAGATCACATGACCCCAGGACACTGCAAGCATTGTAAATATGAGTCAGTTGCCAATCATCTGAATTTTGATCGCACGATCGTGAGGATGCTGCAATGGTTGTAAGTGTTAAAAAATTGTCATAAGTCACCTTTTTCACTACTGTTGTAACTTTGAATGGTCTCTAAATGAACTGTCATAAGTCAAAGATTTCCTGTAATCACTTGGAATGAGCTGTGAAGCACACAAATCAGTTACCATTTTAATACATGTCAGCATATTTGCAATTCACACAAAAAATAAACCAAGCAAAACTAAGATAATGCTGAACCTTCTTAAATATGCAAATAAATATTTAGAGAATATTAATTCCTTTAAATGAAGTTTATTTAAAAACTTTGCATAGAAAGGTAAAAACTACAAAAACATAGGAGAATAAATAGAAAAATAAAGTTTATAAAAGAGTAAAAGAAAAAATGAAGAATAACAAAAAAAGTAAGAAAAAGAAAGATATCTAAAGAATCAATTATCGATCTTCTTTGCAGCTGATACAACCAGCAATTACCATCTCCCCCTTTTTAATCAATTTAACCACTTCTGCAAATTCACTCATCTGCACAAACCATCCCTCCATTATTGGTGTTTCTGTAGTCTTCCATCTTTGTCCATACAACAGCTTTGCTGTAGTTACCATGTATAAAACCAATTGTCCATAAGCCTTTTCTTGTCGAGTGTACATTAAGTTCTGGTTTCATCTGAATGCTAATTTTTCAAAGTCTCTGCATCACCATATGTATTGGTATCTATTATCTTTTAGCTTTTTCACAAGCCCATCATGCATGATAAAATGTTCCTTTATATTTGTCATATTTCCCACAGCGATAAGAAGTACTTTCATATATCATAGACAATTACAGCATGTTTAAAAAGTTTTAAATTATAAGTCAATTTGAATTTCAGACCTTTTAACTGTATGCTCTCTTATTGATCCACCTGAATCGTATAACCAAAATTTTTGGTCCATTTTACCATACATTCTTTAATTTGCTCTTCCTGTGTTTCATATCTCAACAAACATTTATACATTTTAACGATGACATCTTATTATTTGTACATAATTCATTTTGAATTCTTTTTATCAGATTCTTTTTATCAGATTCTATTGCTGACACTTTTCTATCTACATGAAAACTTTCTTTTATTTATGCATATCAAAAGCAGAGAATATTAAGTGATTTGCATTCTGATCTTTTTTTTTAGAAGTATTAGTAATGGTAATTGTTTAAATAATTCCTTCTGTATTCTGTATCAGACACATGATCTAAGGATCATCTTATTATTTTCAATTTGTTATGAGTTACATCCTTATTTTTTATTTTGAGCTGGAGAAAAAAATAGCAGTAAGTATTGATGTTTTAGAGCTGAAAGATGAACAAGAGTGCTCTTTCCATCACAGAAATTAAGTTTGATTGTGGTGTCTTTTTCACTGAAATTTTTTCTGCTGATAACTAGGCAATGATACCTAGGTTTTTTTTCCCCCAATGCTATTATTACTACAACAGCTGGGCTGATATGAGATTGGTATTGCACATCATGTGGCTTGCAGGCTGCATCAAAAGCTGAGCCAATTAATCTATGATTATGTTTTCAGATGCTATAGTAAAAAAGACATTGCTGCAGCATAGTACAGATTCTTCCTATATGGGAAATCTCGGCTTCCCAAAACTCTTCCCTTATTCCTGAAATCAAGGTGCTGTGGAAACTTTCCACCATCTCTCTGCCATTTGCTCTTCTTCGACGCAGTGGCCCTCAATGATGTGAAAAGTGAACACAGTGTGGGAAAAACAAGAGTGGGAGTGGGGCATAAATAGGTTGCTCTTTTTTACTGGTTACATCCAGGGAAGCATGGTGCACAGCTAGGATGGGAACGACGAGGACACTGATGTAGCAGTGCAAAAATGTGGGTGAGGATTTGCAGGGCAAAATATTGGCTGTGTGGAAGGGTCCAATTTCAGCTCAGCTGTGGTGCCTTTGACCAGATGTGTTGGATTACAAAGCCCAGAATCCTCAACCACATTATGAGATCAATGCCAAAGCAAAGGAAAGCCAATTGTTAGTATATAAGTACTCTAATATTAACACTGGCAGGCTCGTCTAATAGTTTTCAATGATGCTGTGATTCTTCTCATCTTACAGGACCTTTCTGAGACCCAGTGCCAGAAAGATCACTTGCAGTAAGTTGAGTAGAGCATGAACAGGTTTCATGTATGGAAAAAGCTCAATGATAATTAGAATGAGGGCAGTACAGTATATACTTTTAAAGCTAGTTTTCAATTGAATATGTATACTTGAATTCAGGTTCTCTGAAATGGAATCATTTCTTTATAAACTGACATGGAATTGTGAAATCAAATTTGGGTCGGTCACTGGGACTACAGATTTACACTTCCGAGCTTCGGTCTCATGCTGGAGCCCATCTTCAGGGACTTTCTCCATTGGAATATGTATTTTGGCTGTTCTGTGAGTCATATTGAAGTGGTGTCTTCCTATTGGCTGATTGGTGCTTTGATGGTTAGCAATTGGCTGTCGTTTCCTCGTCCTTCCTTGTGTGATGTGGAATTGGCTAAAGAATGTAAATGTAAGGACTTGCCTCTCCTCTTTCCACAAGAAAGCAGAACTCTTGAAACGCACATCATTTCAAAAGGAACATTTATTGAGAGAAAGTGATAGCGAGGAAAGTAAGGCAGGATCTGAAATTCCTGCTCAGAACTGTTAAGTTAAAAGTTGTAGAAGTCCGGAGATGAGCCAATCCACAGGTGCAAAGTTGTTATGAGAACTTTGAGCTGAGAAGGTGATAAGGAGCTGTTCTCGGGCACCATTTGCTCGGTTCCTGGGAGCTGAGACAAAACAGATGGCCCCAGGTTATTCCGTCTCCCCTCTCATTCCCAGGAAGGGACATAAAAGTATAGAAAAGACCAGAAACAGGGAAAAGGTTGTAAACTTGAATCCAGGCCCTCTCCAACAGAACGGCAGCACCTCAATAGGGATCTATGAGGACCTGACAGTAAATGAATGAATGAACCAACATGACTAATATTATTTGCAAACCCTAATCCTGACCCTAAGGATCTATAAAAAGTATATATGAAATCAGTATGCTGGTAGGGCATGAAGAATAGGTCAGTGGTTCTCAACTTTTTCTTCACCATGGACAACCTTTAAATACCTTATGTGGCCAACGATCAAGGCCATAGACCCCTTAATTTAAGATTTAAATAAAAACATTTATTCAAGCCTTCGTGGACAGCATGCCCCCCCCCCCAGTGATTTGTGGACCACAGGTTGAGAACCATTGGAATAGGTCATAAAATCAAAAAGAAAATCAATATGTGAAGTATGACGGGATGGTAGAAATGGTGGGAAAAGATTCCTGATCAAATAAGGCAAAAAACCAAGGTGAACAATTATATCCTTTAAAAGTAATATTTGCTGTGGATTTCCTATGTCTTGGGGGAAGATGCTATCCCTACCCTTTAAGGGTAGGAAGGATCGCTGGTTTTGTCAAAATATATTATGGCTGGAGCTATATACCTCCACATTTTTCAACCAATCATGGGCTGCGAGAAAAGGAAACTTGTCACATTGGTGATTTATGGCAAATTTTAATTTATGGCAAATGTGGGGATTAAATCTGTCTACATTCCATTAGCTCCACACTATCTTAACCATCATATTTAATTATGTTTCCCTAGAACAATGCTATACCATTACATAGGATTATTTTAAAGAATGCTCTAAGGAAAAGAAGAATAATTCCCAGTTTCTCATTCTTTATCATCATGTCCCCAACTGAAGTTATCCTGGAAAAACAACTCTACTGCAGTCATCACTATGAAACAAAGATTAACTTCTTCAACTTGCATAAGAACAAAATGGGCACGGATGAAATGTCCATAAACAAAATAGTATCTGTTTATATCCATGATTGGATCTGTTTCAAAACAAATGAAAATGAACCAAATGGGACTAATTTGCTCTAACTGTTATTTGTTCCCAAATGGATATATATTTATATCATGCTAGACAGAGGCTTATGAATGTAATACAAACTGTCTTCTGACTTTAGCTTTTATTCTTTTCAGTAAAGTTTTGGATTATCATTATCTTGTGGATTCTGCCATGGAAGAGAACTGGAATACTCTGAATTTTCAACAAATACATTTTTCTATTATCATAGTCCAATAAATATAACAAATGGAATGACATTTGTTGATGATTCCAGGCATCTGTGAAAACAAGTGCTAAGTTATTATGAATTCATAGACTCAGTAAAATACATTATGAAACTGTGCAGCTAAAGTATTTGCAATTTTTGAATTTTTTAATGCTGGCAGAAAGAGCATTGAATAATAATGTGCGAAGGGCAAACTACATCCTCCTCCAATAATTGGACAACTCATAGACATATATTACGTCTGTAGGCATGAAAAATCATTTCAATAAGAGCAAATTGTTGCAATGTTGTTGAGGAAAATAGGTAACTGGGAATGGCTACCAGTGGCTTGCATTTTATTCCAAACTCTTTGTGCTTTGCATTTGGTGAGTGCCAGGGGCATGTCCAGAAGCTGAGGAAGAGCTTTCCTCAGTAGTGTTAGACTTCAGCAGCAGCTCTAACTTGGGTTGCGCTAGTATTGCTAAGCACGTGTGCCATAGAACAGGGGTCTCCAACCTTGGCAACTTTAAGACTTGTGGACTTCAACTCCCAGAATTCCCCAGCCAGCAAAGCTGGCTGAGGAATTCTGGGAGTTGAAGTCCACAAGTCTTAAAGTTGCCAAGGTTGGAGACCTCTGCCATAGAAGATGGCCTCCCTTTACTTCCATCACTGATTTTACTTCCCATTTTCATTTTAAGTCCTAAATCCAAAACAAGTGATATAGCTACACTCATTTCTTCTTCTCATTAATCGTTCAATACTGGGCTGTGGGGCTTTTAAGAACAATCAAATTCCTTTTTACTCAGACTTGGAATATCTACTTGGAGTACATCCTGAGATTATTATGTTTGTATCCTCAGAGAGAAAGAACACCATCAGTCTACTCCTAAATACTGCTTGTATCTTTTTCTGGTTCCAATCTTAAGGCAATATTGTTGCTATGGAATCAGAAGGCAAATGAGGAAGGATGCTGGCTCTCATACTTCTCTTTCATTGACCAATGAAAGCGATAGGCAGGAAAAGTTTAAAATCTATAGGAGCTCAATGATTCTTGATATTGCTGCTAACCCAAATGTTGTTTAGTCTAATCCTTTCCAATTTCACTGTTACCAAATTTATGCAGAAGGGTTTGTTTTTTTGTTTTTGCTCAAGTTGCCCAGACTTAGTTTTTCAATCATTTTCTAAAACAGAATGTCCAGAGTATACAACCCGCGATCAGCCAGCTCCAGAATTTTATTACACTGGCAGAAAAGACCCAAAACAAATTTCCATTGGGAATTCTTCTTCTGGCAAAACAGAAGACAGGAAACAGCTTGCTCCAATTCCCCTGCCTTCCCTTGCTGTTTCAAAGATGTTTTCACATGCTGTAAGAAATTTAAGGATAAATTTTGGGAACTAGAGGGTGAATCAGCCCCATTTTCATTTTTCATTGTGTATGGAAATAATCATATTCAAGGCCTAAAAATGAATGGAATACACGAAGAGGATTATTTTAATTATAAAAGAAATTGCTGTTCTTATTTCAGTCTTCTTCCTGAGCTGTCTTGTGCAGGCACTCTTAGAAAGAGTTTGTGCTCAAATATGGACTAATTTGCTTCTTTGGGATTTTTAAAGTTGAAACACAGGAGCAAAATATTTTAAATAAACAAACAATTTAGTAAGCAGAACATTCATTCCAATTAGCCTGAAAAGATGAAGGAAGAAACGATTTCCCTCTCATTCAATTAGAGACAGGGATAATAATAGGCCAATTTTGGATACCCTTTACATGAAACCATTGAGTGAAATGATCTGTCCTTAAAGGCTGTGATATTATCAATATGCTAATGATACCCAAGTATACCTTCTACTCTAGGTCAACCAAGTGATGTCATTAAGGTTCTCAGAAGGAAGAAGAGAATTTGGCTCAAATTAAGCAAGACTGAACAATTGTAGGTTGCATTCTCCCAGTCCTGGTGTTTGGAGATTTCTCTGGCTCTGGACAGAACTGGTGAGCAATTTGGGAAAGTTTCTTGGGCTCCTGAATTCTATTAGATGAGCAGATGTTTGTCATAGCCAGGAAGACCTTTGGACCAATCTATCTTGTGTGCCAATTGTGCTTATTCCTGAATCAGGAGTCCCTGCTCACAGTTAAACATGACTTAATCACTGTCAGCCGGATCTCCAGCATGGGTTTTTCCTTTGATGCATGCTTGCTATCGGCTGCCATAGTAACAGTAATAGGAGGGGGGGGATCATGGCATTTGGGTTTGGGAAGGGAGCTGGTATGGTGAAGGCCCATGTAAACTAAAAGAGAGGTTTGCTCTCAAGAATTACTGTGATGCTGAGTGGAGTTGTTTACTCCCGGTCAAGGCCAATTGTCCTAGAACTCCAGATGGATGAGAATACCTGACATGACATTATGCAGGACATGGATAGGACATTCAGACTCGGTCCCTGGAGGGGAGGGATTTGGGAAAACTTCCAACCTGTAACTTTTGAGCCTTTTGAATCAGATCTTGCTTTGCTTTCACCGCTATCATTTCAAACTCAGTAAAAGTACCTCTTCTCCACCACAATGTAATTGGGGGTTTTCTTTCTTGGGTTTTGAATGGAGGCAGGCCTGACAGTCACCTCCTATTTGGATTACTGCAGTGTGCGCTATAGGGAGCTTCCTTGAAAGTAACTAGGAGATCAATTGATTCAGAATATAGCAGTGCAAGTAATTGTGAGCACATCTTGGTAAGACCATGTAACACCACTCTTTGGGGAATCGTACTGATAATTCAAGAAACTTTATCACCAATAAAAACCCTTCACAGCACAAGGCCAGGTTATTTGTGGACCACCTGCTTCCAATTATTTCTGTTCATCCCACGAGAATGGGCAAGGTTCACTTTGGATCTCTTCAATGAAACAATGTCTACTAATGGGACCAGAAGATGCCAGGAATGATTTCTCTGTTGTCTTTGCCTCTGGAATGAGATTCCCCTTGCAGTTTGGATGTTCTTTATCCAGCCAGCCTTTCCTAAGTTCTGAAATGGGCATTGGGCTAGAGGTGGGATGAACCCATTTTAAATGAAATATGCAATGGTTGGGTCTCTGTTATTCTGTTTTATTTTTCAGGATGTTTATTGTGTTTTATTTCCAGTTCAATTGTTTTTATATTTTTAACTAATTGCAAAACACCCAGAGTGACCTTGCAAGCTGGTTGTTGTTCTAAATCCAACAAACAAATAAAATGATATCTAGCATTATTGTAAACATTTTTTTTAAACTTGTGGCTGAGACAATAAAAAAAAATATCCACTGCTTCAGACTACAGACTACATGCCCCTTTAAAGGCAGTATTTTACCATGGATTTGTTTCTCCAATATCTCATGAAAAAGACCATGGATCCCAAGCATTTTATTTCTTGTTCTTAGGATTTTCCTTTTCATATGTGACCCTTGTATCATAGGAGCAGTTACTGGTCAATGAAACATCTTGCTGTGGAATCTATTATGCCCTTTCCCCCTGCTCTTACATTTCAAATCAATACATCAAATTATCACTTGAAAGTCACATACTTGTGAAGCAATTCTCCAATTTAAAAATTGCCTACACAAAGTATATTACATAAAAAATGCACAGATATTAGAAAAAAACTGCTTGCAAAATGCATTTTATTAAGCAATACTGAACATAACTTAAGAGAACATGCATGAAAAGCCCAAACGATTTCCAAATATATGAGGTTGGGAAGTTTGGAAAAACATTGAAGGTCAAAGAAGTAGAAATCTACAGACTTCAAACGCACATTCATGAAATCCTGAAATCCATAAAGTTGTCCCAGGGTCCCACATCTGACAAATGCTTACCTTGCCTTTCTCTCTGAAAACTCCCATATTAGTTAGTAAAAGTAACACACTATTTTTAGCATAGTTAATTATAATATATTAATGCTAAGAGCTTCCAAAAGTCCAGATCAAACTTACTACATGTAAAGTGAGCCAAATAGCCAAGCAAGTTACCAAAAACACTGCCCTCTTAATATGTAATTCTTGGCTTAATATTTATTTTATTTTATTTATTTATTTATTTATTTATTTGATTTGCCAATTGTTTACAAAATAATAAGTATAAATGTATACATAGTTGTGAATACATGAAATGGGTACACACAAGAAAAACAAAAGAATAAGAGAAACAATAGGACAGGGACGGTAGGCACGTTGGTGCGCTTATGCACGCCCCTACAGACCTCTTAGGAAAGGGGTGAGGTCAATAGTAGACAGTCTAAGGTTAAAGTTTTTGGGGTTTGGGGAAGAAACTACAGAGTCGGGTAGAGTATTCCAGACATTGACCACTCTATTGCTGAAGTCGTATTTCCTGCAATCAAGTTTGGTGCGGTTTACTTTGAGTTTGTATCTATTGTGTGCTCTTGTGTTGTTATGGTTGAAGCTGAAGTATTCATTGACAGGTAGGACATTGCAATGTATGATTTTATATACCATGCTTAAGTCAGACCGAAGACGGCGCTAATTCAAGGTTTTCAAGTTCTAGAATTTCAAGTCTGGTGGCATAAGGTATTCTACAACGAGTAGAGGAGTGGAGAACTCTTCTTGTGAAATATTTCTGGACTTTCTCAATTGTGCTAATATCAGATACGTAGTGTGGGTTCCAGACTGATGAACTGTATTCGAGTATTGGTCTAGCAAATGTTTTGTATGCTCTGGTTAGTAGTGTGATATTACCAGAGAAAAAGCTACGTAGGATTAGGTTAACAACTCTTAATGCCTTTTTGGCTATGTAGTTGCAGTGGGCTCTAGCACTTAGATCATTAGAGGTGAGTATTCCAAGGTCCTTTACAGAGCTTGAGTCATCAACAAGATCTTGACTATTCAGCTTGTATTTTATTTTCTGATTTTTTTGCCAATATGTAAGACAGAGCATTTATTTGTTGAGATTTGAAGTTGCCATTTGTTTGACCACTCTGATACATAGTCAAGATCTTTTGTAGGGTAGCAGTATTGTCTGTGGTATTGAACAGCTTTACATCAGCAGCGAAGAGAACGCAATTGCTCTTAATATGATCACAGAGGTCGTTTATGTAGAGTATGAAGAGAGTTGGTCCTAGAACACTGCCTTGGGGAACACCACTATTGACAGGTACTGGATTTGATAGTACGCTCCCAATTTTGACCATTTGTTGTCTGTTTGACAGGAATGCTTCTATCCAGTTATTCAGTTGTCCAGAGATACCATAGGATTTTATTTTTAGGAGTAGTTTGTCGTGTACCACTGAATCAAAGGCTTTACAGAAGTCTATGTAGATTGCGTCTATTGCTTTGCCCTGGTCGAGTTGTGTCGTCCATATGTTTTTGCAGTGTAAGAGTTGCAGATTACAGGATAGTTTTTTCTGAAACCAAATTGTTTATTGGAGAGTAGGTTATTTGTCTCTAAGTGAAGGATGATGGATTGGTTAATAATTGATTCCATGACTTTACAGGTGACGCAGCATAAGGAGATTGGCCTGTAATTTTCAACTAGGCTTGGGTCTCCCTTTTGAAGATGGGGATGACTGTGGCTTGTGACCATAGGTTAGGCAAGGAGCTGGTTCTGAAAGATTTTTCAAAGATTATGCTTAGAGGTTTGGCTATGGCAGTGGATAGCTTTCTTAAGAAGTAGGCACATATTCCATCCGGTCCAATAGATAGAGATGGTTTTAGGTTGCGTAGTGCTTTTTCAACATTGTCTTCTGTGAAATCGATATGTATTAGATCATTGTTGTTATCTGTGGTACGGCTAGGAAATACTGGGCATGATCCATTGCTGTTTACAAATACTGAGCCGAAGAATGTGTTAAAGATGTTGGCTTTAATGGTGTCGTCGTTGCAGTCTTTACCATCAGGTCCTATCAAGGAGGGATGGACCTTGAGTCTTTTAGTTTGTTGTTTACAAAATTGTAAAAGCACGGGTGGAATTGGTGCTTAGAAGGTTTTCCTCTTGTTTAATGTGATAATTGGTGCATTCGGTCTTTATCTGGTGGCATAAATTTTTGTATCGTTTTTGAAATTGGCAACGTGACCAGATTTGTTTTTCCGCCAGAGTGATCTCTTTTGGATTGAAGTTTCCTTATTGATATGGGTAATCTGCTTTTTTGTTTTGTTTTGGGAGTTGTTGTTGGTACATATAGTTTGATGACTCTTTTGACTTCAAGTAAAAATATGTTGTAATGGTCTTCAACAGTATTGCATCCAGTGAATAGAGATTGCCAATCAAGGGATGAGAGATCGTTGTGTATAAGATCATAGTTACCTTTTTTGAAGTTACAATTGGGAATTACATCATTGTGGTGATTTTTGTGTGGACGTATGTTGAGACAAAAGTCAATCATATTGTGGTCGCTACTGAAAAGGGTTCTTTAGTTTGTATTCCGTAAATTAAATTCAAACTATTGCAGAAGATGAGATCGAGGCAGTTGTTTAGTCTAGTGTTGTTGGTTACTAGTTGTTCCAGTCCCAGATTTGTAGTAGCATTGTAGAAGGTTGTGTGTATGATTTCAGTTGTACAATCATTTAGGGTCCAGTCAATATGAGGTAGATTGAAATCACCAAGAAAGATAAAAGGGTATGGGCAGGATGCAGCCCATGTTAGTAATGTATTTAGCTTGTTTACATGTTCGATGTCATAATCAGGTGCTCTGTAACATAGTAAGAATCGATATGTAAATTATTGGCTTAAACTCTGAAGACGAAGGCTCTAACAGAGAAGTTGACCCTGATTCTTTCAATATCAATTTCAGTTCACTTCTTGTTTTGAACTCTGATAACACCATAACCTACAGGAAAAATATTCACCTCTTACTTTGAAAACTAGCTGTTCAATTACTTTGCATTTATTAATGGTTACCACTGGCTCTGATCTCTCACTTCCTTTCAAATCCCAGAAAGTATCTCCAAAATGAATAATCAACTAGTAGCAAATAATTACAAAATCTTTGGACATTCCTTGAAGAAGCAATCCATCCTTTAATAAAGAACAAATCATTTTTAAAAAAAATCCAATTCAGTCCTTCCCCACCATTTGGCAGATTAATTCTGAAATCAAAAATTCTGTTTCTATTTTTGATGCTATTGTTAATTGTCTAATACTGTTAATTGGTATTAACAATAAACCTTAACTACTACTAATTGGTTCTCCCCCACTACCACCTCCGAGAGAAATAGAACTTAAAAAATAGCAACTTAAACTAGTTTCAGTTGCAAAGATCAATGGCTATGCTAATTCCCTTAGCTATGGGACACTAACTCTTAGTTTCCTATTCCTCTTTCTTTTCCTGGTCTGCTCTAGACAAACTGGTTTTCTAGCAATTAACCCCAACCTTAGAACAACACTTGGCACACTTTGGGTTCTCTCTTGAGAAAGAAGAAATATAAAAATGTAGTTGCCATCAAAAGTATATGCATCATGTGGCATTAAGTTATTACATATTGGTTTGAATAATCAGTACAATATATCATTTAAAACAGTGAGAATCCTTGTCTGGAATTTTCTTTGACAGACCGCCTGGAGTGGAAGTATGTATATTACAAAAATACAGAGGGGATACAGGAATTAACTGTCACAGGCCAAATCACTAAATATTTGAATAAATTTTGCCAACATCACATTGCTTTTTCTTATAATATTTGAATTTTCCCCATGGAAGTGAATGTCTATTCTCACTTATTTATACAGGATAAATCAAATGTCACAAATTGTTTTATTAATTGTATTAATTGTGTTCCAGAGAAAATGTTACCACTTTTATGAATGAATTAGCCTGTTTAGTCATAGTTAGGTTAAGGCACCAGGCTAGAAAATAGGAGACCATGTGTTCAAGTCCCACCTTAGCCATGAAAGCCAGATGGATGACTTTAGGCCAGTCCTTCTCTCCCAGCCCAACCCACCTCACAGGGCTGTTGTTATGTTTGTGTGTGGGAGGGGGGGAAGAGGCAGAAGATGTGTTGGATATATTTGCTGCCTTGAGTTATTTCTGAAAGTAATAAAGGTAGGATATAAACAAATAAATAATAAATCAATAAAATGTTTAAAGGTGGTATGTCAAATAAGTAAGGAAGAATTTATAAAAAAGCAAGCAAGCAAGCAAGCAATTCAAACATTTAATATAATTTATGAAATGAACAGTCTGTAGGGTCTGATCTTTGCCACATCCTGTATGTGAACAGAGAGATAATACTGTATTACAATTTAAAAGTATGATGTTTTTGTAAATCTCTTATAAGTCATCTCTCTCGAGATAAGCCTATGTCTTCACTGGCCCTGGGTCTTCTTAGTTTGCCTTCTGGTCATATAGATGTCTGACATAGCACATTAGTTATCAACTATTTTTTTAGCTCACTTTCTATTAAAAGTACATTTAAAACTCTATTTTATGTAGGGGAAGTTTCGTGATGAAAGCGTATGATTCAGTTCCTGCCAAAGTACATCCTCTCATATAGAGAGACTGACTATTCAGCTGCCCATCTTCAAGCACAGAGAAGGCAAAGAACCAGTCAGAAGATTCAGGTGTTTCTCAGACTTCCTGTAAGCCTTGGGTACATTATGGGACCCAGAAGGAACAAGCACTGAAACAAACAATAGTGATGTCAACAAAGAGCCAGACAGGTAATGAGGATTTCTGGAAGAAGCCTCCTATTGCTATGCACATAATCTGGAGGAAGGTATAGGCATTATATGTTAAAAACATGTAGCGTTGGCCAAGAAGCATTATATACATACGAAAGCACACATACGGTTCTCTATGGTCGTGGAGGTGGGGATGTGATAGGGAATGAATCTAATAATGCTTGTGGATATAATTGATCTAAACCAGTATTTACAAGCAGTAGAATCAGAATGTTAAATAATAAAATGAATATCTTCAAGAAGTGTAAAGATGTTCTTATGTTTGCTGTTCCCCAGCTATGCTGGAAATTATAAATCCTAACATTCTTAACTTATGCATCAGTAGTATACTGTTTTCTATCACTTGTCCTGTATTCTGAATATTTGATACTTACAGTTATATTTTAGAGATGAATAAACATTTACAGCTAAGTTTTGGGTTTCCCAGTTCTTTCCAGGAAATGGGCCAGCCATTTTATTTATACAAGATGCCTTGGAGACTCATTGTATATATTGCTTACATGAAATAACTGGCTTTGTCCTGGGAATAGCATAGTCAACAAGGCAGGCCCAGGCAGTCACAGATGAGCAATCTAGGGGGGGGGGGAAGCCACTTTCACGTGAAATGAAAACCTCATGTAGGTTTATCTTGTGAAGTGCTTCGTAATTTTCCAATTTACAACCTGACAATAACTGGATTTAATATTTCAGGAGTTGAATGTATTTTTCTTAGCCTTCAGGAATTTAATATCAGTTATTTTCCTATCCAGATGGAAGTCAGCATGTACTTTTAGATTAAATCAAGGAAGAAAGATTAAGCAAACATTGTGTTGTCAGTTTAAGAAACTGTGAACTTAAAAACTAATTCATTAGAATCTTATTTGTAAAACTATGTTCTACAAATGTGTGTTCTCTGGTCTAAAATCCAGATGGTCTAAGCCAATGTTTCTTCAAGTGTATTCTTAGTACCCCCGGGGGTTCCACAAGACCCTCTCAGCATCTGTGAAATCAAAATGATTTGCTACCTTATGTTGAAAAATAATACAAAATTAAAGTCCCATTAAGCAATTATGAGAAGTAGTAGCAGCAGCAAATGCATCAATCTTAATTTTTAATACAGTAAATATTGATAAATATAACCCATACAGACAAAAAATATTTTGTGATTCTCAATAATTTTTGAAACTGGAAAGGGTCCTAAGAGAAAAAAGTTTAAGAAATATTGTCTAAATACTTAGTATTATTATTATTATTATTACTGTTAGACAATGACTGTTTATAATTCCAGAAGTTCAAATGATGAGAAAGATGGTCTAGCCATATGACAGAGTGAGGTATACGCTGTAAGATCAGTTTTTTTTAAAAAAGATACTTTATTTTGACTGCTAGAAGAAGAAAAATGTTTCAGAGATTTTTCTTACTCATATACCAAAATAACTTGGGTGTCATTGAGTTTTATAAACCTCAACATTTAGATGGTGGAAATCCATCTCAAGCAGCAAACTATTTTTAGCAATAACACTGTGGAAGAAAATGCACACTGAAATTTTGACCTTGATCCAGAGAACCACCATATGTGTGAACATTGGTGGGCTTGCTTCATTAAACAGTAGCCCTTCTGCATCAAATGAGAAACTGTTCTAGGGGACACATTTGCTTGTTACTGCAAGTCACTAAAACTATGATCTCATGAACCTCATTTAACACATCATCCTAACAGAATTTCTATTCCTATTCTGTTCCATTCCAAAAACTGAATTGTTGTGAATCAATAAAAGTGAATAACCTAAATGCAAATGAGGGGTTGAAAATCTGCACACCTGATTGGTCCTTATACAACAACTTGGGATTGGGCCAGAACCGGTCCCTGATTGGTCACTTTTGGGACTGTCCTTATTGGTCAGTAGTTGGAACCTGTTGCGCATTTTCATTGGTTAATAAGGCAGCAGCTAACCCTATAAAAGGGTTACTGCTGCCCATAGCATTGCTCTGTTCCATTCTGATTCCTGTTATTATTAAAGAGTTGAAGTCACTGGTCAGATGTCTGGTCTCCTTATTCTCCAAACTTAACACTGGCGACGAGGATGGGATCTGGAGACCGAAGAGCTGACTAAACCTACAGAGCAACCTACAGAGCACGTGGTCAAACACGCACCATCAACGGCAACATGGCCAGCGGTGCCGTACCACCTGCTCCATTCAATCCAGAGACCGAAGATTGGGAGGCCTACATGGATCGGTTCCAGATGTTTCTGGAAACTAACAATTTGAAAGATGCAACAACCGGCAAAAAAAAGAGCTATCTTTCTAACGCATTGTGGGCCAACCGTGTTTAAAATGGCAAAGTCGCTTGCCAAGCCAGCAGAGGTAAAAGAAATGGACTGGGACGTCCTCGAGCCGTTACTACGGGCTCACTACGCGCCCTCCGTACCAACCCTAGTAAGAAGACACGAATATTACCAGAGGGATCAACGGAAGGGCGAAAGCCTTGCCAATTACATCGCGGACCTCCGGAACCTAGGAGGCCTCTGCAGGTTCGCCGACTTGGAAGAAGCTCTCCGGGACCGCCTGGTTCTGGGCCTAGAAGGCGGCACTATCCAGAGCAAAATTATGGCTAAGGAGGACATCAGCCTCACCGATGCCCTTAAAGAAGCCTCAGCAGCAGAGGTGACAAAGAAGTCAGCAGCACAAATGCGCCGCACCAACGCACCACTACGTAAACTCGCCACTGATACCTCGCCTCGCTCAGAGAGACACCCGGTATCAACTCACCACGAAGACCTAGAGTCCCCGTCCGACAGCGATGAGGAAGAGGTCAACCGACTGCGAACGGAGCGAGATCAGTCCACACAACACTCCTTTCGACCATGTGCCGGTTGTGGATCCAATCACCCACGATCCGGCTGCAAATTCCTCGACGCACTCTGCCGAAATTGAGGGAGGCGAGGTCACATCGCAAAGGTTTGCAGAAGCAAACAAAACTCCAAACCCCGACAGGCCAAATGCCAGTCTTCAGGATTCTTCGGCACACACCGAGAACAATTAAACCACTCCTACAGAAACAAACCGTCCACCACTTCCACCAGGCGTGAAGAAAACCGGCGGGAAGAGACCCACCAAACAATCACCATAGGCCACGCTACATCCCTTGATGCTGGGAAAATCCGAGTAAAGGTCGCCATCGAAAACAAACCGTGCGTGATGGAGGTAGACTCGGGATCTTCCCTCTCGATGGTGTCGTGGAAAATGCTCCAAAAGCTCCTTCCAACGATTCGCCGCCAAGACCTTAACCCTCAAAGGGTTATACTCAAAGACTATCAGGGCAACCGAATCCCCGTCGTCGGGTCCCGCAGATTCCAGGTCTCATTCAAGGACCGCACCGTCGCACTACCACTGACTGTCGTGGATCGCGACAGGCCTAGTCTTCTAGGCCTCCAATGGTTCAGGCCGCTCGGAATCACTGTAGCCGGAGTCCACAAGGCCGAAAGCGTCGATTGGGAAGAGGCACTCGTGCAAGAATTCCAAGGCGTTTTCGCGAACGGACTAGGCAAGTATAAGGGGACCCCAATCTCGTTTAACTTGAACCCTGAAATAGCACCCATCCGCCTTAAGCGCGTCGGGTGCCGTTCGCCTAAAGCCTAAAATCGACGAACAACTCGATAAGCTGATAGCGCAGGGCGTACTGGAACCTACTGACCACGCCCGTTGGGAAACCCCGATAGTGACGCCTATCAAGCCTGATGGGTCCCTAAGAATTTGCGGAGACTACCGGGCCACATTAAACCACGCACTGCAGCAAAGTGCTTATCCAGTACCGGTAGTGCAACACTTACTCCATTCTCTGGGCGGCGGGAAAGTTTTCGCCAAACTAGATTTAGCCCAGGCGTATCAACAATTGCCTGTAGACCCAACCACAGCCGAGGCGCAACGATCGTAACACATAGGGGCGCATTTAAATGCAACCGGCTCCAATTCGGAGTAAGCGTCGCCCCTGGAATCTTCCAGAGCTTAATGGAAAGGTTGTTACAAGGAATAAAAGGCATTGTCCCATATTTCGACGATGTACTCATCGCCGCACCTAACAAAGACATCCTAGAAAAACGACTCAGAGAGGTTTTACGAAGATTCTAAAATGCAGGCCTCAGAGTAAAAAAAGATAAATGCCACTTATGTACCGAAAAAGTAGAATTTTTGGGATACCTCCTGGACAGCCAAGGAATTCATCCCACCGAAGACAAATTACGAGCGGGTAATAAACCAACCCCGTATATATTGTCCCCCAGAATGACCCGTTGGTCTGAATTCCTGGTGGCCTACAACTACACTTTGCAGCACCGCCCGGGGAAATCGATTCTCCACGCCGATGCATTGAGCAGAACACCGCTCCCAGACGCTGTTGTGGATCCAGCCCCAACCCTCTCAACACTACAGATTGAAACTCTACAGGCACCACCCTTGACGGCTAGAGACATTGCTTTTGAAACGAAACGTGACCCAGTCCTGCAACACATACTATGCTGGGTTGAACGGGGGTGGCCGACGGACCAAATTGCACCTGAATGGGCGCCCTTCAAAGCCCGCCAAACCGAGCTGTTTTCCCAAAAAGGCTGTATCTTGTGGGGCGATCGAGTCGTAATCCCTGCCAAATTGCAACAGACTGTGTTGGCGGTATTGCATGAGGGACATCCGGGCATTGTGCGGATGAAATCACTCGCACGCAGCTACGCTTGGTGGCCGGGAATCGACAAACGAATCGAGGCCTGGGTCGCTACGTGCCAACGCTGCCAGGACGTCAGCAACGCCCCACCGAAAGCAAGCCCAACCGAATGGGAAACACCGAGGGGACCGTGGTCCCATATTCATATCGACTTTGCGGGGCCTACCAAAGGTCACACTTTCCTGATTACTGTCGACGCCTATTCCAACTGGCTCGAGATTCATCGAATGCACACAACTACAACTGACTCAGTTATTAATAAATTAAACAGACTATTTGCCACGCACGGGTTTCCGGACGTGTTGGTCTCGGACAACGGCCCGCAGTTCACTGCATTGCCCTTTGAACAATATCTGGCTGATCGGGGCATCCGCCATGTGCTGACCTCGCCCGCGCACCCTGCGGCGAATGGACGTGCAGAACGCATGGTACAATTTGTGAAAAAGACCCTGCATAAAATGGAATTTGGCAACATCGACGAGAAAATCAATCGAATCCTCTTATTGCAGCACATCACGCTCCACAGCGTGACCAACAAAACACCCGCTGAACTTCTTATGGGGCGGAAAATACGATCGCACCTTGATCGGCTCCACCCCGCTTTCGCACCAGAAAAACCTGTCGGCTCCAGCAGCAAATGCCGGGAATTTAAGGTAGGCGATTTAATCTTTGCCAAAAACTTTTCCGGCGACCCGTTATGGATACCCGCAACCATTACCCACCTCACCGGACCTAGATCTTACCGCGTGCTAACAGACGATGGGAGGGTGTGGAAACGCCACATAGACCAACTCCGATTGAGATTATCACCCAGCGGCCATGACTTCCCCGGTTCAACAACTCAAGGGGGAGGGAGTATCAAGGGAATTGACTTTGATACAACTAATAGCGGGTCAACGGGAGCCCTACAGCCCAGCGAAGCACCGGAACGTGAAGCGGGGAGGGAGTTGATGTCTTCAGGGAACTTTAATACAGGGGAAAACGAACTGCAAAACCCCGAAGAAACACGCAGCAGCAGAGACATCCACAGTGAATGCAGCACAGAATCGCCGTGCAGCGAAATAGAACTTAACAATGGTCATCCAAACGCTCCACCGGAACCGGACGTTGGACAAAACCCAGTGGAGCCTCGGAAATCATCCAGGCAGACCAAACGGCCTGCCTATCTTGAGGATTTTATCACAGCTCCCCTCAAACGGAACCCAAGGGGGAGGGGTGTTGTGAATCAATAAAAGTGAATAACCTAAATGCAAATGAGGGGTTGAAAATCTGCACACCTGATTGGTCCTTATACAACAACTTGGGATTGGGCCAGAACCGGTCCCTGATTGGTCACTTTTGGGACTGTCCTTATTGGTCAGTAGTTGGAACCTGTTGCGAATTTTCATTGGTTAATAAGGCAGCAGCTAACCCTATAAAAGGGTTACTGCTGCCCATAGCATTGCTCTGTTCCATTCTGATTCCTGTTATTATTAAAGAGTTGAAGTCACTGGTCAGATGTCTGGTCTCCTTATTCTCCAAACTTAACATGAATAATTAATTTTTTTTGCTGAGATTTATAGCAGCATTCCCTACTGGAGCACACCTGGAACTTTTTACAATACTTCATTTAAGATTTGCCTCCTGGGAGGCAATTATTATTCCCACCCTTCTATTTAACTCTTGAATTGTAGGGCTCCATAGGATTAAATGCAGGTTTAGCTGCTGGCATGCAATGTTCTCTATTGTTCTGTTGCATGAGCATTAACTGATAACACTTAATAAAAGAAAATGTTAAAATGGATAGTATCAATTCTCAACTTATATTTGGATAACTCACTTGCCTACTTCATTGATTTTTTTTTTTTTTTTGATGCATTGTCTCTGGGCTTAACCAGCTGGGATTCCCTGGGTTTGTCAAAAGATAAGGTGACATGCACAGAAAATAAGACTATGAAAGATTGCAGGTACAGAGGGTTTATATCCATGAACAAGAATACACCAGAAACAGATAAATAAGAGGCTCTGTAATACTCTGCCTCTAGACTGTTATTTATGTCCAGCAGGATAGTGAAAGCATTATCAGAATGGCTTCATTGCTTGATATCTAAAAGATTTTTGCTAAATTCTTGGAGAACTGCTACCAATTAGTACATGTGAGCTTGATGAACCAGGATTCTGATTTGATAGACTATTATTTTCTGATCTTGAATCAAAGTACACTATCCTAAGGTCTAACTGGTTCTGATAAAATGGAGATTGAGATTAGGAAAGCCAACCTAGTGTTCTCAAAATAAAATCGCAGCTTCATATGGTTGGATGGTCATATGATTTCTCCCGTTTGGCATAAAAAGACAAATTAAATCACCCCAATCAAATGGCTTTCCAGCCTTTGCTTCAATAGGTCTACACTTGAAGTCTGAAAAACTGATTCCATTCTCAAACTCTTTTTATTGTTAGGAAGTTTTCCCTTTCATTCATTTGGAATCTTCAACCAAAAGCTATTGTTTGTCATCTACTTTATTTTTCACATTTTTGAACTGCCAATCTCCCTCAAAGAGAGAGTTATTCTGTGTCCTACACTAACTAATGAGACAAAAACATTGAGACAAAAACTATTTTGCTGTGTTTTCTTTTTCCTACTTTCTGCAGGAAATAGAAACAATATTCACTCTTCTCCTGTCATCTGGCACTTACCAGTTCTTTAGGATTTCTCAGAGCTATTCTGTAAAAATTCAGCTGAAATATCAGAATATCTAACCCTACATATCCAGTAGGTGTTCGTGCTATATATCTGATTCTAGATTTCAGTTTTTGGCATCAGATCTTGTATTCTAGTGTCATGTTATCTAACACTATGATGCATATTTGTTCCCTGATTTTTATTCCAGCTACTCTACTTAAACAATTTGTCTTTTCACTGATTCCAGGAATAAAGCACCAGTGTAAGAAAATTTACTTTCTTTCTTGCTCAGATACAGTAATCTAGCATTTACCACAGAGAAAAATGTAGACTTTAACAAGCCAAACAAATATATCACAAAGCTGCCAGAAGACAAAATAAAATAAAATAAAATTGGTGGACAGTAAGTGTGTTGAAGATCTTGACCTGTCTAATCAAGAAGAAAATCAATAGATGGAGGGGAAATGGGGAGTGATTTTGGACCAGCTGAAGGCTAAAACATATAAAGAACAGTTGCAGGAATTAGATATGTCTAGCTTAATGAAAAGCCAGACCAGAATAACAGCATAATAGAGTTGGAAGGGACCTTGGAGGTCTTCTAGTCCAACCCTCCGCTCAGGCAGGAAATCCTGAGCACTGTGATGGCGAACGTATGGCACACGTGCCGGAAGTGGCATACAGAGCCTTCTCTGCCAGCATGCGAGCTGTTGCCCCAGCTCTGTTCCACTGTGCATGCGTGCGCAGGCCTCTCACCAGCCAGCTGATTTTCAGATATCTGCTGTCCATGCCTGGGGGGCACATGCAGGAGATGTGCATGCATGCGCATGGGGGCGGGGAAGCATGGGGGTCACGCTTCCATGTGCAGGGGGTGGGGGGAGCGTGGGAGGTCATGCACGCATGCTCAGGGGGCAGGGGTTGTACGGGGGATGCATGAACAATTGCAGGGGGTGGGGGGAGCACGGGGGCGCGTGGATTGCATTATGGGTTCAGGCAGTTGCGTGCTACCATGTGCACGCGCGCACTTTCAGCACACAATGACAAACTGGTTAGCCATCACTGCTATAGCATTTCAGGCAAATGGTTGTCCAATCTCTTCTTCAAAACTTCCAGTGTTGCAGCATTCACAACTTCTGGAGGCAAGTTGTTCCACTGATTGGTATGATATGATAGCAGTGTTCCAATATCTAAGGGACTGCCACAGACAAGAGGTGGTCAACCTATTCTCCAAAGCACCTGAAGGCAGGACAAGAAGCAATAGATGGAAACTAATCAAGGACAGAAGCAACCTAGAACTAAGGAGAATTTTTGCTGAGCATTATAACAATTAATCAGTGGAACAACTTGCACCCAAAACATGTAGGTGCTCCAACACTGAAGGTTTTTGGAAGAGATTGGACAACCATTTGTTTGAAATGGTATAGGGTTTCCTTCTTGAGCATGGGGTTGGACTAGAAGACATTCAATGTCCCTTCCACTTTGTTATTCTATCCTTTCTGGTTACTTTTCTGCCTTAGGCACAACTGCTGAAATGTTGGAAGGCACTTGGTAAAGTAGCCAGGAAGGATTGGAAAATATATTAAAATGCTATTGTATGTCTATACATATGAAGATCAAGTGCAAGCCATGGTATTACCCATGATACACTATGGACGTGAAAATTGGACTTTTAAAAACTGCTGGACTGAACTTGGATGCTGGTAAAGACGCATGAGAATACTGTGGACAGCTAGCTAAGAAAGCAAACTGATGGCTGACTGAACAAATCAGCACAGAGTTCTCACTCAATGCACAAATGACCAGGATCAAATTGTTCTACTTTGACACATTATGGAAAGTCCTAGCTTTCTGGAGAAGGCTAAGAAAGGGAAGAAGAAGACACCAAGTGAATGGACTCAGTTAGAGTGATCATGATTCTGTTAGGGGAGATTTTGAAGAACAGGTTAGGAATAGATCATTATGGGGAAAATCTATCTATGAGGTTGCTAAGAACTGACAGTGACTTGATGGTATGTAATCAATATGTCCCAATAAATATACTTTGGCAAATAAAAAGCTGTCTAGCCAGACACTTACTTCTGCCTTACTTATTCTCATATATTTGACCATGGCTAGTACTATACCTATGGACAAAATCATTCAAGTACCAAAGTGAAGAGATTCTAAAGTTAAAAAAAACAAACAGAACACTTCCATTAGAAGCATTATGACAACTAGAATCTAAATGTTATTACTGTTTTATTGGCACAGCTGCTATATCAGCAAAACGGTTTGATCCTTAGCTGGCATTGCAATTTAGGATCTCAGTGGCAACGCTGAGCAACCGTGTATATCGAAGCACAAATGGATGGAAGATGGGGAGATGCCAAGACTGTTCTAAATAAACTGAATACGGAATAGATGCTCCATATGGAGCAATCACTTTTTATAACTAGTTCAAGTTTAGATGGATGTCCAGCCAATATTCCAATGCATATTGCAATCAGTATAAGAATTTTTCAGCATCTCCGATAAAGGTTGCACTTCTGATTGATTCTTCTTTGATGTAACCACTCCATTTTGTACAGTGGTGGGATTCAATTTTTTTTACTACTGGTTCTGTGGGTGTTGTTATGTTCTGAGCATGGGCGCAAGGAACGGAGACGAGGCAGTGAACAGTGAATTTCAACTCTTTATTAACGATCAGAAACAGAGCAAAAACCCTGGGCAGCAGCAGCTCTTTTATACAGTTAGCTGCTGACCCGTTAACCAATGACTTGCGTTAAGACATTTGAATTACACCCAATGAGCGACGTTCAGTTAATAGCCAATCAGGTTGTTCCGTTAAGGACCAATCACAGCTCGCTATCCATGGGCCAATCAAAAGTGCAGGATTACGAGCCTGCTTTTCTAGCAAGGTGGTCAAGCTTTATTAAATAGTTTTTATTTGTTCATAACACCCCTCCCCCCTAGGTTCCGTTTGAGGGGTGTGGTGATATATTTGCGTAGATATGCAGGTCGTTTTACCTGCCTGTTTGATTTGCGCTGTTCCACCGGTTTCTGTTTGCAGTCCGATTCCGGTGGAGCGCTTTCAAGGTTTTCTGGTGTGGCTAGTTCCGTTTCTGTGCGAGATGACTCGGCGCGGCTGTCGTTGTTGTTATCCCAGTCTCCTAGGTTTATTACCGGGTCCTGCGGGCTTGCCTCCCTCGTGGTATTTCCCCGCGGCGAGGCCACCCCACTTCCTGATTCTTCTTCAGTTGGCGCGTTTCTTTGGGTTGGTTGCTGGGTTCCCCTGATTACGTCATCGTCTATTTCATTTTCGGCCCCCTCGATATCCCCTCCCCCCTCAGTTTGCGAATTAGGGGAGTTGCGGGAATTAGGTGGCAATCTGGATCGAAGCTGATCGATATGGCGTTTCCATGCTCTCCCGTCATTAGTCTGTAGGCGGTAGGATCTGGGGCCGGTGGGTTGGGTAATGGTAGCAGGGACCCATAAAGGGTCGCCGAAAAAGTTTTTAGCAAACACCAAGTCGCCTACCTTGAATTTGCGGCACTTCCCGCTAGATCCGAAAGGTTTCTCTGGCGAGTAGGAAGGGTGTAAGCGGTCGAGGTGGGAGCGAAGTCTCCGTCCCATCAACAGTTCGGCAGGAGTCTTATTCGTGACGCTGTGTGGGGTGATGTGTTGAAGAAGGATTATTCGGTTCAGCTTGTCGTCGATGTCCCCATAATCCATTTTTTGTAGGGTTTTTTTGACGAATTGGACCATTCGTTCCGCCCTTCCGTTGGCCGCAGGGTGCGCCGGCGAGGTTAGTGCATGGCGGATGCCCCGGTCTGCTAGGTACTGTTCAAATGCCAGGGCAGTGAACTGGGGTTCGTTATCAGAAACTAAAACGTCTGGTAACCCATGCGTTGCGAATAATTTATTCAGTTTGTTAATGACTGACTCCGTTGTGGTTGTCTTCATCTTGTGGATTTCTAGCCAGTTGGAATAGGCATCCACTGTTAGTAGAAACGTGTGTCCTTTGGTGGGTCCCGCAAAATCGATGTGGATGCGGGACCACGGACCCCGAGGGGTTTCCCACTCGGTTGGCGTCGCTCTCGGTGGGGCGTTGCTAACGTCTTGACACTTCCGACACATAGTTACCCAGGCTTCGATCTGCTTGTCGATGCCCGGCCACCATGCGTAGCTTTGAGCGAGCGCCTTCATGCGCACGATGCCCGGATGTCCATCGTGCAATACGTTTAAAACTGTCTGTTGTAGCCTCTCTGGGACAACGACTCTATCTCCCCAGAGAACGCAACCTTTCTGGGAGAAAAGTTCTGTTTGCCGGTTTTTGAACGGTGCGAAGTCGTTGTGGAGTTGGTCGGTTGGCCACCCTCGTTCGACCCAGCTGAGAACTCGTGCCAGGACAGGATCCCGTTTTGTCTCAATGGCAACGTCTCTCGCTGTTAGCGGCGGCGAGTGCAGCGTTTCAATTTGGAGCGTCGTGAGGGTTGGAGCTGGGTTGTCGATGGCTTCCGGAAGTGGGGAACGGCTTAAAGCGTCAGTGTGGGGAATGGCTTTTCCCAGACAATGTTGCAGCAGATAATTGTAGGCAGCTAGGAACTCAGACCAGTGAGTCATTCTTGGCGATAATATATAGGGGGTTGGTTTGTCTCCCGCTATAATACCAAGCAATGGCTTGTGATCTGTAATTATAGTAAATGCTCGTCCATACACGTATTCATGAAAATGCTTCACAGCTGATACAACAGCAAGAGCCTCTTTATCGAGTTGGCTATAGTTCCGTTCAGCCCTTGATAATGTTCGTGAGAAAAACGCAATAGGTGCTTCATTTCCGTTTGGTAAAACATGACTTAAAATTGCTCCTACTCCAAATGGTGAAGCGTCGCATGTAATAGTTAAGGGTAAAGTCTCGTTGTACTGCATCAATACAGCGTCGGAGGTTAGTAAGTCTTTCACTTGTTGGAAGGCGCGTTCCTCTCGATGTCCCCAGACCCAGGTCGCTCTTTTGTCGAGAAGTCTGTGTAGGGGCTCAGCTACGGTCGCCTTCTGGGGCAAGAAGATGTTGTAAAAGTTAATGAGCCCCAGGAAGGCTTGGAGGTCTGTTCTATTCTTAGGTGTTGGGGCGTTTTTAATTGCTTTTAGTTTGTTATCAGTGGAATGGATTCCTTGACTATCGAGAAGGTATCCAAGGAACTCCATCCTCTCAGTACACAGTTGACATTTATTTTTTTTAACCTTCAGTCTTTGAATTTTCGTAGAACCATTCTGAGACGCTTTTCTAAAATATCTCTATTAGGGGCGGCGATTAAAACATCATCAAAATATGGTATGACCCCTTTTATGCCTTGTAAAAGTCTCTCCATCAAACTTTGAAAACTTCCCGGAGCTACGCTCACTCCGAATTGGAGTCTATTGCACTTAAAAGCGCCTCTGTGCATAACGATAGTTTGTGCTTCCGCAGTTTCCGCATCTACGGGTAACTGTTGGTACGCTTGCGCTAAATCCAATTTTGCGAATATCTTCCCGCCACCCAGGGAGTGGAGAAGGTGTTGAACCACCGGCACCGGGTAAGCGTGGTTCAGGGTGGCCCGATAATCCCCACAAATCCTTAATGATCCATCCAGTTTAATGGGTGTTACAATTGGGGTTTCCCAACGGGCATGGTCGGTTGGTTCTAAAACACCTTGGGCTATTAATTTATTGAGTTGCTCATCAATCTTTGGTTTGAGTGCAAAAGGCACCCAACGAGGCTTAAGGCGGATGGGAGCTACTTCAGGATTAAGGTTAAACGATATTGGGGTCCCCTTGTACTTGCCTAGCTCTTCTGAGAAAACGTCCTGGAATTCTTGGACGAGAGACTCCTCCCAGTCGTTGCTCTCGGCTCGGTGGACGCCGGCTACCTCGATCCCGAGCGGGGCGAACCATTGTAGGCCTAATAAGCTAGGCCAGTCACGATTGACGACAGTCAGCGGTAGTGATGCGGTACGATTTTTGAAGGAGACTTGGACTTGGCTGGAACCGATGACCGGGATTCTGTTGCCCTGGTAATCTTTGAGTATGATCCTTTGGGGGCTGAGATCCTGACAACGGATGCCCGGGACTAGTTGTTGGAGGGTCTTCCAGGATACCATTGAGAGAGACGACCCTGAGTCGACTTCCATTATGCAAGGTTGGTTCTCAATGGCGACCCTTACTCGGATCTTTCTTGCATCAAGGGATGATGCGTGGCCGATGGTAATAGTTTGGTGTGTCTCTTCACGTCTAGTTGAAGTGGCAAGTGCTTTATTTCTGTAGGAGTGGTTGTTCCATTGGTGGTTCTGGCGATCTCGATTCACAGGAGGATTTCCTGTAGGCTGGCGGTAGTTATTCTCCCTACGATTTGGGCTGGAACCTTGCTTGCTTCTACAGACCTTTGTGATGTGGCCCCTCTTTCCACAGGAACGGCAGAGTGCGTTGAGGAATTTGCAATCAGATCGTGGGTGGTTTGCCCCACAACCCGCGCATTGACACGGGAATCGTTGGTTTCGTTGGTCTCGTTCAGACCGGAGTCGGATGACCTCTTCCTCATCACTTTCTGATGGGGATTCCAAGTCCTCATGGTGCGCCATTGTTGAGTGCCTCTCTGGACGAGGCGAGGTATCATTTGCGAGTTGACGGAGCGGTGCGTTGGCGCGGTGCATTCGAGCGGCCGACTTCCTGGTTGCTTCTGCTGCAGTAGCGTCTGCGATGGCATCTGCAAGATCGATGTCCCCTTTGGCCATGATCTTGCTCTGTACCGTGTAGTCATCTAGTCCCAGAACTATGCGGTCTCACAAGGCTTCTTCAAGGTTTGAAAACCCACAGAGGCCACCCAAGTTCCGGAGGTCAGCGATGAAGTCTGCAAGACTTTCGCTTTTCCGTTGGTCCCTCTGGTAAAACTCGTGTCTTCGGACAAGCGTTGGTACTGCGGGTGCATAGTGGGCCCATAGAAGGGGCGCGAGGGTGTCCCAATCCATTGTTTTCACCTCAGCCGGTTTTGCAAGTGATTTCGCCATCTTAAAGACGGCAGGCCCGCAATGGGTCAGGAATACTGCTCGCTTTTTTCCGGTCGTAGCGTCCTTTAAGTTATTGGTTTCCAGAAACATCTGGAACCTGTCCATATACGAGTCCCAGTCTTCGTTAGCCGGGTCAAATGGAGCGGGTGGTATGGCACCGCTGGACATCTTGTCGTTGTAGGTGCTTCTTCAGCCACGTGCTCTGTTCGTTGCTCTGTAAGTGTTCAGTCAGCTCTGATGTCTCCGCATCCCACCCTCGTCGCCAGTGTTATGTTCTGAGCATGGGCGCAAGGAACGGAGACAAGGCAGTGAACAGTGAACTTCAACTCTTTATTAACGATCAGGAACAGAGCAAAAACCCTGGGCAGCAGCAGCTCTTTTATACAGTTAGCTGCTGACCCGTTAACCAATGACTTGCGTTAAGACATTTGAATCACACCCAATGAGCGACATTCAGCTAATAGCCAATCAGGTTGTTCCGTTAAGGACCAATCACAGCACGCTATCCATGGGCCAATCAAAAGTGCAGGATTACGAGCCTGCTTTTCTAGCAAGGTGGTCAAGCTTTATTAAATAGTTTTTATTTGTTCATAACAGGTGTGGCTTGGTGGGCCTGGCAGGGGGAGGATACTATAAAATCCCCAGTCAGGGTGGTATTTCCAGTTCTCCAAACTACTAAAAAATTCTGCTACCGGTTCTCCAGAACTGGTCAGAACCTGCTGAATAACACCTCTGATTTTTGTAGCTCAAGACATATTGCAGATTATGTTCCATTTTTTCATCCTATCATGAAGAGATGAATTAATGAATATATCTGGGAAACTGTTCTAAACTTTCTTTTCCCAGTCTGATACTGTAGACATATCATGGATTTTAAATCCCCAATAAATTGCAGTCCAATTAGACCCTGAGCACCTTATATATTGTTTTGGATAATCTTTTAGGGATTTTCTCAATTGTATAGACTTCAGACTTTTACTTTTCTTGACTCATGTACCTTTAACATACCAAAAATATCTATATGTCTTTAACAAGTTGAGAATGTTGTAATATTTTCTTTTTTCTTCAAGACATCTGAAGCAGTAGTGCCTGAGAGGTACTACTGAAGCAAAAAAAAAAAAAGTATTGTTGGGGCTTTTTTGTATATTTTAGAAAGTAAAGAACAAACCTATTTTTTATGTAAGCTGACAGGAAAAGAAAACAACTGGTTGTTTCCAGATAGTAGTTTGAGAAAGATTTAGTGAATTGAGATAGAAAACCATACTCAGGAGAGAAATAATGATGGGTACTGGAATTTTTTAAAGCCTGAAGAACAATCTCACCAGTGAGATTGACTACAAACATTACTGAAGCCCAGTGAGCAGCACAGTGTTTAGTAGAGAGAGTAGACTGAGAAGGTTTATTTTCCCTTGTTTGACTTTCCTTAATTCTGATTGGTTGATTTCAGTGTTACCGTCAAAGTATTACTAGGAACAAGTAACTGGAAAGTTTTGGGCCTTTGGATCTTCATCTGAATACATTTCAGTGACAAGTGACATCTTATTCAGGTGCTAGTCATGTTAAACAACACATTCTCTCTATATGGATAAAGTCAAAGAGAGCTTAAATACAAACACATATACACACATACACATACACAAACCCTTTCTTGCAAAAAACACCATCTAACACAGTGGTGGGATTCACATTTTTTTACTACCAGTTCTGTGGGTGTGGCTTGGTGGGCGTGGCAAGGGAAGGGTACTTTAAAATCTCCAGTCAGAGGTGGTATTTGCAAACTACTCAAAATTTCCGCTACCGGTTCTCCAGAACTGGTCAGACCCTGCTGAATACCACCTCTGGTCTCACACCAGAGCATACAAAAATGTCAATCAAAATGTGACAGCGGTTATTTGTTAGATGAATGTCTAAAATGCAGAAGATTAAAGGTGAGAGGTAACATGCACAAAGCAGACTCAGAATTGTATGATGAGATATCACATTACTGATAAATTTTCCCACTTTTCCCACTTGTTTATTTCAGAATCAAGACCAAATTCAGAATCAAGACCTGAGCCTTCCTGGAGTAAAATGAGAGTTCTCTCTGAGTTTATACACTTGGAAACTGCATTGCATGAAGCACTTGTAGCTGTCCAACTTCAGCACTTCTTTCCTTCCAGTTCATGCGGACAGACTCAAATGGAAGGTACTAACTAGCCCTAAATGAGTGCTTGGGAAGGAGACTGAATTTAATTTTTGCTACTGTTGTTACGGAACGGCTAATTGGTACACCTGCTATCTTTCCATTGTGGCATCTGGAGTTCAGCCCTTCTGTGCAAAGATTTGTTTGGGACCAATGTCTTTGGGGTTTATTTATTTTAATTCAGCATCCCTCTTTTTTTTCAGGAGCACTGTATAAATTAAATTATTGCATATATTTTTTTAGAATGGTAGAAGAATTTTTTTTCTTTTCCAAGACTATAGATTATAGTAGTTAGCCTCTGTGATCTAAAAATAATCCCGTGTATATAAATTCAGTAGAATATTGTACTAGTAAAATAGATAGATTTCATTGTAGGTTTATGCCCTTAGGTATTCTACTCATCCTCTATGTATGCAAAATGTTCAGAGACCAATCTATGGAAACTGTGGTGAGGCTGTGAGACTTGTTGCCTGGAGAGGCTGTCTCCTAATCTCAGATTGTTTCAGTTGCTATGACATTCCTCGGGATGTAGTCTGTCCTTTTCCATCCCTTGTGGATAGCATTTACCTTTGTTGATTCTTTCAAGTTCAGACATTCATGTAATGTCATATGTTTGGGAATTGTACTCACAAGATATACATTATTCATGGAACTGCTTTCTTGCGCTTTGAAAAATGTGGCAGCTTAGGCTTTGCCATATGCTGGAACAGTATGGGATACAGTCCTATTTTAGATAACTAAAAATAGTTCTACTTTACAGGATCCCATCAGATTTGGCCTGGTGACCACATCTGGAATATGTTAATGTACATTCTTGCAACGTCCTGTGGAGGGCCCAACCACAAAATGGCTAGTAAAAATGCTGCCTGAATTGAGATATATTCCTCCTTGTAGGATGCTTTCTTCTATCCCACTTTAACTTGTCTTTTTCTAGACAGGTAAGCACGTTTCCCAGCAAAGTACTGTACTTTAGCCATCCATCATGGTGGAATGTCCACCTCCTTAATTATTCAATTAAAAGGGAAAAAAAGAAGTTAAGGAAGCTAGGTAGTTATACGGCTCTTTTAATGGCTGGATCAGCCTGTTTCTCCAAATTGTGAAGCACAATACACATGCAAAACAAGAGAATTTTTAATTCTCTGAGAGGCCTAGGTATTCATTTCACAATATATTATATAAGCTATATGTAAAAAATTTAAAACATTAAATAACATAAGTAAGCATTTCCCCCCTCCCCTATTTTCCCTAACCCCAGTAAAATCAGAGGAAGTCCCAAATATCAAAATAACTTTTATAATCTAAGGATTTCTTTTCTGACATGAGAGCTATTGATCAATCTGAACATTTCAAAACTGAACCATATTCTAAATGGGCCTTCTCTGATACAGTGATTTGGTTTGGATCCACCACCAGCCATCCTTTTGCCTTGCTGCTGGAGTGTCAGTTAGCAAAAGTTCAGAATGGCAATACTTTCATTTAAAACACATGTTCATCTCTCCTAGTATTTGAGTATTTAATGAGTTCCTCACAAAACGATTTAGCCCATGGTGACTATTTATGAACAATTGCCAGAATACTCTAAATTAAATGTTTAAGAATGTAGGCAGATATGCAATAAGGGAGGACAACTCTGCTGTAAGGATATGAATATAGTTTTGGCATAGTATTTCACATCTCAATAATGCAAAAACATGTAAAAATGTAATAAATTCAATGAAATATCATTTCATATCTAGTGGATCTTTATAGATTTTTAGGGGTAAATCAGGGGGTTCAGCTAACTGTTGGAGAATTAATCAAAATGCATCATAAATTCCTATGGATTTTATTATGGAAAACTCATTGATTGCTATAACTTGTATTTCTTTAAATATTGCCACTAATTCCTCATAGTATGCAAGTTTACCACATTCACATTTGCATATCTGCAGGGAATTTTCTGTGTATTAATTTGTCTTGTGCAACCCCCTAAATCTGAGAAACCATGAGACCGTCTAGTGGCATAATTATTCTTCTCACAAGAGTTCAATAATCATGTTCTGATCTCATGGGAGTTAAGATGGCCCTTAAGTGTGTTGTTAGAAGTGACAAGCACATGTGCTCTAGATCCATGGTGACCTTGAAAGGAAAAAAAATGAATGTTGTATTCAAGAGTCAAATGGCTGTTGGCTGATTCTCACAAAAGAATGTACAATTTATACCATTAAGATTGAAAGCTACAATTAGAAGCTATACAAGCAACTAGAAAACATGGAAGAACAATGTCAGAATATATTACTAATGGAGCAAGTGCTTGGTTTTTAAATGGAGGATTAGATACAGAAAAACATGCTGAGGAGCACAAATATAACTGTAAAAAAAGCTAAGAAACTATATGGATTTCTGAGGTGTTTCCTGCAACTCCATTCATTCTGAGGACTGATATATCTCTTGTCAGACCATTGTCAGTTTTGTGGCTTTTCCTCCTGTCTCCCAAGGTTATTGTCACAGTCCATTACAACCTGTGGCATTCTCCAGAATTATACAGTGACCTAAAGAACTTACCTCTCTTTTTTCACTTGAACAAACATTTTATGGCCTGGAATTCCTTCTGGGGACTGTTTAGAAATTTTAACTGCAGGTGCTAATTTCTATACTTAATTCCCTACTTTTTCTTAAGCAAGTGGACTTAAATGTCAACAATTGTATAATATGACATACATACACACACACACACACATACATACATACATATACAGACACATATATATAATACATACATACACACAAGACATGCAAGACTAGTTTTATTAAATACTGCAAGGATTGTATGTCTTTGTGAATTTCTTTTTAAATTACTTTTTTATACAATAATTTTTCAAAATACACAGTATGCAGAAAGTAGCTCTTTTGGGGGGCCAAAAAGTAATCTGAAAGCTTCTCAGTGAAATCAGCCAGTTATTGTTCTCAGCTTTTCCCACTTCCTTCCTGTTACTGCTTGTGCAGGGCAAGTCATTATTGTGTTGCATCGTGAGAGTTGCAAGTTCTGTTTTTTTCCCTGTGCTCAGCTTGCCTTGTTCAAATCCCCTGAGTCCAAAGTCTTTGTGTTGGAAGCTACATTACTCTTAAATATTAGTGATGTGAGCTAAGAACACTTCAGAGGCATCTATAGTGCATTTCTTATCCTAAACAACAATCTCTATTTTGCACAGGTCATTTTTTAAAAAATGAAGAAATTAGAAAAATACTTTATGATGGTCTGTGACCACTACATAGGGAAAATATGATGAGAAGTAATTAAACTTCCGTATGATTTTAATAAGTGAATAAGCACATTTAACAAGGAGAGATTCAACCAAAAAATAAGAAGAAATTTTCTGACAGTGAGAACAATCAACCAATGGAACAGCTTGCCCTCAGAAGTTGTAGGAGCTTCATCATTGGAGGCTTTCAAGAAGAGATTGGACTGCCATTTGTCAGAAATGGTGTAGGGTCTCCTGCTTGGGCAGGGGATTGGACTAGATGACCTACAAGGTCCCTTCCAACTCTGTTAATCTGTTAAAAACATAACATGAACATGATAGACAAAGAACCCAATGAAACCTATAAAACTAATCTAAATAACCAAAGTTATAAAATCTATTATCTATAAAATTTGTCTACTTTGCTTATCACTTTACCGTCTTGGTTAGGCACATGTAAAATGAAGGCAGTGAATACTACGTAGTTATTCTGTGAAACTTCCTCTGTATGATAAATAGGAGGGATGACTGCATCGTTGTGTGGATGGTAATCCCTGCTGCCCTCCTGAAAATCCCTTTCAGGACCTCCACCATGGGACTCAGTGGGGAACAGCCCCTTCTTGGCTAATCTGATTCAAAGAATGGTGTTAATCTAGCTGTAGAGATTTAAGAATCTGATTTATTTCAGGCTGTAGATTATGCAATGGATTCAGATGTAGTTGTCCTGATGGATCAGCTTTGTAGGAAAGAGGCAGAGAAGTGCAATTAATGCTATTGTTATTACTTGATCACTCACTTGTTTATGATACTATTTATTGTGACATTTTTCTGACTATGCAATAGTTCTCTTATCTCTGGAGCAGGTTCTTTGGAAGAGGATCCCGAGAAGAGCATTGGGAATGCAGTAGAGTCTCAAGGTATTATCTTTTCTCATTCTATTTTACATGTATACTAGACAACCCCTGATCTGTTGGGTCATCCTTTCCAAAATATTTATCTATCTACCACTCCTGTACCCCTCCACACTCTCCAGTTCATCCTGCACCCTATGCACCCTTCCCAACCCTCCCCACACAATCTTGAACACATCTGTTTGCAGCCCTGGGCACATTCTTGAATTCATGCCACATCTCTGCACAACCTCCTCAATTGCGCAGAAACTCTCATGCATCCACTCATGTCCATGTGCCTCACACATTTTCCCTAACCCATGCTACACTTTTCATGCATAACCTTGCACCTTGTGCACTCTCCCCAATTGTGTTGCACCTTCACCACACCCCGATGTATCTCCTCATTCCCACACTCAACAGTAACACTTACTTGCCTACCAACTTGGGACTTCCTACTTCCTGCCAGCTTCCCCATTGACTTTTTTTATCAGAAGGTGGTAGGGAGCAGTGGAAATGATTATCATGTGGTTGCAGCTGATTGTGGCAGCACAGTGGCACAGCAGCATGGCAGCATTGAAGTTTCAATCTCATAGAAGTTATGGTTCCCAGAGTTTGGACACATTGTTCAAGTTAGCTCATTTGAGGTATCTTGGTTTAAAAATTATCGTACTAGGAAGAACTATTTTGCCCAACCAAAGGTTACAAACAATTAAACAGATACAAGAGTTTTAGTAGTATAAATCAAACTGCTGGCCTTAAGAGAAATAATGAATATTGAACTCAGGAGATTTGGAGCAAGGTATTACCATCTAATAACAAAGAATTGTGTTGCTCTCTGACTTCTGAATCAAGAAAGGCTGTACATAACCCAAACCATTTCTTGGATGCAGTCAGTGTGAATGGATGGAGGTACATAACTACAGCCGGAAATTTGGTAAGAAGAAAACACTGTGGGTGAGTGGTTTCTTGGTCCAAGAATTAAGGGAATTATTTCCTCTGGATGGAAGTTGTACTTCCTCTAAAAGAACAGTTTCAAGCAGTTTGGAATTGCTCCTGAACCTATAAAGAACCGTTGTGGCACAGTGGTTAGAATGCAGTATTGCAGGCTAACTCTGCCTATAGCCAGGAGTTCGATCCTGACCAGTTCAAGGCTGACTCAGCCTTACATCCTTCTGAAGTTGCTAAAATGAAGACCCAGATTGTTGGGGACAATATACTGACACTGACACTTAGAGTGTGTTGTAAAGCACTATGAAGCAACATATAAGTCTAAATGCCTTTGCAATTGCTATTGTTGCTGGAACCAAGGCTAAGGATAGGAGTGCCTACCATGAGACTGGTGCCAGTTTATCTGCTCCTGAATGGGGATAGGATAGGAATTACAGTGATTCATGCACTAGTAACTTAATGAGGTTTTTGTGGGATTATTCTTGGGATTTGCAAATTGTTTCATACCATACAGTTTATTACAGTTTTGTTAGGGGCTGCCAATCTCCTACTAAATCAAATGTAAGGTGCTGATATTAGAAGCAAAACTCAAACAACTGACAAATATGTGACCTAAAAAATGTCTCTAATGTTATCAGCCTGCCAGGCCTCTTTCATTTTATAAGGAGATCCTCCTTCTCAAGTCCCAGTTAACTGCTTGCAATTTGGCAACATCCATGAATGAACCTTCTCTATGGGGGCACTTGTCGTAGGGAATAACTTTCCCAATGTGGTTTGCCAGATACCCACACTGATGTGCTTCAACCTTCTTCATTTGTAAATGTCTTTTATTTAGACTCCTACAACTATAACATCTCCCTAATATTTTTAATGGATTGTTTTTATTCTGGCTTTCATTCTAGCCTTTATTCTGGAATTTCTTCTAGTTTTTGCCCCAATTTTATCTTGAAATGTACTTAAGATCTGTATTCTGTCATTGTTGTGATTAACTTCTTAATCAGAAGCAATATGAAATTAATAAAATAGAAAATTTTAATTAAGGAATGGGTGACAGGTTGTAATTCCTCCTCTGAGTGTAGCCTTATCTTTCATAGCCCAAGGCTACATTGAAATAGTGATATTAGCGCAATTCTCTGTTCTTTTCCTTGGTTGTTTTGGGCCAGAAATAAAATCCAGCTAGGTAATGTTGGCAGGAGAAGTGGGCTTAGGGAAACACTAACAGACCTGAATTCAGAGAAAAGCAGATTTGCATCTTTGCCTCTTAGGAACAAGTTTAAGGCTTTGTTTTTAATGTCTCCCTTTCCCAGATTATTAGAAATGGCTTGGGGTTCTTATTAATAGTCACAGGAGCATCTAGCAAGCTTTGTTGATCTTGAGAAATTTAAGGAGGATCAAACTCATTCATTCATTCATTCATTCCAATTTATTGATTTATTTATTAGGCTTGTATGTTGCTTCAATCATAACTGACACTGAGCAGCTTAAAGACTTTCAATCGGAAATACAGCTAAAACAGTAAACCACAATGTGGGTTCTTGGTGCTCTCTGGGTTTGACTCCTTTTTTGCAGATGCTTCATTACCAAACTAGGTAACATCTTCATTTGGTGATGAAACCTCTGTGAGAAAACAACCAAGCTCAGAAAAATCCCACAGTTCAGCCTTTAGCTACACATATTTTCTTCCATCAACACACCACAATATGAGTGTCAGTTGCCTAACACAGAGGAATAATCCATATATAGAGGATGTTCACCCACCAGGAGAAAACAAAATATACCTCTTAACCAGAACTAAGTCTGCTGGGTGGAAAACTGCCTTTTGGTAACGTTGCAAATTTAGACTATATAAAGAAGGTCACCAGGAAATATTAGGACTGGGCTAAGTAGAAAAAGAAATCTGGGGGAAGGCAATGAAAATTAATTTCTGTTTTGTTGCCAACGTCATGGCAACATTGTTGTCATGAAGTTACTAGGAGACTACCTTGGTACTAGAAACCCAAAGCTTCTCCCTGAGCTTTAGTAACTTTGTTCTTAGAGGATCCCCTGGAAGGGAATTAGATGTCTGCCCTGAAGCCTAAATTCTAGGATTGCCTTCTTATTGCTTTAAAAAAAAAAGATTTTATGTCAACTACTTTTTTTGTGATTTTATTAAGAAGACTCCAGGCTGTCACCAAGATAAAGGAGACTGTGCTGCGAGACCTCCTTTTTGCGGACAACTGTGCCGTGAATGCTGGATCAGAGCAGGAAATGCAAGCCAGTGTGGACAAATTTGCAGCAGCGTGTGACAACTTCAGCCTCCTCATTAACACAAAGAAGACCGACTTGATGCGCCAGCCAACTCCAAAAGCCCAATACCAAGAGCCCACCATCACAGTAAAGGGACAAAAGCTGCAAGCGGTGGACCAATTTACATACCTTGGCAGCACCCTCTCCCGCGCAGTGACAATTGACATTGAGGTCAACTGCAGAATTGCCAAGGCAAGCTCTGCATATGGCAGACTACTGACCAACATGTGGGACCACTGTGGAATAAGCCTTGCTACAAAACTCAAAGTCTTCCAAGCAGTAGTGCTAAGTAACTTGATGTATACCAATGAAACTTGGACTGTACACAGGAGGCATGCTAGCCAACTGAACCACTTCCACACAACCTGCCTCTGCAGACTTCTGAGGATCCAGTCACAGGACTAGGTACCAGACACAGAAGTCCTCTCCAGAGCAGACCTGCCATCAGTCCACATCCTGTTGATGAAAGCCCAGACACGCTGGGCAGGCCATGTTGCAAGGATGCCAGACCATCGCATCCCTAAACAGCTCCTCTATGGTGAGCTGTCTCAAGGAAAGCGATTGCAAGGGGGACAAAGGAAGTGATACAAAGACACGTTGAAAGCCTCCTTCAAACCCCAGGACATCGACATCACCTCCTGGGAAACTCTGGTACAAGATTGATCAACATGGCGCATGTTGATCTACCAAGGCTGCCAGATATTTGAAGACAAAAGAACTACCACAGCACAAAAGAAATGAGTACTCCGCAAAGCCAGAGCTGCAAATGCTGCAACAATGATGCCCACACATGTCTGCCCAACATGTGGCAGAACTTTCTGTGCCCGTTATAGACCTTACCAGCCACCTGCAGACACACCATGGACAGCCCACAACCCATTAGATGTCAAGGTCCTCTTTGAACCCGATGGATGAACATCATCCTCAAGATATCAGGCAGAGGTGGAAATAGGTACCCTTCAAAGTCACTTACTGGATTGAAGTATTTATAATGAATGTATTTGTGGAGATTTTTTTTTTCTTTTGCTGATAACGATAAAAGGGTCTCTTAAAAATATATGTCCCTTCCCTCAACCTACTTCTTCACTGATATTTCCCTGAAAGGAATTTTCCACTGCTTTCTCTCTCTTTAATTCACACACAAAAACTCACTGTTCTCCTTCTGAACCAAAGCCTCCTGCTCATTGTCTGCTGTAATCCATCTCTGACCTGTTAGCTACTAGGCTGATCTATTTGGCTAATAAAACTCTTTTCCTGTGAAATATCAAAACAATATGACACCTACACTGACAACTTCCCTCCCCCCGAAAAAATCTTGTGGTTTTTTTTTTTGTTTTTTTTTTTTTTGTGGAACATCTTAAGTTAGGACATATTTGAACATTTATTGAGCTGACTCAATTATTCCTTAACAACATTTTTTTTTATCAGTAGAATGAAAATGAGAAAAAAAGGGAAGCTAGGGAGAGAAAGAGAGGGGGAGAGGGAGAAAGAGAGAGAGAAATTTTGTTTAAAAAGTCAAATTATGGCCTTCTCTTCCATGAATGACAGAAAGTGGCCACCTGCGGTAGACATTTATTCAGACAGCAAAAATGTTTTACAGTGTCTTGCTTTCTAAATAAAGAAAATAGAATCCTTAATTACTTCATACATATTTTATGATTTATGACAGAAATATGGGCAGTTCTGTCAGAATAAACTCTGCTGGACTTTATGGAGCTTATTATTTAGTGGACAAAACCAGAAGTGTGATTCTAATTAAGCCAGCCCCAATTTTGTAATCTCCCTAAAATACAGATCTCCAGAAGTTGTGAATGCCCCAACACTGGAAGTTTCAAAAAGGTGCAAGATAACCATTTGTCTGACGTGGTGTAGGGTTTCCTGCCTAAGCAGGGGGTTGGACTAGAAGACCTCCAGGGTCCCTTCCAACTCTGTTATTCTATTCTAATTCTAAGAGAATCAGAATAGTGTAATGGACTGCAAATCAGAATAGTGTAATTGGCAGAAAAATTTCTGCTTTAAGCTTTTGGCTCTCCAGAGATTTGACAATGGGAACAATCCTGTCAGCTATTATTTTCCCAAGAATGTATATGCACCTACATCTGCTGAGAAGTTTTCCCTTGAATTTGATGAGATTTATTTCATTTATATTGACAGAGAAGAAAATATCCAAGAGATAGCATTACATTCTGAGGATACTTCCAAATAATCATTCTCTTCCAGTATCTGCTAAAAATTCATTTCTCACTGTTTGCCCATATTTCTTAAGGGATGCTTTTTGGCCTATGTAACTTATGTTCCATCCATTCAAAGGATGAATCAGTCCATTTTAATATCTCCTCTCATTTTCTAACTGTTCATGGACACAATACAGCACTTCTCTTGAGATTTGGAAATATTCATTTCTCAATGCCTTGTTCAGCAATTATTCAAAGTTACAGTGTTGTGAAAAAAATAACTTTACAGCTATCACCTTCACAATGTCACTCAGTCACATAATCACCATTTTTTCCTGATCAATTTTGCAGCCCAACTGAGAAACTTGCCCACTTTTTCCTGTCTTTTTAAACCTTCCCTCTGGATTTTTCTACCATATAACCTTAAAAATCCCACAACAAAGTGAATTTTCAGGAAGTGTTGCTTGCTATCTATTGATCTTCCACATTTTTACAGCATATATTGGTAACTTTCAAAATCCTATGATAATATCTTCAATGCTGTATTTTGGCATTGTCAGTATATATTAAATACTTATATTTCTCCATTCATATTATGTATTTTAATCCAAATATCAAAACATTTCAACTGTAATTTAAAAAATGTAAGCTTGTGATTTTAAAACATTAGAACAACTGTGGGAAAAGTGGCTTTCAAGAAAGCCAGGTGCTTTTTTTTTTTTTTTTTAGAAAAACAAAGAATCCTCAACTTCATATGAAAGTACATTTTTGATTTTTTGTTTTTGTTTTCAAATTCTGGCCACTTGCACACAAGGCCTTTGGCGGAATGGGTTTCAGACCTTTGTGTTCTCAGACTGTTTGTGTTTGTCCACGTAAGTTGATTTATTTGACTCAGCTGTGGCATCTGGTATATGCAAACTTGCAAAAAGGAAAAGGGATTTTTCCATTTGCCACAATTAAGTCTTGCAAAGATTGCAGGCAATCTTTTTTCCCTCTGGCAGGCTATATTTGTCACCCACTTCCTGGTTTCAAGGCTTCAGCTGATTCTTCTGCTCACAGCTTTTTAGAGGGGAAAGGTGTCTTGATGACAACAGAGGTCCCTCATCGTGGCAATATTTCTCATATTTGATTTATTTATGTAACTATATAGGCATCCAACCTGACACATGCTATCTGGCTGATTCCATTTTAAAATTCAGCCTGTATTGATATGGGTTGTTTGGGTGGATGGTTTGCAGATCCTTGAACTGTCCTCTCTTACACTGTGCAAAGGATTCACATTGAATTGTTAGTTTTATTTTGTTTTTGTTTTGTTTGAGAGCTGACTGCAAAACACCAGGCTATTGCTTGTGTTTCTTTAGAGCAGTGATGGTGAACCTTTTTGTTGTGGTGTGCCAATAGCATGCATGCACATGTGCCGGCACCCACAATGCAATGCACCCCTCCCACCCAAGGCATGCATGTGCAACACCCCTGTCCTGCCCACTTACCTGCACTGTGCATGTGTGCGCTTGCCAGCTGATTTTCGGCCCATTTTTGCCCTCCCGGAGGCTCAAGGAAAGCCTCTGCAGCCTTGGGAGGCCGAAAAATGGGCCTTTCAGAAATACCGGAAGTGCCTGCTTTCAGCCTTCGGAGGGCCTCTAGAGCCCGGGGGAGGTTATTTTTGCCCTCCCGGAGGCTTGGGGGAAGCCTCTGCAGCCTTGGAAGGCCAAAAATGGGCCCATTTTGGCACTTCTGGAATTTCCGGAAGGCCCTTTTATCGGCTCCCGAGGCTGAGAGGCTTCCCTCGAGCCTCTGGGAGGGCAAAAACTGCCTCAAATGGGCCAAAAATCATCTGGGAGATGAGCACATGCACAGTGCAGGTAAGTTTGGCTGGGGCTCGCGTGCCCGCACAAATGGTTCTGCGTGCCACAGGTTTGCGATCATGACTTTAGAGCAACTGCTTTGTGGGTGAGGGATGGCACTGATGTGCTAAACTAATTCCTTTTTTGTGCAGTGTGCAGGATAGTTGCTGCTCTCAGACTGTTTAATCCCAAACCCTCAAGGAGGCAATCTTCATGTCCTCTTTTTTGGGGGGGGGGCTGCTTACCTTGTTTAAATATAACTGCCTCACCCCTATACTCCAGACACTGCAGAAAAATGCAACCTGGTTTACAGCAACTGCGGGGGTGGCAATGCATAACTGCAAACTTGCCGAGCTGCTGTCCTTCATTATTGCACATTTGGCAACAATCTTTCAAATGCAACTTCTAACTTCTTATTTGCAGCAGCCAATACTCAGTTTGTTTGCAAAAGGACAGACTATATGTTCTATGATGGGTATTATTACATATTTATTTCTTGCATGGAGTAGCCAGGGGTGACAACAGTTAATTTAGTGACCATTCAAAGTTACAACAGCACTAGGGGAAGAAAAGCAACTTATGATCATGTGATCAACATCCAGACACTTAGCAACTCATATTTATGACCGTTGTTGTGTCTTTTTTTGTGACTTTTTGTGACTTTCTGACAAGCAAAGTCAATGGGGAAGCCAGATTCACTTAACAATCATGTTACTAACTTAACAACTGCAGTGATTCACTTAACAACTGTGAAAAGATTGTAAAATGGGGCAAAGCTCCCTTAACAAATGTCTCACTTAGCAACAGAAATGTTGGCCTCAGTTGTGATCGTAAGTTGAGGACTACGTGGATTTTGTTGCTTCAGGATCTACTGTAACTCAATCTGATTCAGGGTTTTTTTTTGTTTTTTTTTTTGCACTTTCCTATTAATCAGTTGGAAGTAGAGCAGTTATTGGCTCCTATTCCCCCACTTGTTCTCTGAGTTCTGAGACCTGTATAATGAACACAGTCACACCATGAGTTTTAAAAACATTTGGAGGATTTGGGGAATGAAAACAATGCTGGCTGGAAGCGGCTTCCGTGTTTAGAAGAAGAAGATACAGGAATTGAAATTGATAAAGTACAGTTTAATTTTACCTCCTGAGCAACTTTTTCGTTTAAAAGTAGTTCTCCTGCCCTTTCAAAGTACTGGTTTTTGTCATAATTTTTCAGTGAAACAAAAACAAATCCTAACAAGAGACCTACAGGTTTGTAACCATCTTTTAATGTTTCTTTAAAAAATAAGCGCTGTTTTATTCACTGAGATTTCTCTATGCTTTGCAAAGAACACCTTGTATCTGATATTAGCACAGTTGAGAAAGTCCAGAAATATTTCACAAGAAGAGTTCTCCACTCCTCTATTCGTTGCAGAATACCTTATGCCACCAGACTTGAAATTCTAGACCTAGAAAACCTTGAATTACGCCGTCTTTGGTCTGATCTAAGTATGGTATATAAAATCATACATTGCAATGACTTATCTGTCAATGAATACTTCAGCTTCAACCATAACAACACAAGAGCACACAATAGATACAGACTCAAGATACCGCACCAAACTTGATTGCAGGAAATAAGACTTCAGCAACAGAGTGATCAATGTCTGGAATACTCTACCTGACTGTGGTTTCTTCCCCAAACCCCAAAAACTTTAACCTTAGACTGTCTACTATTTCACCTCACCCCTTTCCTAAGAGGTCTGTCGGGAGCGTGCATAAGCGCACCAACGTGCCTACCGTCCCTGTCCTATTGTTTCTTTTATTTTTCTTATATGTACCCATTTCATGTATTCATAACTATGTATATACTTATACCTATTATCTTGTAAGCAATTGACAAATCAAATAAATAAATAAATTTTTTTAAAAAAGTGTTTCTGTTACCCAGAAAGGGAAAAAGGAAAATCCCTCAATAGCTCATTTACCTTCCTTAGGGACAATGAACCTGATCCAATTTTACTTGCACACTTTTCTCTAAAATATTATTTTGCTATTCTGTTCTTTATCTCCTTAGTGAACCTTTTGTATTTTAAAAAAGGGGACAGATCTGAATCCATACAGAAACTACAAATGGACATCCCCTTCCGCAGTATTCTCCCATTGCAAATACATTAGCAGAGAATTGGTTTTTTTTTACTTCCTTCTCAGGTCACTGAACTTCTGTTGCATCTTTCCTAGCTTTTAAAAAGAAATTTCCTCACCTACCTACAGTGATTTCTCAGAAAAGAAAAGTTGTTAATCCATAATAAGAACACAATCTATAACTCACAAATGTCCTCAAACCTTTATTAGAATCCATCAATTGGCATAAAAGCACTTGCAAGGTTTGGGGTTCTTCAGAAATTTTTGGGTAGGTTGTCCAAAATAAGAAGACCAAGAAAGAAGCAGGTAAGTCCAAAATCTAGGCTGAAGCAAAGCTATATTTTTACAGAGCGGGAGCAATTGAGAACTTGCACAATGAAAAGTGCCAGAGATGCGCTGAGTTGATCAGCAAGGGCCAAGTTCACTTCCTGGACAGATCTAAAGCCACAACTGGTGACTGATAGTTTAATCTTGGAATAATAGCAATAGTAATAGCACTTAGACTTTACAGTGCTTTACCGCCCTCTCTAAGCAGTTCAGAGAGTCAGCATATTGCCCCCAACAATCTGGGTCCTCATTTTACCCACCTCGGAAGGATGGAAGGCCTGGTGAGATTTGGGCCTGGTGAGATTTGAACTGCCAAATTGCTGGCAACGTACTGCATTCTAACCACTGCGCCACCATGGATAAAGACTACACCTGGATCTGTTAGGTGTTGCAGATATTAATTGCAGTGACTGAAATTATGAAATTTAAAGTCAGGCTGTATCTTAGTTCATCTACAGAAAACAGATGAGATGTTAGAATAAGATTTATAGGGAGAATTGGATCCTGAAGGATCAATCTGATCAGCCTCCAAATCCACAATAAAACATTATTGTTACTACATTCCTGGTTTTTATATGTTTTTATTTCAATACATTTCCTAACTCTTGTTTGTGAAATACCTTGAATTTTTATAAGGGGATGTATGAATATTTTAAATAAATGCAGAAAAAAAGTGTCTGTGTTAATCTATTTTGATGCAGTATAGGTTTAACTGTCTTGCAGAGAAACAGATGTTCCACGGGGAAGAAGGGTAGGCATTCTGAAAGTTTCGTGGTACTGTAGCTTATGGTGGCTTAAAATGTAGCATCAGCCTCTTTCAAATGACAATTCCTTTAAACTGGAACTTTTTTTTTTTTTTAGCAGCCAGTGCTTCTGGTTAATGACTTGCTCTTTTTTTCTGTAAAGAAATATATCCTTTAGATTGGAGTTACTGTCTCCACTTGATATTTTATACAGTATTGAAATGTATGTATACAGTAAGGATTTAGAGTAAAGACTTTCTGTGACTATTTCCTTCTATTTATTCAAATGTATTCCTTTCAGATACACTTCTCCTTACATCTCTGAGAGTCTTCTAAGTACAACAAAATGAAAGTGAAATAAAAATGAAAGATGGTGCAGAATTGTTGTTTTTAATCTGTGCATGGCATTGCTGCTACAATTTAAAATTTGGCTATAAATTTTAAATCTATGATGTGAAATTTATATGCATGAATTACCAACCTTTGTGATGATTCAGTAACTACTGCAATACTCTTGGCATTTTTGAGAGAGATATGAATAATGGCTTTGAGAGCTGAAGAGTCCTCTGGTGTGTATTTAACCTCGAGACTATTACCACTTTCCTCCATAGCCAAATGAATGTGATAGAAAAACATTTACAGTTGCACGAGGATTCATCTTGAATATTACTGAAACATGCCTTGGATTTATGCAGATACGCTCTAGGAGGAGATACATTTTCAATTAGCAGTTGGGATTTAGCATGGTACATACTGAATGAAACAGACCTTGATCATAATCTGGTTTATTAAGACATATCTGTGGTTCAACACCATTGAATAAAATTCAGTCGTTGATGTATTGAATTGAGTAGCTGATGTGCCAGAGAATAAGACACTGTTTGATTCATTGCACCAATATCAAGGCCTGATTAATAGCACTGCCAGGTGCAATAAAATTTCAAATGATATGCCTATTTTAAAAAGTAAACACCTAAATGATAATCTAATTCAGTAGTTAATTATATGCCTGCTTTAATAGCTAATGTGTCAAAGACAGCGCTTAGATTATTTGTACTCCTATGAAGTTATTTATACCATCATTTCAGGATCTAGCATTCTTAGGATCCTACTGTGATGGTTCCTCTTTGGGAAATGAAAGAAAGGTCAGAGGCGGATATCTTTAATGGGCCCAGGAGTCAATAAAAAAAGACGAAACAGTCCCAGGGCAATTCTGGAATTCTGCACCCAGACAGAGAAATATTCCAGTGCTTGCTCAAAAAGAGAATTAGGAAGCATAAATTTGTAGGAGATGGCTACAATAGTGAATTGGTCAAATACATTTCTACTCACTAGTCCAGCCCAATATAGATAGTCCATGACATACAACAATTTGTTTAGTGACTGTTCAAAGTTATGATGACACTGGAAAAAGTGACTTACGACCATTTTTCATACTTATAACTGTTGCAGCATCCCAAGGCTCACATGATTAACATTCAGATCCTTGGCAACTGACTTCTATTTCTGGCAGCTGCAGTGTCCTGGGGTCATGTGATCATCTTGTGCAGACAAGCAAAATCAATGGGGAAGCCAAATTCACTTAACAACCATGTTACTAACTTAACAACTGCAGTGATTCACTTAACAACTATGGCAAGAAAGGTTGTAAAATGGGGCAAAACTCCCTTAACAAATATCTTGCTTAGCAACAGAAATTTTGATCTCAATTGTAGTCGTAAGTCGAGGACAATTTATACCATCCAAATTGCTGGTTTGGTAACATGGAAGCCCTTCACCCCAGAAGACCATTCATGTTGTTATGAAGAAGATCTTGCTAGAATTCCTCATCATATTTGGTCCCCAGGACACATTGTCTTAACTTAATACCAGGGGTGGGATTCTACCAGTTTGGACCAGTTCTATAGAACTGGTTGTTATGATTCTGCACAGTTCAGAGAACCGGCAAATTGTGCTCCTGGCTGCCCCCCCCCCTTTTTTTTTCTTCCTGAGCCCCAGGGAAGCCTTCTATGAGCAAAAACGCCCTTCAGGAGGCTTCCCTGAGGCCCAGGAGGCTCCAAAATGAAGCATGGGGGGTTGCTGCAAGCCCCCCACCTGTGCTCCATTTTTTTTTCTTCCTGAGCCCCAGGGAGCAAAAACGCCCCCCCCCAGGAGGCTTCCCTGAGGCCCAGAAGGCCCAAAAAATTGGGGGGGGTTGCTTCAAAAAAGCCACGCCACCCAGTCACATGACCATCCCACCTAGCCATGCCCACAGAACTGGTTGTTACAAAATTTGAATCCCACCCCTGCTTAAACTCAGGCCTTGATTGGACTGGGATGTCTGCTCACCTGCTAAAGTGAAATGACAAAAAGTGTGAATCAATCCCTTGGAAGTGATTGTAAGCATTTGGTTCCTCCTGTTTGTTTACTCCACTAAAATTGTGGCCTGTTTTATCCACTGTTTCATTTCTAAATGATAAGCAGCAAGCCCAATTAAAGAACTACTTTATCCTACTTTACGGAAAGAGAGCATAATAGTGGCAGGGAGTTATTATATAAATCCAATTTCCCTCCCAAAGAAGTTTAGTTTCATTTAATGCAAACATTTGAGTGGGGGGTTTCATTTTAGCTCAATGAAGAAATCCCATTAGATTCTAAAGTCCTATATTTATGAAAGCCCATAAACCAGGGCATAATTAGGGATGGTAAAAACATTTCCTTTATCTAGATTCTACCCTAGAGTTTTGTCATGGTCAACAAACCACCTTTGCCAACAGACCTCCAAATTGGAATTTGAACAATAATATTAGTACTCTGGTGTTAAATTATGTTAAATTAACAGGAAGTTGTGATTTCAGATTGCATAAACTCATTTCAATTATTATACAGTAGGGTGGGCAATTTTGTTTGGATGGGAGGATAATTTTCAATTTCGAAGGCATTCTTGAGTACAGCCTGCCACAAAACATCCATAACAAGAAACCAATCCAGTGAGGTTCTTTCCCAACACACACATGATGCTGTCTGGAACACCTGCTTATCATTCTTATTTCTGTACAGGTACGATAATTTACAAATCATTTGTAGAATGCTTTTTTTAAAAAAATGTTATAAGAATGCTTCTGGGGACTATGTGAATTAAGAGCTATTCCTATAAATAGAGTGATATGGAGGCTGTAATTTTGCATAACACCTTCTCATTTGTATATTTGTTTTTTTAGTTAACTCTAAAAGAAAAGAAGTGATATAGTTATGAGAGTCTAGTGCATGCCAAAAGACAAGCCTTTAGGCTTATTAATATTCCCAGACAGTACATGGGATGCAGGAATTTTAAAGAGTAGACATCAGCCATTTCCTTCAGCAAACTCAGTTCACAAAGCTCCTTGGGGCAGCTTCACATGTACTGTGCTTCCTGAGTGTTTGATTCAGTGATCTGGCACTTGTCACATGTTATTAACTCAGTCTGGTATTCTTGGAGAGTTTGTCAGTAATTTCCATCTTTGCTTTTATTATTCAGCAAGGATACGTTCAGACATGGTGCCCATTCTATCAAATAATGGATTAACCCATCTGCACCAGTCATGCCATACTGCAACTGGCAGCTTTTCCATTTTGATGATTCAAGAGACAGCATTAATAACGATAGGACCACCATTTCCCAGGACAGACTTATTTGTCCTTCCTAACACTGGGAGGGGTGATACGCTTTCACTGATGAAGAATTCCATTTGTTCAGCTTTCACCTTGCATCAAAGTATGGCCTGATATGTATTGTAACCCAGATGTGGTGCTCCTGGCATGCTGCTATCAGCATTTGCCAGCCTAGGGGGCAGGGCAGAGAAATGCCATCACAGTGAGCATAGAAACACAGAGGGCTGTCACAACTATAATTTGTTTCTTTTATCTTTAAAGGTAGGTAAGAGGCATTGGTTTAAGTGCACATTAGGTCATGGGTGTCAAACTCACTGCATCATATTGCTATCATGTGACATTTCACTACGTTTTTCCCATTCACAGAGCTGGGGTGGGCGTGGCCTGTGCATATCAAGGGCTAATATATATTTATAATATTCTCTTTATCACTCACTAGCTTTTCATTGTCTAGAAAATGTCATTGCGGTAACACAGTTTTGTGATGAAAAATGGATAGACAATTAAACATGGAAAAAGTCTATTCAGAAATTCTCTTTGTATGGAAAATAAATGCAGCTATAGATGTCAGAGATGAAAGGCAAGTTATTATTTCCAGTTGAGAACAGTATTACTTTCTCAGCCAAGACACAGAAACTGAGTGGACTAACACTGACTATTAGTTCAACACCTTTCACCACAGGTGAGTAGAGCAGGGTCAGAACAGTTGGGTGACATGGACAGCTCTCTTCTGATCAGGGGAGGTAGTTAAAGTAATACAAGTTCCATTAGGGAACTGCCACTGCTATCCTGTAGGACAATGTCTGTCAACCTTGGCAACTTTATGATATGTGGATTCTAGCTCCCAGAATTCCCCAGCCAGCATGCGACGGCATCTGCTATTGAAACTGGTTGTACTGTTCTGTCTAATTGTAGAATTACTCCTGACTGGTATCTATCATACTCGCAAATGCCTTCATCTGGAGTAGTGTGCAGTCTAACAGAATTCCATGTGATATACTCATTGTAAGTTACAAGTATCGGCTGTGCAAATGATATGAATTGTGAGGGAGAAAAAAATGTGTGAGAGTAGGAGTTGAGGATTTATGCTTTGATGAATAGATCTGGACTTTTCACACTTGATTTGGATAACTGCAGGCATTTTATGATAATTAATTGGAAGTGCATTGCCTTCTCTACTAACAATGGATAATAAAGTGTAATTGAAAAGTTACACACAGTTTTACGTCTTTTATTTGTTTTGGTTTTTAATAATTTATATTGTACCTGCCTCCTTGTATATCTTTTTGGTTTTATTTTATAATAATATATATCTGCTGCAATCAATCAGGCTGTTGAAGTTTGTAGTAATTAAAAAACTACAACAAGGCATTCAGAAATTAAACATTAATGATAAGACTAAGAAAAATAAAACTACAAATCCATAGCCAAAAATAAAATCAAACAATCATGGTCATCCTGTCAGTCAACAAAGCCTTCTGGAATAAGTCATTTTGAAAAGTTTCTAGAAAGCTAAAACTTTGAGGGCTAGCCTAATTTCAAAGGAGAAGCTATTCAATAATGTGGAATTCCCACACCTATGAAAATCTACCCTTTGTATTTCATGGAAACAGTTTCTCCTAGGGTAACACAGATTAAACACTTGATTCAGGTTTGAGGAAGCAATTCTACAAGTATTTTGATGCCAAGCAATGCACTCAGAAGCTAATAGGAAGCCAGTACAAGGCCTAGATGACAGATGTGATGTACTTATAGTGAGAAACACCACCAGTAACTGGACTGCTACACTATGGACGAAATTGAAACTTTCAAAATGCCTTAAAAAAAGAATTGAGCAGTTTTTTTAACCACTGTTTTTCTGCTGAATTTAAATACAAGATAATAAATCATTTACCATATCTGATACCATATTAAAGAATTTTAATAAAGAAAAGAAAAGAAGATTAAAAACTAATATGAACTATATAATGTGAGAGAAAGAAAGGAGAGAGAGAGAAAGAAATTAAAGGAAATAAAAACTGAAAAGTGCAAAAGAGGAAAAGAATAAAAGAAAAATAGAAAAAAGATGCAGAGAAGTAGCTTCCAAATTTCTTCACAGCAGTTACAAATACAATCATAAATTTACATTTTACTTTATAGTTACAACATAGCTCCCTTCTTTCTGTAATCTATCTAATCATCAAAAGCATAAATCACAAGTTCATTTTTCTCTGTTTCTTATTTTCCAAGAAACTCAAGGCTACATATATTTTTATCTCTTTTATATACATAACTTAAATACATCCAGTTTTGGTCACCATGATATAAAAAAGATGTTGAGACTCTAGAAAGAATGCAGAGAAGAGCAACAAATATGATTAGGGGACTGGAGGCTAAAACATATGAAGAATGGTTGATAGAATTGGGTATGTCTAGCTTAATGAAAATAAGGACTCGGGGTGACATGATAGCAGTCTTCTAATATCTCAGGGGCTGCCACAAAAAAGAGGGAGTCAAATTATTCTCCAAACATCTGGTGGCAAGACAAGGCACAAAACTAATCAAAGAGAGAAGCAACCTAGAACTAAGGAGAAATTTCCTTACAGTTAGAACAATTAATCAGTGGAACGACTTGCTTCCAGACATTGTGGATACTTCAACACTGAAAGTTTTTAAGAAAAGATTGGATAACCATATGTCTCAAATGGTAAAGGGTTTCCTGCCTGAGCAGGGGATTGAATCAGAGGTCCCTTCCAACTCTGTTATTCTATTCTATTCTATTCTATTCTATTCTATTCTATTCTATTTCTATTTCTATTTCTATTATTTCTATTTCTATTCTAATTCTATTTATAGCTTATAGTAAGAGGAGGCTTATATGATTATACACTCTTTGTTTTTATTGTTTATTATTATGGTATACTGAGTACGTTATCCGTCTGAGGTTTGCTCAGAAGTATGCCTATTTGAGTTCAATGGAATTTACTCTCAGAAAAGCATGCAGAAGATGTCCCAGGCATGCTGGGTCTCTCAGAGTGGATGACTGATGAAAAGAGCAGGTCTTAACTGACATTCAACATCTTCATTTTTTAGCACAGTGGATTCTTAGAGATTAACATCAGCAAACAACTGTTTGCTTTCTGGATTTGACATATCATTAGGCATTCCAGAATGCCTAATTCTTTCATAGTATCTATAAGGAAATACAATGCAAAGGTTGACAGCTCGGTTATGAAGAATTAATTTTAACTGGCCATTTGATACTACCAAGCTAGTCTCCATTTAAGGTGTATGTTTATTCACAAATTGATTCTTAGATGTTTTGTGTTTAAGAAACAATGTTTTAGAAGTACTATGAGAATCATACTGCAATATTCTGTGGCTTAAATCTCAGAAATGTTAACATACCTAAGAAGAAAGTTATGAACCGTAGAATGAAAATAATAATAGATCCAGCCATTGGACATGAAATGTTGCATTTAAGCTAAAGAATCAAGGGACCCAAAAATTGACATTGGAGAGAACAAGAACAAAAAGAAATAACAATAACAATGGAAGACAGCACACCTAAAAAGAATGATACCACTTCCAAAATATTCTTGGTGAGTTAGATGAGAAAAGAAATATTGTATAATAATTTCCAAGAGTCCAGTATAAAAGAAAAAATATATTAAACTCATTTTAGTGAAAGTAGGAATCACATCTGCTAAACTAGTTTTGGCCAAAGTATAGGAATTGCAGCTGCTGAGACCTCAGTATTCATTTTAGAAGATTAAGCATCACATATGGTATGTCACAGTTCAAGTAATACAAAGCATGAAAACACATTCCTGACAAGGAAGTGATGAGTAATTTTACAAAGCAGAAAAGGTTACTGCTATTCCCCAAAGCTGTGGCTATACATGGGAATATGAATGGATATATTACACACCTCTACCAACATTATGTAAAAATTAAAGTTCATCATATTATGAAAAATACACTTAATTTACACTGTGGTTAGGAATGTCCATAGGGAAAGGATGTTAATATCTGCAAGATGGTGGCTGTGGCTTCACAATTGAAACTCCATGCCTTTTGTACACATAGTAAAATTATACACATGGTCAAAGGGAGACATGTTCATTCAATCATGATATTTTGCCCACCATTTTGTAGATGTTTTGCTCACTTACAGATGCTAATAGATATCAGCAAAGATGGTTAGATGGCAGTTATATTCAACACTGTTGTCTGTATTGAATTTGGGGGACAACTGGTTCCAGCTTCAATCTTTAAAGTAGCCTTACAGAAAACATGATGTGATGTGGAGACACTGGATCTTTGGAAGCCATGTTCTTTGTTGCCATTGCCCTGACTTACTAGGATTGTATAACCTGGGGCACAAGCAGTGCACAGCTGCATCCCTCACATGACTTTTCTAGATGGAGTAATACTTCCTGATAAGAATTTGATTTGGGGTTTTTCCTAGGCAGGGGTGGGTTTCTACCAGTTCTGTCCACCTCTGTAGAACCGGTAGCTCTGAAAAGCAGCAGACATAGAACCGGTTCTATGTCTACTGATGTTTTTGCCCACCCGGGATCTTACCTGATCTTTATTTCCTGATTTTTCAACTTCAGCTGCCGAACGAGGCACAGCTGCAGTTAAAAAAGCAGGAAAAGAGGGCTGTTTCAAGGGCTTCATCTCTGCACACAGCATGCTGATGACAATTTACAGGCGCGTGCCTCACAGTGTGCAGGGAAGCTCATAAATCTCAAACCAGTAGTTAACCCTGTTGTATCCCACCCCTGTTCCTAGGCCTTATGTTGCTGTTGTATACCTTTGGGTCCAGGATTGTTTTGGACAGCTATGCTAATGGCTGGAGAAGATGAATCTGAACATGAAGATAGAAGTCCTAATGAAGTTCGTAGTTTAGAATGGAACAGTTTTGTCTACTGCCAAAACTGTGTGGTGGTCCTGAAAGAATGTTTAGAAATGGCAGCTGGTGCTAATTCCATAAATTTCATTGCTTACCAGCAAACGTTTTAAGAACATATTGCATCAACTGTATATTTATTGAGCTCTGATTTATTTCTAGGCCAATTTCAAGATATTGATATTACCTTTAAAACTTAAATAGCTTCAGGCCGGTTGGTTAATTTCATCCATACAACCTTACTGGCTTCTATGAAAGCCTGCTATATGTTCCATGACATGAAGCAGTTTATTTGCTGGGAACACAAAAAGCATTTTTGTTTTACATCATTCAAGATAAATTGGTACCATTTCAGCTTAATTGAAGATGGATAGTAAAAAAAAAATTTATTTTGCATGGCTATTACTATTTGTTTCTTAGTCTTCCCTCTAGAAGCTGAAGATAACTATACCTTGCATTTCGTCTTTTATTCAGGCCTCTGGGGAATATAGGCTGAGACTGTGACTCAGCCAATGATTGCTCATGGCTGAAAGGGACTTGAAGCTAGCACAATGTTAGAACACTGAAGATTGGATCATTCTTAACTTGGCATGGACATTAGAAAAATTGCAGTGATATCTATAATTGCTTGTAGCATTTTAGTTTCGTTATACAGATAGAAAAGACTTGTTCAGATGAGTTTCAGATGAGTGCAGCTTGCAGGAAAAAAAAAATGAAGAAGTACCTGACCAAAATAGTCCTCTTAGGCTATCTTTGGGAAATCAGCACAAGTTCAAAGATCATGAAATAACATAGTGAAAATGCTTGGCCTGAAAATCCTTGAGGCGGTGTAACTTTCCAACCCTGCGCTGGGCAAAAATGTAGATGATTTCTTTGTAATGTAGCATCTATATCTTAAGACTAGCATCTTAAGATTCTAGGACGACCCTTAGACCAGAAAAAGGACTGTAAGTCATCCAAAACTGAATACTTCCCTAAGTCTTACATACAGCAGATACTGAGCTTTGCTCCAAGTGTACAGGGCTGTCCCCAGAACATCTATTGCACTTTGGAAAAATGCACCTCTTGTCATATTTTCCTGAATATTTTCCTGTCTTGCCTTTATAGGTTCTTTGCCACCTGACTAGCAATAAAATTTTCAAGTCTTTTGTGAATATCTTAACCTGATAATAATACAATCCAAACAGGCAGAACTGGGCAGAAAACTGAAATCCATTTGATAATGATGCTTATCTTTAACCAGCTCTGATTACATTAATATGTTGTCAGTCTGTTTGATGGTAGGTGAGTCAAGTAGGAGTTGTAATCATTCAGAGCAATTTCTTACAGAGAAATTTCACTTACATCTACCAAACAGTCCCTCCCCCCATACACTAGATGAGAACAGATAAGTAGAAAAAAAGATAAAAATAAGTGGCAGTTTGGTCTAGTGTAGTGGTGGGATTCAAAATTTTTTACTACCGGTTCTGTGGGCACGGCTTGGTAGGTGTGGCATGGCTTGGTGGGCGTGGCAGGGGAAGGTTACTGCAAAATCCCATTGCCTCCCCACTCCACTAACCTGCTTTCCAGCTCCATTCTCCTGTGCAGGGCAACAAAAGAAGACCCAGCCAATCAGCTGGGACTCGGGAGGCAGAGAATAGATGGGGGCGGAACCAGTCAGAGGTGGGATTGGCCAGTTCTCTGAACTTCTCAAAATTTCCACTATCGGTTCTCCAGAACTGGTCAGAACCTGCTGAATACCACCTCTGTTCTAGTGGTTAAGGCACCAGGCTAGAAACCAGGAGAGTATCAGTTCTAGTCCCATCTTAGATATGAAAGCTGGCTAGATAACTTTGAACCAGTCACTCACTTCACAGAGTTGCTGTTATAGGAGGATGAGGATGGAGTATTAGGCATGTTTGCTGCCTTGAGTTATTTATAAAAATGTTAAAGGTGGAATAAAACATAACTAAACAAAATTAAGAACAATAAGACTACATTAAGGATTTATGCATTTTAAAATCAACTTTGCAAATTTATAATCTTATGGATTATATTTCTTTTCATGTAAACTAAGTTAGATACTTGCGATAAAAATTCACAAATCTGTTCCCTCAGGCAAGTAACAACGAGATGGAGACTACAATTTCATTTGGGCATGGGCTTACATTTTTCAGAGCCTTATTTTAGCACTATTCTTTAGGCAAGCTTTCTCTTCTCTAGGTTGTTACGTTGTTGATATAGTATATCAAAAAGAATCTTATAGTTCTGAAGAAATACCCATTTCACAGTAGGCATCTAAATATATTCCAGGAAACTGTTGGATCTCTGCAGAATAGTTTTATACAATAAAATCTCAAGATGAGAAATATATATTAAGAACTTACCTTTATATGCACCAAACAATATATTGTTCCCAGGCATCGTTCCCAGTTTTCAATATAACTATTTTGCTCATGTTATTATTCAGATTACATTTTGTTTCATAACCTCATGCTACATGACATAAAATAGAGATGTGATCATGTGTGCTTCACCATTTTTATAAATACTATAGAAAGACTTCAACAAGTTGGTGCTGAACTCTGCAGGAAAAAAACTGAACAAATAGAGCAGTCAACATTTGCAAATGTTTAGTTGTATGACAGCTTGGCAGTACAATTAATAATAACAGGATTTTGTTCACATGAACACTTTAAAGATGGCTGCTCTTTTTCAGACAGGAAAGAATCTGTAAAGATAATTATTATCAATGGAAAGACAATGATGAGAAATGCATTACTTGCTTGTGAAGAAGTGATATAAAACAGCTTTAATCAGCAGTCATTGCCTATGACAAGGAAAGGAAGCAGCATGAGGTAAATTGATCAGGCCCTGTGGGCATCCTTGACATTGCTTGTCCAAACTATTATAAGTCTTTTAATTATTTAACCAAAGTTGGTATTGCTCCACTTTCAGTAAAAACAAGAATGCTGATGATTCATAAATTATGTGGCCTTTTGTGCATTTGTCCTATCTAAATGCAGTGCCTCTGAATTTTCAATATTACAGAAAAATGTGTATTAAAACTTCCTGCGTTTCGGGATAAGGCAAAGAAGTTTTCGTCTTCTGAGGAAGAAATGGTAGACTGAAGACAGTTCTATGAAAAGCAGAACTGACAATTGCAACAAAATTAAGACCCAGAAAGTAGACCAACTTTTTGACAATTCCTCTCTGGAAAGAAAAGGATTTGTGATTGCCCCCTAGTGCTCTAGATGGCTGCTCCTCATGAGAGAACTTCAAGACAGCAGTCTCCATCAGGTTTAGAGTCTAGGTCTAGGAAATAAGGAAATAGCTGTGTTACTGAAACAGCACTCAGTGCCTTTAGGAGGAGACTGAGTTTGCAATCTTTTCTAATCACCTTTAGAAATTGCTTGTAACTGCTTTTCAGCTACTATGAACCCTTGGTCAACAATTTTTCAGCACTAGGTGAGTTTCCTTCAATCCTAGGTGACAGAAGTTTTAAATAAAAGTTTAAGGAATTGTTTTTCTAAATAAAAATAAACAGCAAAATGGTGATTATAACTTTAATTTTAGAAAGTTACAAACAGATTAAGGATCTTACATGAATTTGAAATAAGATTTTGGAATTAATTACAAAGAATCCTTCCCATAGGCAGATCTTTTGTTTTGAATTCTTCAAAAAAAAAAGTAATATGTTAAAAATCAGGCATTAGAGTGAACTAGATGGAAATAAAAATTATAATTAATGAGGAAAAATGATGAAACTCAGCTTACAATTATAGAATGAAGCAAAATATTTTAACATTGGACATATTGAAGAGTATTTTTGAACAATGGATTCCAAAGTTAAATTTAATAGTGTCTACCTCTATAGATGGACTAATCTATGTTGAGAAGATGTTAATGGAAAAGTAACATGTTGAGACTGATTTGAAAGCGGAACTTAAAAGAATCTAAAAGAATGGGAACTTCCGGTTTGTCGGCTTTGCCAGCGGCAGGGATTCGCGATCCTGTGCGATCCCTGTGGCGCTAGCCATCTTGGTGCCTCCGATCCTGACGGATCTGGAGGCTAAGGTTGCCCTGCAGAGGCAGCCGAAGATAGGGGATCCGGAGAGGGGTTTGGAGGTGTTGCAGACCCCTCCCCAGCCGGCTAAAGCCCCTTTTCTCAAGGCGGTCGAGCGGCGGTCTGTAATGGCCGCCACAAAGAAGCTGGCAGCTGGGTAAGACTGAGCAGGAGGAAGAGGGGAGAAAGTTTCTAAGAGAAAGTTTTTCGGCTGACCCAGGACTTTAAGAGACGCCTAATCCTGAAAACTATGACTTCTTGAACGATACTTTGTTTCCAGAGGAGAATTTTAAGCAGCAAAACTGAGGTGCTGAAAGGGAAAGTTTACTCTCCTTCCCTATGGAATCAACAAATGGCCATTGAGAAACCTGTCTTTTTTTATAAAAGGTAAAAACTTGGCTTCTTGTTATAGGTGGGAAGGGAGAGGACAAAAAATATTAAGATCTTGCTGGAGGAGATGCCTTGAAGATTTTGAGACTGGAAATTAATTGCAACAAGGCTCTAAAATACAGATTGGGCTTTTTTTCTTTTCCTTTTTATTGATACCACCCCAGGAAGAGAAAGTGAGAACTTTGTGCTTTGTTTGGACTGATGTCTCTGGGACTTTGGGGAATTGTTCTAACTTTTGAAACATTTTGGTTGCTTTAAGAAGAAGAACAAAGAAAAGATTTACAATGGCTTTATCTGTTGATGAACTTAAGGAATATGGAAAAATAAAGAAAGAAAGGACGCTGTGAAGGAAGCCTTGCTTTTTTTAGAAATGGCGCTTGCTATTTATCAGCAAACACAACAACAGATGGAGGAAATAGAAGAAGAAGAAGAAGACGCCATCTTCAATGAATCTAAAAATTTAATTAAGAGAGAAAGGAGAAAGAGAGGAAGGAAAATGAAGGACTTAAGACTTAAAAAAACACTCAAGAAAGAGAAAATAAGATGCAAAATCAATACAATGTTACTAAGCAAAAGAAAAAAGGAATACAACAGAGAGGGAAGCTAAAAAGGCGGAGGTTATTAGAGGGGAGGTAAAAAGGCCAGGTGGGATAAGAAAGGAAGGGAAAAGGGGGGAAAGCCACAAAGGTATGAAACAAGATGGGAAAAAAGGAATTTTTTTCAGGGATAAAGGGTGATGTATAATTTCTTTAAAAAAGAAGATTCTGCAAGGTACATAAGATGGTATTGTAGTATTTGTATTAGAAATAGAAAATTAGAATGTTATAAGAATTAATAAAAGATTAAAATATTGAAATGTTTAGTAATGATAGACTTTAAAATTTAACAAAATATTAAAAGGAATGTTTAAAATATTAAGTTTAATTAAAGAGTTTAATTGACTATTGTGTTGATTTTACTATAAACTTATTATTCTAGCATTTGTTTTTTGAAATAGATAATTGGAATGTTATAAGATTTAACATTTAGATTTATTATCTAATTATATTAATTATTTTGGACTTATTATTTTTTTCTCTTTTTAAAAGTTAGTAGGTAGAATGTACTAAGCAGAATCAGATTAGGTACTAGGCGTTATTTTAAATATTAATTTAGGGGAGGATAGAAAGGCATCATACTCTGATCAGTGATTTCAGGAGAAATCCTTTTTCTTTTTATTGTAGGGAATGAGATAAATGGATAATTTGGAAAGAATGGACAAAAATACAAATACGATGATTTAAATTAATTGAATTAAATAAAATAGAATTAAGAAGAATGAAAAGCGGGGAAGTTATATAGAAGATATAGAATGGTAAATAAGATAGGTAATGGTATATAAGATGAGCACAAATTTAATTGAGTCCATACAAAGAGAGGTAATCTGGGGCCAAACTACTTTCTTAAAAGAGAAGTATTTTATATTTTGTGCTTTGTGTGTTCATGTTTGTTTGAGAATTAATAAAACCACGGAGGAATGTTCGATGAGAATAATGGTAATCAAGTCAGAGAGAAATGTAGATGATGATTATAAATTGGATAAATATAGAAAATAACAATAATAATAATGAAATTGAATATGAAAAGAGAAATAATGAGAAATTTGCTAAGAGATATTTATATGTCCATATGGAAATGGTGTAAAACAGAATTATATTGTATAAAATAATATTTTACTTGACTTGTAAAATTAATAATGGAAAGAGGTTTTATGTATTCAATGGTTAATGATGGTTTGTTTGTCTTTAAAATTAATAAAATTTGTTCCAAAAAAAAAAAAAAGAATCTAAAAGAATGATTTGTGGGGGAGAAGTTATACTGGACATGCAAAAGAAGCCAGGTGATGTCTTAACAATTAAAAGGGATATATACAAACCACAAACCAAGATGACCTGAATAATTTTCTTATATTGAATTTACAAAAGATGCAAAAAATATCAAACTCTATTACATTATTTGAATGGATTAAAGGTCAAGTTTGTTGGAAGTAAAAAGAAGGAATATAAAGTGTGCTTATTTGATCAAGGTTAATATAGATACGTTGTTATCTCTAGCAATCCTTAAAGTGTTGATATCAGATACTGTATATGATATCAGGATTGAAATATTGAGCCTTTATGGATTTGTTTATTGATACAAGATGGGATATGCAAAGAAGAGATCATTTGTTATAATTTAAGAGGCAATAAAAAGTTACTAAAATTATTTATATTTGTGATGAAGTATATTCTTATTTTTTTCTTTCTTTTCTGTTTCTGTTTTTCTATCTTTTCTACACCTTTATTCTTTTTCTTTTATTTGTTTTATCAGCTTTTATTGCTGTAACTGTAATCTTTAATAAAATTGTTTTATATATGTGTGTGTATATGTAGATATACCGCATAGTTCTATGCATGTGTAATGCTTGCTTCCTTAATAATCTAATTATAATTAAAATTATAGTCTTATTGTGCAGTTTATTTTTAATTACAATAATTATATTATAAAGGAAAGTAGATTCAAAAATTTGTATTGCCCACTACCTAGTAAAATTAAGGAATAAAGCAGATATGTATGTATGTATGAATGAATGAATGAATGCACATTCATATACTATAAATAAAAAGCATCATGTTATTAAAATAGCTATATGTACCACTGTTTATTCTATTTAGACATGTGTACCTTTTTTTAAAAAAAGAATAGACATCAGCAACAACAGTTTGTTTAAAAGAACAGCATACATCCTGAAGACTTGGGCCTGTCCCTATTGACACCTAACTACACCACAAACATGCCATGGCAAATTCTTTTCCTTCGGTGTCTGCATGACTTGTCTTTTCCTCACAGCCAGTCTTTGATTTAACTGTACCACTGTGAAATTGGTACTCTCTCCCTTAAGCTTATAGTATCGAATGGCAGCTACAAGAAATGTAAAAAATCTCTTTCTCATTCCTTATATGGAAAGTGAAGGCAGGTAATGAAGAAATAGATGAGGTCAGAGTGGTACTTTCTGGCCATTTCAGGCTGAAGTGAGCATCTCCCATTGCCAGCTTTTGTTGCTTTCTCCATAAAGAGCTCTGTTGATCCATGCCAACTGCCCTTCAGGACTGTTCTAGATTTCTGGATTAGCAATAATCTATGGCTCTAACTAGTTTATTGCAAGGCTAAAATAGAAAAACAGTGGAATATTGAGAACTCATCCCCTATTGTCTCCTAAACTAAGGTTGAAGGATTCTGGAAATTGGCATGCACTGCCTATTGAAAGAAAGGGAAAGAGGAGGATAAAAATCCTAATTAAAAAGATTCAGCTCACCTTGTGATTCAAAATGTTGCTGTAGATTGTCAGGTTTTGACAGTTGTAAAAGGAGTGTGATAGAAATGAATCTAGAGTGAATGTACAGAGTCCTGCAGTTAGATATGTCCCATTCTTGCTATACTGTGAGTAGGAGGTATTTTTCCCCTCATTATAACATTCAGAAACAGGGGAAGAGCCAAACACGAGGAATCAAGAATCATTTTACTTGCCATACCGGGACTATACAAAATAAGTATTGTAGCGACAAATCAGAACAGAGGCAAGAGATGCAAGATAAAAATTGATAATGGCATTTAGAAAATTTCATATGAATGGAATTTTTCACCAATGTAAGGATGGTTAGCTGACCCAGAAGTGGAAAATGGCTACACCTTAGTGGTGGAACACCAGTTCTACTTTAATTATTAAAAAAATTCATACCCCAATCATCCAACAGTTATTAATTCTGACATAGAAGAAACATATATCAATTATGGTATACGAATCTGCCTTAGTAACACATGTTTTCAATTTTTTTCATGACTCCAATGGATAACATTCACTGGATGTCATTCAACGGATGCCATTCAAAAGCCATAATGAAGTACCAAATATTATATTGCTTTAATGAAGTTAATATTGCATTGCAGATCATTCCAGAAAGAATATAAAAGGGAAGAACATTGTTTAACCTTTCAATATATTTATTTTTATTATTTATTTATTATTTATAACATTTCTTTGGCGCCCATCCTGTATCCAACAAGTCTGGGTGGCTTACAAACAGTGATGGGATTCAAAAAGCTTTACTACTGGTTCTGTGGACGTGGCTTGGTGGACATGATAGGGGAAGGATACTGTAAAATCTCCAGTCAGAGGTGGTATTTGCCGATTCTCTGAACTACTCAAGATTTCCACTACCGGTTCTCCAGAACTGGTCAGAACTTGCTGAATACCACCTTTGTTTACAACATGAAAAGTCATATATCGTGACTTTTCATCCATATCCCACCAAATTTAAGAGAGCCGCCTCCCCCCTCCCCATTCCTTCCTTAACTGGAATTTTGGTTCTGAAACATGGAGCTGCAGGAAGACATCTAGGAAGACATCCTAGACGTCTTCCTGCAGCTCCATGTTTCAGAACCAAAATTTCAGGAATGACTGAAAAGTTTCGGGAATTACTGAAAATAATTCACTACAACAAATTGTATCTCTATAGACACTTTCCTGACATGCTAGGGTACATAGTACCTGTTAGGAATGTAAGTCACCTAACAGTTATTTGGGTTGGAAATATATAAACTAGGATAGACATTTTAATACTGTATCTTTAAGAGAATCCTAAAACTGTAATTGGGTGTGGTTCCGCAAATGGCCATAAGATGGAGTCAGAAACCTGGGTTGTTTAGTCTCAGAAGAGAGTGTGAGTGAGTCTCTGTTTCCTTCTGCTGGAGAGTATTGCCGTTCTTCCTAATTGACTTGTTATTCTTGGATTTGATGTAAGTGTGTTACTGAACTGTTTTTGATACTGGACTTTGTTACTGGATTATCCCTGGACTGAAAACTGATTGATTTAACCATGAATGACTTGGACTGTGTTTGAACTTTGCTTAAACGTTTATTGGAAGTAAAAACCTACATTAATTGTACAGTGTATCTGTGTGCTGTGTGTGTGTTATTCTTCACTTCTCTCACTACGTCTCCCTGTATGTGCTCATTCTCCTAACGGGGAATTACCTCAACAGTACCCAAGATCACCCATATCTTTTTGTACCTGTCTCCCTTCCTGATGGTAAAAAATCAATATCGACCAGTTCCTGCTCTGCCATGGCCAACAGAGTCTGTCTAGGACTGGTAGATACCTACAGTAGAAAAGCAGCAAAAATGGAAAGAATCAAAGTGCTTTTCTCCTCATTCTGATTATCTTGAGAAATTTTGGTTGGAAATAAATTAGTTCTGCCTTAGATGCTTTTGGCTATATTCTAACTTTCCTAGGGCTAGCTTATTCCTTAGGGTCAGTCTTAAATAATAAAAAAGATATTCTCAAATATTAAAGATGTTCAATGAGTTGGCATATACTGTCCCCTAGGGATCTCTATGATTAGGTTTCTCCTGCTATGTAAAATTGCAAATTCTGCTGGAGAAATATTTGGTATTTAAGTACAGCAAGAATTTGGAGTCTCACATTAAAAATGTAACACGAGCCAAAGGCTTTTTACAGTATGGTTAACCTGTATCATGGTGATGGCCTGAGCTACAGCCCACAACAAAGTACCTCCAAAAGTGTACAAAAGCAAAGTGCCCCCCATCAAATATTAACCTTTGACATCCTTAAATTTCAGCACCTCTTTTCTTATTTTGCTTCCAAAAACTGAAGCTAGTCAATATTTCCTGTTATCAGAAATTCCTCTAAATATCTCTAGCAATACTGATATTATGCATTCAGCATATTTTTTTAAAAAATATGCTGCTTGCACCAAAGTGCCTCAGGAAATTTTTATTATAATAGCTTATAGTGGAAGAAGCATGATACCAACTCTTATCAGAAAATGTTCCTGATAAGGGTTGATATCATGCTTCTTCGGCTGTAAGCTATTAGGCATACATAGGCATATCGATCAGGTGGAATGGGAGGGTGTCTTAGATTGGCTGGGAATATGGTAATGCAGGCAGATACGGATTTCTATCTAATATTCCTTTTGGTGGAAACAGCATGCAATTATTTTAAATTAAGTGTTGTTTTCTTCTGCAGTAAACTCAATATATATTCTTTTATTTAGGACATGGAATGTGGTAATGCATTTATTTGACTATTATAAAATAATAAAAAGTAGAATTTTTTTTTCAAATTGAAGCTGTGGCATATGGTTGAGTTCTTTGCAATCCAAACTTTTTTTCTCAAATTTTCTGTTAGTCTACCCAATAGAAAAACAAAGATTAACCCTTTCTCTGCTGCTAAAAGTTTATAGTAGACAAGAGTGGTACGGAAATAGGATTTTCAGAAGACAACAAACAGGTAAGCACAGGACCAGATAGAAGAAGCTCCATGGACCAATCTGTCTTGTGAGTTAACAACTATTTTTAGGGGAAAAAATCTCTGAAGTTAGAATTGATGAAATTAGAATGGATGCGAGTGGATAGATGCTGAATATTGTGTTCTGCTTTATTTCACAAACAAGCAATGCAAAGGATTGTGTGTTTGCTTCTACTATGAATACTGTTGTACCATATATAAACATATAAATGAAAAGACTACCAGTACAATATTAGTTTGGTCGATTTATTGATCATCAGTGTACTGTTAGTCATGCAGATAAGAAGGAAGCTTTTCTGTTCTTTTTGCATCCAGTAACCAAGCATAGACATAATTAAAAAACAAAACCAGTTGCATTCTAACTGGCTAACCAACAATACTAGATAGAACAGAACAATCCCTTCCAAAATCTTTTCCTTGCTCTTGATGATATTGGGATTGATCAAGACATGTTTTTGGTTGCCTCCAGAAAAATTGACCAAAAGGATTAATTTCAAATCATTTTAAAGAACAATAGAAACTTCATGGGCATGCGAGGAAGAACAATTTCTATTTGCTTGCCTGACTTCTTTGGCTTCACTCTGGGAGAAATGTTAAATAGATCAATTCTTTTGATATATCAGTATGTCAGCTCAGCTCCTCAGATTTGTTTAAAAATCTGAAAAGACTTCTCCCTTGAAGTATGAAATGGGTCAAGGCTTTCTTGATAACAGATTCAAAATTAACTTTTCCATGGGTGAGAACAGATTGGACATTTTTTTAATGGGGATTTGTTTTCAGGTTGTCAAAGATGTTTTGAAAATAATTCAATAGATCTTTTGTTTTGTTTTTTTGCAAGTTGCCTACTAGTTGTGGAAGAATTCAGCTCTGGCTTTGAGAAGAAGATAGGAGAGATAAAACAGTTTGGGAAAACAGACAGTAAGAGAAAGAGAATAGGCCCATCTTAAACCTATGATCCTTCAAAAGGGACAGTAAATATTTTGGACAAGCTTTCAAGATTATGTCAACATTTCCTACAACCAAAAAAATAAATAAATTGCATTCTATAACCTGTGTGGTGTCAATTTCTTGATCTGCTTTTTCAGTGCATGACTACCTATGTTTTGCATGCTTCATACTGAAAGACCATCAGAAATGTAAAACATGGAACAAAACTAAATTGGGAGTACACATTCTTTATAAAGTTAAAAAAACTAGCACATTTAAAATAAGTAAAACAAAATTTAAAATTCAATGAAAAAAAAGAGGACAATCATCCCTAGTAGGCATGCTGCTAAACAGTAATGACTGTTCTATATTCTTACTCTTGTTATCAGGACATTTTGAAGATGCTGTAAAGCAAAAAAATACTATCAGCAAATTGGTCATAGACTTTCATATATCTCGGTTAATGTTTCTGAGAAAAGAAACAGCACCTGGAATCTGGCCTGTAATATATTGTTGAGGACTAGTTTAGTCCAGTGGCTACTAGGCAAAGGGACCTGAGTGCTAGTTCTATGTTAGACATGAAAGCTTGCTGGATGACTTTGGGCCAATCACAGCATTTCAGCCTTGGGAAGAAGGCTGCGCCAAACCATTTCTGAAAATGCTGCCTAGATAACTGTATGGATTTGTTCATATGAAGGTCAAGTATGACTTGGGAAAAAAAGGTTAGCCATTGCATAAAATTGGTAAGATAGCATATAGCTAAAATCAGTTTGATTGCAGTTTTCAAATATTATTTACTGGTGGTTTATTGCTGGAATCTAAACTGGCTTAAGCTTAAGCATGGAACATAGTTGCCAAACCTGTTTTCTTTAGCCTGGGACAGAAGATGGCACAGTAGCTACCCCAGGGCAAATATGTCCTAGTTATGTTTTCAGAAGTAATACTGGATCCAGAAACATCCCCAAACTATTCATATAGTCCTCCAGAGGAAGACTATCTCATCCAGAACTGATTATATGTAAATATTTGAATTTGTTTGCCTACTGACCGATTGAACCTTGTCTAGATTACACCTGACCTTTCTTAACCCATATGCAATTATGGGGAACTTTACAGATGTGTAAAGCTGAAAGATATCGAAGTCTGATGTCATCAGTGTGCTGATGAAATAGTTTCTCTTGATCTCATGCCACTCACTTTAGCATGAGATCAAGAGAAACTATTTCATCAACACACTGATGACATCAGACTTCGATCTCTTTCAGTGTTCATAACAAAAAACCATGTTAGCCCCAATTGTCTTCATGATGGTGGGTTGGGAGGACACATGTATGTACGCATACTTGCAAACACATGCAAGATCCAAACACTCTCTTTTAGTGTGCCCACTTGATTTCCCTGCCACTTTATGATATAAGTAGGGTTACAGCCATTGCTAATCTCCCGTAAGATATTGTTATCAGTAGACGGAACAACCATAGAAGTTTCTCAGTATAGCAGCCAGGCAAGCAATTTTGTGAGTGATATAAAATAGAGAAGCTTTAACTTTTAAGTTATAAATCTACTACGTGGCTTTCTTCCTCCCTGTGAATATTAAGTGAGAACAGGAACGAGGACTTTTTAGAAATTTCATTTCCATTTATTTAAGGGCAATGATACAAATCCCTAGATGGGAAATGGTGATAGATCTATGTATGAAATGTCTACTTTAGCAGGTGGCTCTATTCAGCAAAGTCAGCTTCAAGTAATTGATCAGTTTTTTTGAATTTATAAAAGTCTGCTCTGAAAATTAAGAGATCTAGCTGGCAATCAGCCATCCTGTCTTGAAAGCATAACATAACCACTCTCTCTATAAAAGCATGAGTCAGAACTCATTAGTATGGTAACATCATATATCACTGGAGCCAGTTTTGCGAACAGTGTAATGTGTAGGAGATGTATATAAATTGCTAGTTGTTTCACTTAACACTGGTTAACGTGTATGTATATTTCACTTATTAATGAGACACCGTGCAGTATATTACCCACAATTGGTTTATTGAGCATGTGTTCCATTGAACATGGTGAGAATCACCTGCAACTAAACATGGGCATGATACAACTGCACATCTCTAGACTAGCAGCATCTTCTGATTCATTGATATGCTCAGAGCAGAACTTTATAGAGTTAATACTGTAGAAAAAAAACCCCATCATCTCCTTTGGGTGATTCCCATCCCACTATCATCTGCCTTTTGAATCATGACAAGTTCCCGACAGCCTCCTGAAAGGATGGCTTTGTCTCTCCCCAGCTACCAGATATTTTCTTTGATTAATGTAAGGTTATCTAAGCCTCTTTCTGGCTTTTGAAACTAATTACACAAAGCCCATGGTGTGCAGGCAGAAAAAAACCTGTAGTGTCGACCATTCTTCCCATAAATTCTGTGGTATGGTTCGTTGCTTTGCAATAGTTCCTAACAGAAAGTAGACTCATTTGAAATATATTAAACTACTTAATTATCCCCATGCTGGAACCCTTTATACATGTGCAACATTGCAATTCCCATGAAGCAGAATTCTAGTTAGCCCTGATTTTATAATTATAACTTCTGTGGAAAGTATTATTTAACACTTATTATACACAGCACAACCCTTCTCCCTTTGTTGAGCAGCCATCTTCAAAATTCCTCTTGTAAGCCAATATGATACAGAAGACAGAACTGGCAAAAGTCAATTCTGTAGATTTCCACTCAGCCAGGAAACCCTCTTGAGGACTTAAGCCAGCTGATGCCAGGGAAAGCTTCATAATGGAAGTTATGAATAGGAGAGCCCATGTCTGCACATAAAGGATCAAACTATGCATAAGTTCATTGGATAGCTAGCCTACAGCTTTGCTTACTTTCCTGCAATTAGAAGAGGAGAGCAATCTGTGTCCCAAAGTTTTTCCCCGAACGCCATCACTTTGCTAAACAAATACTGTCAAGCTATTTACTAAGTCTGCATTACTATTACTATAATCCTCCCATCTTTCCTTTCACCCATCTCCTCCCACTTATGACTATATGACTGTAACTTTGTTGCTTGTATCCTAACGATTTTTATTGACTGTTTCCTAGTATGATTTGATTGCTTACTGTACCCTATAACTATTATTAAGTGTTGTACCTTATGATTCTTGACTCTTGATGAATGTATCCTTTCTTCTATGTACACTGAGACCATTTGCACCAAAACAAATTCCTTGTGTGTCCAATCACACTTGGCCAATAAAGAATTCTATTCAACCAAATGGGTGGGGCAGAGGGTTCCTTCACTTCTACTCTACTATAGTCTATATATGGCCAAGAAAGCTTCTTAGTAAACAATTACCCTGTCCACATGACACACCTTGTTGCTGGAAAAGTATGTGGGGTTTTTTTGTAAATTTTATTTGAGTTTTCACAAAGAGAAAAAAAATACAAAGAAAACATCTTTTTTGAAAGTAGCGTAATCCCGGGTTACATTTCTTCGTACAGACATAAATTCAGGTTCATGCTCATTTTTATATTCTATTCCATATCTTATTACTATTTTACATTTTCTACATAGCTTCTCCCCTCTTTTAATTTTCTCAATTTTATTTTAATTATCTCATCTCAATTCAAATCATTGTATTTATATTTTTTGTCTGTCCTGTTTCAATTATCTATTATCTTTTCTCATTAAACAAAATTTATCCTGTAGTTACTGATTGGAGTATGACACCTTTATATCTTTTCCCTAAAGTTGTAATATTCAACATAACTTCCATTCGGATTCTGCTTGGTACATTCTTAAAATACACACTGTATTCTTAAAAAAAGAAAAAATTATAAATGTATATAATTAAAACAACATTCCATTCCATTTCAATTCTATCATTAATATTAATATTCATTAAGGTCTTAACATCTTTAACATTACTTTTCAATTAAATATCATACTTCTATGGGAACAATTATAAGCTTTCCATAGTTAATTCCTCCCCCTCTTCACTTATATTTTATAAAACATTAACTAATTAAAATGTTCCCGTTCCTTCCTAATTCAATTTTCTCATTTATTTTATTTCACTTATTTTATTCACAAACATTTCACTAAATTACACTAACTATTTTATCCCTCATTTTAATTATACATTGTTTCCAATTTTCTAAAGTTATTTCTATTACTAATATAACAATACAATCTTATGTACCTTTACAGAATCCCTTTTTCAGTTAGATTTTCACCCATTATCTCTAAATAGGTCCTGTTTCTCTATATCTTGCTCCGGTTCTTTGTAACTTCTTTTCCTTTCCTTCTTCCCTCTCTTCTTCTCTCTCCCCTTTTTACCCCCTTGTCTCTCTACCTCGATTTCTCTCTTCTGTATTCCCCTTTTCTGTTGCTTTCCAGTATTATACTTATTTTTCAAATTACTTTTCTTCTCTTTGGTTGTTTTTTTAAGTCTTAAATTCTCCATTCTCTTTCCCCCCTTTCCTTTTTCTTCCCCACATAAAATTGCTTGTTCATTAAAGATGGCTTCTTCTTTGTCCCAGTCTTCTTGTTTTGCAGTCGTTTCTTGTTGTTTCTCATAGTTCCAGATCTCCATTTCTAAGAATTGAAAAACGAAGCCAAAAGAACCCTTCCCTTCTTGTGCATCTTCTTTGTACTTTTTAAGTTCCATTTTCTTTTTTCTTTTTTTTTGAAAACAATTTTATTGGTTTTTAAAAGACAAACAAAAACAAACAAAACATAAAAACATCCAGTTTTCTTTCATAAATATACAAGCAGTGTGTCGGTTGGTTTACCAATTTTTTGTGCATCCATTTCGTAGTCTCAATTACAGTTACATTGCATAATAACTCATATTATCAATCAGAGATTAAATACCCTAGTATCGCTATTAAACAATCATTTGACTATAATTTTATTCATTCGTATAGAACGTAATAGAAGTTTTAAAAAAAAGGAGAGAGTATATATATATATATATATATAAAAAGAAAAATAACTAAAGGGAGCCTCTAATCTAAAAAATTGAAAAATCAAAAAAGAGAAGAAAAAATAAATATATATAAAAGAAAAACCAGTCCAGTTAACAAATGCTAAGTTGCGATAGAAGTCCAGTAATAAAGAAAGTAAAAAAGTAAAACGCCAAGCCTCACTTTGATGTTTCCATTTAAAAACCACCGCTCATTCAGTTCTGTCAAAACTTTTACAGATTTTTTTCTTTTTCTTAGTGTGTCCTTTTAAATCTCAGAATAATGGTAAAAAAAAAAAGTTCTCACCAAGCCGACACACTTTCTCTTCCAGTCTCTTCTGTTCCGGAGCTGTCCCAACTTCAGCAGCTTTAATGGCTGCCTCTCCGCCGCTGGCAAAAAGGGCTTCTCCTGAATCGACCAGGGACTTTGCGATGTCCCTGGGATCCACAGGATGCGCCCTTCACTATCACCATCTCTACGGGATGGTTTAGGTCCGTTTGGACTGACCAGGGGCAAAGATATCGGCTGCAATCTCAGAGCTCTGAGATTGCAAGCCGTATCGTCGCGACGTCAGCTCCGCCCCCACAATCGCGGATTTCTGTCTGTCGCCGAAGCCCTTCACACCGGAAGTCCGTTGCTGGAAAAGTATGTTAAAGTATGTTAATACTCTTGGAGGCCTGCCTTGCATGTTCACCTTGATCATGCCGTGGAGAGAAGATCTAATCCCTCCCACCATTTGTTGCAGTTCCATTAAGATTCTGACCCTTCAGGCTCAAGAAACCAGAACTGCTTCATAAATTGGTCTTATAGGTTTCTTTATTGTTGGTCACCAGTTTACAAGAATCTTGCCAGACTGGCTGCCTTCCCTTAAGAAAAGTCAGCTATAGACCTAAGGGTTTGATTTCAAACATTTTTCCCTTTAATAGACTTTTATGCTGGAATGTCTTTTAACGACCAATACCAGTACCACCCCCATCCTTCACTGGAACCTCCTCTTCTTCAGCTTGTAATTTCACCACAGTTCTGGTCTTTGATTAGAGAACAGCAAGATTTCAAAGTCAGAAATGTATTATTGCTATTAATAATGGCTATTAATAAACAAAATCCCCCTCACAAATTTTACCTCTAGCATATAGGATACGGATGAAATGGTTATAGCAGATTTTATATGTGTAGACTTTGACATACCAAAAATATCACAAACTCTGGTGACATATTTCAGAACACTTCCCCGCCCCCAAGGAGAGCTCTCAAAAAAAAAAACCACAACCCTAAAAAGTATATACTAAATGTATATATTGGGTATTATATACATCAAACACAAAAAATTCTCTTTTTTTCCTCCTCAGGAATTAATGGGAGGCCTACTTTCCTTTGATCAGATTATCACAGTTGAAAACAATGGAAATGAGCCAAGAGTCAAAATGACTGCAGAAGAAAAAAAAAAGGAGCTGCACAATATGGAACATCTGTATCAATGAGGTTCAAGCTTTCAAAGCAATTCCTGATGTTATCCTTGAAAATGGTGGATATATCCTGAAAACAGGAGTGGGATTCAAATTTTTTAACAACCAGTTCTGTGGGCGTGGCTTAGGTGGTGGGTGTGGCTTGGTCATGTGACTGGGTGGACATGGCTTGATGGTCATGTTATTGACTGAGTTTGGCCAACTCAATGTCACTCACATCGAGGCACACATCTCTTCGCCTGGCCTCTCATGACTGCGGGGATGCTGCAATAGTCATAAGTGTGAAAAATGGTCATAAGTCACTTTTTTCAGTGCCATTGTAACTTTGAATGGTTACTCCACACAAGCAAAGTACCAGCAAAGGAGGGGAAAAAAACTCCTGAGAAGTTCCAGAGACAGGAAGTCTAGTCCTGCCAAGAATGTAATAAGGGTTAACGGAGAGGCAGTTTCTGTAAGCAAACCAGAATGTTTCCTTCATGCTTTCCTTACAGGATTAGGCCAGTAATTTCTTCTAATAACCAGTTCTCCAAACTACTTAGAATGTTAACAACTGGTTCTAGCGAATAGGTGCGAACTGGTAGAAACCCACCCCCTGCCTGAAGATCATATTGTGGAAGCTGATCAGCTCTCTTCTTCTTTAGCTTAACTTGAACTGGCTTAGGAGTAATTATCTGGTCATGTCATTTAGGCTGTAACTGACCTTCTCCACCTATCAACAATATTGTCAATTTGATTTCTATGAAAAGGGTTTGTACTGGAAAATACTTGCTTCTACATAAGAGAAATGAAATGGATGAATTTCGTTGCCAAGATTGGCAAATTCTGAAAAGCTAATTGAAAAAAAATCCTAATAAATCTGAATTATTTATAATAAGTTGCTAGAGATACTGCCCATGGTGGAGCTGCAAAAATAAATAGGAATTACCAACAGAATTGAATATGTAGCTCAGGATTGAACTGTGGAGTCCTCTCTGGCTTTTGTTGTTTGCTTGTAGATGTTTCTTTACCTAGGTAACATCATCAGTGTGATCATGTGAAGTTAGGTAAATTAGCAGACTTAGATCCTAAGATTCATTAGTACTTCTGCAACAAGCATCTATTGGATACTATTGGAGGCTCAGCATACACTTTTTCTTTTTTTAAAAAAAAAGGAAACTAAAAAAAGAGGAAGCTAAATACAAAAACATGGGGCAGATTTTATAGAGCTCCCATGACACTTAACATAAATCTACTTCTTATAGTTGTTGGAAGCTTAACCCATCAAATGTAAATCTGGTGCTGATTTAGTGAAAATATAAATGTAAAACCATTACTGAATAAAATTCATTCATATAGTTACAGAATGACTAAACTAGACTTCGGCTGAATTTTATACATTAGTTTACTGCATTTGTTGAGAATGTGGTTCTGTTCAAGACTGGACCCCTTTTGGAAATTATACTGGAAGATACCTTAACATATTTTTGTAGATCAAGATGATTATAATTAACTGTAAAATTAAAAATGAATATGTTGTAGATTTTTTAAAGGGAGGAGGTTCCAGAAGGATAAGTGTTGGTAACATTTTCTGTGATAAATGACTTTCATTTATTAAATTTTGATATATTTATTATAAGGACAGTGTTACTTTTTTCAATTTTTTTAGGAATAATGCATTGATAAAAATCCTGTTTAATTTCTGTCCTTTATAAACCCTAAGAACCATGGTGGCACATTGGTTAGAAGGTAGTATTGCAGTCTAATTGTGCTGACTGCCAGAAGTTCATTTCTCACTGATTCAAGTTGACTCAACCTTCCATCCTTCCAAGGTCAGTAAAATGAGGACCCAGATTGTTGGGGCAATATATGTCCTAAATCTGTTCCTTTGTACAATAGTAGCTGGCCCCTATATATGGATGGCAGCTGTGTGCGTCTTTTTGGCTATATCTATATCTATATATTTGTTTTATTAAGTTTTCGCGGGTACTTACATGTATGGTATTCAGCTTTGTTCGGGTATTTTCCCACGTCATTATAGTTGTGTTTTTAAAGTTGTAGCTACAACTTTAAAAGCACAACTATAATGACGATGGGAAAATACCCTAACAAAGTCTGAATACCATACATCTATATATATTATATTTATCTCTCTCTCTCTCTCTCTCTCTCTCTCTCTCTCTCTCTCTCTCTCTCTCTCTCTCTCTCTTTTATATATATATATATATATATATATATATATATATATATATATATATATATATTTTCTTAAGTTTTCAGGTACTTACATGTATGGTGTTCGGCTTGGTTCGGGTATTTTCCCACGTCATTGTAGTTCTTTTAAAGTTGTAGCAACGTTTCAGCAGAATCTGTAAAAGTCTGACCCACAGACGGACACAATACAGAAGCCTGATGATGGCAGATGAGATTCTGCTGAAACGCTACAACTTTTAAAAGAACTACAATGACGTGGGAAAATACCCGAACCAAGCCGAACACCATATATATATATATATATATATATATATATATATATATATATATATATATATATATATATATATATATATATATATAATATAATCTATATCTATATCTATATCTATATCTATATCTATATCTACATCTATATCTATATCTATATCTATATCTATATCTATCTATCTATCTATCTATCTATCTATCTATCTATCTATCTATCTATCTATATCTATATCTATATCTATATCTATATCTATATCTATCTATCTATCTATCTATCTATCTATCTATCTATCTATCTATCTATCTATATTTTCTTAAGTTTTCGTGGGTACTTACATGTATGGCCTTCAGCTTTGTTTGGGTATTTTCCCACGTCATAGTAGTGGTGCTTTTAAAGTTGTAGCAACGTTTCAGCAGAATCTCATCTGCCATCATCAGGCTTCTGTATTGTGTCCGTCTGTGAGTCAGACTTTTACAGTGGTTTCAGATTTAAATTTGGGGCAGCCTATTGCTGTGCCAGAATGGTTTTTCTTCATCCTGATTGGTTGGGAGTCTTGGTCTGTGTTTATTGGTCTCGGAGTTTGCTGTGTTCTGCTTGATTGGTGTCTCTAATATCTTCTGTCTGTTTTTTGGCTCTCTTTGTATCTTGATTGGCTGGCAGCATTGTGTTGCTTTATTGGAGGCCTTTAGTGCAGCTTGGCTTCGGGTAAATGGACGGCTATCATTAGTTAGGAAGCTGGGTTTCATCTGGGTGCCTGGTTGGGATGTGTTTGAGCTGGAAGTATCAGGGGGATCTGTTTGTGCCCAGGTGTTTGCCTGGCTTGTGGTGTGGAGATTTTTTGTTTGTGAGTGCAGGCTTCCAAATGATTGACAGCCTGGTGGAATCATCTCTTCTATTCATGCTTTCTGGTCTTTTTTCAATCTCTATGGCTTCTCTGATGATTCTGTGGTTAGGGTTTTCTATAGTGGCTAGGGTTTTGGTGCCATTGAAGTTGATGCTATGACCTGTGGCTTCCATGTGTTGGACTAGTGACGAAGTGTGTTCCAGCTTTTTGACTGCATTTTTGTGTTCATCCAGGCGGGTGCTTATTCTTCTATTGGTCTGTCCAATGTATGTGGCCGGGCATGATGCACAGGGGACTTCGTATATGCCTTGGTTTTCCAGGTCAATTTTGTCTTTGGGGTTTCTGAGGATGGCTGCTATTTTTCTGTCTGTTTTGAAGGCAGCCTTGATGTGGTGTCTGTATAGTATCTTACTAATTTTGTCTGTAGTGCCTCTTATGTAGGGCAGGACAGCTGTTCCATGGGTCTGTTCATCTTCTGGTTCTCTATTATGTCTCAGTGTGTTTTTGTGGATCAAGTTGGTGATTTTGCTTTTGTGGAAGCCGTTGGCTGTCAATATTTTAGTCAGGGTGCATAGTTCAGTCTTAATGTGTGTCTTGTCTGCCAGGCGTTTGGTTCTGGTAATTAGTGTTTTGGCCACGGAGTTTATCTGTGCTGGGTGGTGGTGGGATTGGGCGTTGAGGTAGCGGTTGGTGTGTGTTTTCTGGTATATGGTGTGTCCTAGTGTGCCATCTGTTTTTTTGTAGATTAGTACATCTAGGAATGGTAGTTGTTTGTTTGTTTCTGTTTCCATGGTGAACTTGATTTTGGGGTGTGCGCTGTTTAGGCGTGTTAGGAAATTGTTTAGGTTTTCTTGTCCATGGGGCCAAATCACGAATGTGTCATCGATGTATCTTAACCATAGTTTGGGTTTGAGGATGGCATTGGCCAGGGCTCTGGATTCGAATTCTTCCATGAACAGGTTTGCAATGACAGGTGACAGTGGTGATCCCATGGGAGCTTCTTCTATTTGTTTGTATCTTTGTCTTTTGTATATGAAATATGTGTTGGTTAAGCAGTGTTCTGTTAGTTCCATGAGGTGTTTAGCTGGTTGGTATTTATTTTTGATGATTTCAAGGGTCTCTTTTATCTAAAGGCCTCCAATAAAGCAACACAATGCTGCCAGCCAATCAAGATACAAAGAGAGCCAAAAAACAGACAGAAGATATTAGAGACACCAATCAAGCAGAACACAGCAAACTCCGAGACCAATAAACACAGACCAAGACTCCCAACCAATCAGGATGAAGAAAAAACCATTCTGGCACAGCAATAGGCTGCCCCAAATTTAAATCTGAAACCACTGTAAAAGTCTGACTCACAGACGGACACAATACAGAAGCCTGATGATGGCAGATGAGATTCTGCTGAAACGTTGCTACAACTTTAAAAGCACCACTACTATGACGTGGGAAAATACCCGAACAAAGCTGAAGGCTATATATATATATACATACATACATATATATACACAAACACACACACACACACACACACAGATATATATATATATATATATATATATATATATATATATATATATATATATATATATATATATATATATATATACATACACATATATCTTGAATCTCTTCTAAGTAAATTAAACCAACTAACGGTACTTGAACACACTTGTAAGTGGATCATAAGCTTCCTAACAGACAGGAAGCAGCAGGTGAAGCTAGGCGGAATCACATATGATATCTGTACAATCAGCACAGGGGGCCCCCAAGGCTGTGTGCTATCTCCACTTCTCTTCTCCCTATATACTAATGACTGCATCTCAAATGATCCATCTGTTAAAATACTGAAGTTTGCTGATGACACAACAGTGATTGGTCTCATTCGAGACAACAATGAATCTGCATACAGACAGGAGGTTATACAACTTGCCTCATGTTGTAACCAGAACAATCTGGAACTGAACACACTCAAAACCGTAGAAATGGTGGTAGACTTTAGAAGAAACCCTCCCATACTACCACCTCTTACAATACTAGACAACACAGTATCAACAGTAGAGACCTTCACATTTCTAGGTTCTACTATATCACATGACCTAAAATGGACACCTAACATCAAAAACATCATCAAAAAAGCACAACAAAGAATGTTCTTTCTGTGCCAACTCAGAAAGCTCAAACTGCCCAAGGAGCTGCTGATACAGTTCTACAGAGGAATTATTGAGTCTATCATCTGCACCTCTATAACTGTCTGGTTTGGTTCTGCAACCCAACAGGACAGACACAGACTTCAGAGGATAATGAGGACTGCAGAAAAAACAATTACTATCCACCTGCCTTCAGTTGAGGACTGTATACTGCATGAGTCAAAAAGAGGGCTGTGAAAATATTTACAGACCCCTCACATTCTGGACATAAACTGTTTCAGCTCCTTCCCTCAAAACGATGCTATAGAGCATTGCACACCAGAACAACTAGACACAAGGACAGTTTCCCCCTGAATGCCATCACTCTGCTAAACAAATAATTCCCTCAACACTGTTCAACTATTTACAAAGTGTACACTACTATTACTGTTAATCTTTTTATCACTCCTTATCACCCATCCCTTCCCACTTGTGATTGTAGGACTGTAACTTTGTCTCTTGTATCCTTACGATTTATATTGACTGTTTCCTAGTATGATTTGATTGTTGATTGTACCCTATGACTATCATTAAGTGTTGTACGTTATGATTCTTGATTCTTAACGAATGTACCTTTTCTTTATGTATACTGAGAGTATTTACACCAAGACAAATTGCTTGTGTGTCCAATCACACTTGGCCAATAAAGTATTCTATTCTATTCTATTCTATCTATATCATCTATCTATCTATCTATCTATCTATCTATCTATCTATCCATCCATCTATATGAAATTTAAACATAGGATTGAAATTCTCTGTGGTTGAAGAAAGCATTAGCTTAATCGGCTGTGCAAAAATTGAGTTAATATATATTCATTAAGATTTACGAAGTGCTGGATTTTTGCATTCTTGTTTTGTTAGGAATAAGTATGATTAAGAATACAATGAGAAAGAGCACAAACATGTTTAAAAATAGGAGAGTTGATAACTTGTGGTGACGGTCCTGATTTCTCTTTAGAAAGCCGAGACAAAATCTTTTCAAGGTTCCCATGAAAAGGATTAATTCAATAAGTCCAAAATTAGTAGTGAAAGGCATTTCTAAATGTTATTGGTCTCTGGGTAGATTTCTGCCCAGAATGTCAAAGAAGGTGCCATGCTGTAGACTATATATCCAAAGGAAAAGGCAAAAATAGAGATTTATTATACCCAGGGTGGTCAGTCAATTAACTTTAGTGTCTCTATTATGATTCCTTTTTTCTCCCACCTTTTATCATCGTTATGTACTGGGTGGGGATCTTTCAATGAGAACCGGGCAGATGTTGCCAGTAATGCCTGAATATTAACGCTAATTCTGAATAGAGGTTCACCTTCTGTGCTCTTCCAGGACCAGAAAACTATGACTCTTTCCAGACCTGAGTTAAGGTTCATTTGGAGGATTGGAGGAGTTTCTGTTTTGATCTCCAAGAGTAGTGGAGAGGGTTGTCTGTTGTTCCCTCCAGATGATGGTGTTATTTGGAGGGTTATTTCTATTTTTATTTTACTGTTTTTATATGCTAAGTTGTCTAGAGTTATTGGAATTGGGTGGCCTCAAGTTTTGGAGATTCAATCAGTCAATACGGGTGACCAGTAGATGGCAGCAAAGAGATACAGAAAACTTTAGTTCTTTAGTGCCAGATGGTGTTCATTTTTTGCAACCCATTTTAACCATTGGGATTGTAGACACATAAGGATTAAGGGTTCCTGAGGGCTCTTTCAAATAACCAAGTTAAAGTCTTATCCACCAGCCTTTGAGCCAGAAGAATGCAAGCATAAATTATGGCGTCCCGATTGCCAACCTGTCTTCTGCTACAGTAGTGCTGCTGTCTTTCATTATTTATTGTAGGCCAACTTAATGAAAGAGTTTGGGAAACTCCTCTGGCTTTGTTTCTCCTTCCAACAAATAATGGTCTTTTAAACACAGGGATGGGTGCCTCTAGACAGATGTTTAGAACAAAGTGTTTAGCCAACTATCAAGTTATCCAACTAACAGGTGACAATCAAGATGGAAACAGAGGGTACTCTCCAGATGTCCTCCCAATCCATTTCCACGTACCAGTTTAATACTTTTTAGAAAATGTACTAAATTCATATTAACATAGCGGTTAACTTTTAAAAGGCACAAAGAACAAGTGAGCTCCATTCTTCAATATTAGTAGCAGCCCCAAATGAGTCATTGAGCAAAATAAGTACACACTTAGAGCAGGGGTCTCCAACCTTGGCAACTTGAAGACTTGTGGATTTCAACTTCCAGAGTTGAACTCTGGGAGTTGAAGTCCACAAGTCTTCAAATTGCCAAGGTTGGAGACTCCTGACTTAGAGGCCCAAAGGAAAAGGAGGCATTTCCCCCTAGCTATCATGTCTTCAATTCTCACACACTTGGCTTTACTTAATTTTTTTGTTATAATTGTCCTTATCTGTCCTATTAAACTTTAATCTGCATTGTTATGTTGGAAGAAATATCCTTCTGGGTTCAGTTCCAAGTGGGGAAGAAAGACACTGGAAACATGGTGACTGCTTGGAAAGATGGTTTAATGGTGGACAGGATCACATGCCTTGGGTGAAGAAAGAAGGGCTGATATGCTGAGAGTGCAATTGTTTTATACCCTCTGTTGGGATTTGAATTTGAGCTTGTATTCTGATTGGTTGTCAGACTCCCATGGGGCCATGCAGGGGCAATTCTGAGGCTGTCCTGAGTCCCAGGCTTGGTTGAGCCTTGCTGGATGATATTGTAATGAAAGGGCTTTGGGCAATTCCTATTATAGCTTTACCTGGAGTAGATCTTTGTTATGTAAAATAGACTGGCCTAGGCCAGAGTAATGGCCCATTAGCAAAGGTGGGGGGGGGGCTGAGTTTCTGCCTCTCTGAGTTTCTACTTTTCTTTTTAGGGGAAATATTCTGCCATTTTAATATATCCTAAAATATTTTATTTTCCTAGGAGAGGGGTCAGTTTTCACTTCCAATAGGCTGACTAAACTTTAAAGGTTTGGTTTCAGAGTGTTGTCAGATGTCACATTTGTTTTCCTCTCTAGCATGAGAGTTTAACGTCTGTCAAAGGCACAATTGTTGGCCTATTTAGGATCCATGTTGGCCTTAACCCAGCCCTGATTAGTAGCTAAAAGTAACCAAAAAAATCAAGGTCTGACCCTCAGGCTGATAAAACCCAGAATAGTCATTGGCCGTAGAGACATAAAATTGTGATTGCCCTATGCATGGTTATCATCATTGTACCCAGTACCAAATCCAGAATGGAATAAGCAAAATATACACCCAGCCCTAAGAATGGCATAAATAACTGTGATGCATAGACTGAATAGCCACTGGAATAGCAATTATACAATGCTGATCCTGGGAGCATTGACTGAAACCCTTATTGGAAGAAGTGCTGGGAAACCTCTGATGCACCCAACAGAGACGGAACTATCAGCATACAGTGGCAGAACTCATTTGTCTTTTCCAGTGTAAATTGACTTAAACAATTCCACCTAAGACTTGTTAAGCAGTATGGAAGCTGCCAGTCAGTCATAACTCTGCCAGATGCCTCTGTGGATGCCAAGTGTCTAGTCTTTCCTGCAACCCAAGCCAAAATGGTCATGGAGGAAATCCAGCACCTGGCAGATAAGGTTGTTTTAGCAACAGCCTGAAGCGACAGAATCCACCTCTGGCCATACCAGCAACTAAATGGACAGTGAAGTATATTAGATTAAATCCACCATGAAAATTGTGTTGGTAGCCTGCCCTGGTTACACACTCCACTTTGAATACTGAATCAAATTCTAGCGTATGGCTTTGAAGATTAGACAAACTAGAATGGGGTTAAGGTGAATCAAAGGTAGTCCAAGAAACAAGGATGTTTCAAGGTTTAAGAATAGTCCAAAGAACAAAGATGATCAGGAGTCTAGAAATTAAGTCCTGCGACTAGAGCTTGAAGCAATTAAGGAGGCTGGTGGAGAAGAGGAGGAAGAATAAGAGCACATTCCTGAAAGAATGTCAGATAGAAAAGAAGGTAAATATGTTTCTGTATCTCAAATATTGGAAGACACTGAAGAATTATCTGAAGTTACAGGGATGTGGATTCTAATGGAATGTTACTGGAAAAAACACTTCCTAATAAAGGACAGTTTGATACTGGCACCTGTCATCTAGATAAATAGCGGCCTCCCTTCTCTACATGTGTTCATATAGAGCAGGGGTCTCCAAACCTGGCAACTTTAAGACTTGTGGACTTTAGCTATGCTGGCTGGAGAATTTTGGGAGTTGAAGTCCACAGGTCTTAAAGTTGCCAAGTTTGGAGACCTCTGATATAGACGTTAGATGACGATCTGTTTGGGATGCTTTAATTCCTGCACTGAGAAGAATGTTGGACCCAAAGGTCACTTCCAACTTTATGATTCTGTAATTCCATGTTGCAAATTAAAAAGGGCCCTCCACCCACGACCCCAAATGCAAGACAAGATGAAGCACGTGTCCATACATTTCCTGATTCCCCCTTGGCTGTAACGCTCTCCTGCAGTTGACTGGCAAAAGCAGGGAGATAAGGCAGGGTGGGTGGGTGGGAAGGCCAACCTATTTCTCTTTCCTCTATGTTCTGAATTACAATTATTCTGATATGGTTTTATTAATAGCTACAGTTTAATGAATAGTGAGTCTCAGCAGTTTTTATTCTTATAGGCTGGATAAAAAAACTAGCAAAGTTGAATCTTCTGTGTTTATGATATTAATATAAAATGTAGCATTGTATTCCAGCATAAACCAATATTAGAGAGAACAGATGTTCATTTTAGTAGGTCTCTTCTTTCACTTACAAGCGGACATATATGCACAATTTGATTGCCAAATATAAATGTGGCCTAAAGGAGATAACACTGTAACTATGACACCAGTACTGATAGTATTTTAAGTCTGTGTTGAAATGTGTGGATTTAGGGTATTTAACCAAATGTTGAAGGAGAAGCAAATTATTAAAATTTTATATTCAATATTTTCAGCCTAGATGAACAATTGCACGCATATTTGTTTATAATAGAATTTCTATAGCAAGTATCTGTAGGACTGAGTCTCAATATAAGCCACTCCATTAAAATTAATGGCAGTTCACCATTGACATCCATACGAGTGTTGTTGATTATGCCAATCAGCCTAAAAAACTGCAGCAAAAGGATTTTGTGAAAAACATATTTATCTCATTTAGTATTTTTCCATTTGCAGACATTCACTCACTTGACTAAACAGTGTCATTTTACATGCAACTCATGTAACATTTATTTCACCTCTCTTTGATAATTGTTTTTCATATAATCAAATATAATAGAGCAGAGTGATGTCCTTTGGAAAGAAAGAAAAAAACCCAGTGCATAGATGCACCAGTATTTGATAATTCTTGAAGCTTCTATCAAAATGTATTCCAGGTGAGTCTGTGCGAAACCATTATAACCCATAATTCATTCTGGCAGGTGATTCACCTGCAGCTGTATTCATGTCACAAAGGCGAAGCCTGAGACCTACACTCAGTTAATTAACTGGGAAGAGGACTGTAGGTCTGATCTTTCATGAAATGGAGTCAGAAGAACACCTGTAAAATAATGCCTATTCCCATGAAATGTTGTGATTGCATATAATTACTAAAAATAGCAGAGGGAGGAAAGCAGCACAAGTTAGTTAATCATTATTTTATACTGTTTACTAATCCAAGGTTTTATCACTTCAGTTGTATTTGTATGATACAATGACATGTAAAGACTTCTCCGTATTTTAATTCTGCTAGAAAGATATCTCAATGGGACCTAATAGGCTTAGTATGTTTGAATTACATTATTTAATGGAAGGATCCTGGTTCATACGGATAAAAATAACTCATTACAAAGTAGGCTGTGCAAAACAAGTCAGAGAAGCCATTTCCAACATTTGGCAATGCTGACTGGCAATGCTTGAGGTTACTTCTCTAACAAATTCAGTTAGTAGGAAGGAATGTGTCACACAAACTCCTTCCTGCTTCACCCCACACCTCTTACCCACCAGTCCATCAGCTGGGCTAATTTTGGACACAGTTCTACCAATCGTCTAAAAGACTGATAGACACAAGGCTTAGAAATTGTCAAATGACAGGTTACCAGTGTGAAACAGTTTTGCACTGACAACCTGTCATCGGGGCAATTTAAGAAATGATTAACCCACCCACATTCGTCCTGCTGGTTGTAAGGAAAGTGATGATGTTGGATGGGAGAGGAAACCAAGTCAGGGAAATCCTTCTCATCAATCATTGAGGCAGATTAGAGTGTGGCCATGGAAAGAGTGCCAACTGGACTGGAAGGCTGTGCTCCCAGTTACTCGTGCTGTTTGGATTGCTGCAATGCACTCTACATGGGCCGTCCTTGAAGACCATCTGGAACCTAACACCGATTCAGAATGCAGCAGCACAGGCAGTTTTGAGTGCCTAGTGGTTCAACCAACTGCTGTGTAAGCTACATTACCAGTTGCTTTCTAGGTGCAGTGCTATGAGAGCTACGCTACCAATTGCTTTCTGGATGCAACTCAAGGTGTTGATTATCACCTTTAAAACCCTACATGACATAGGGCCAGGTTACTTGCAGGACCACCTCTTCCTGAGGCTATCTACCCAATCTACTAGGTTTGCTTGGGTGGGTACACTTCAAATCCCTTCCTTTACATGCTGCCATTTGATCAGACCTTGTAGGCATGCCTTCTGAGTGGCTACCCAGATCTTTAGAACAGCCTCCCATCTGAAATCTGAGGAAACCCTGTTCTTTTTGTTTTCCAGAGGGTTGAAAAAACCTCATCCAACTGGGAGGCTCTTTGGTCTGGTGCCTGGGAGAAAGTGTTTTGTTTTTAGATATGCTTTAATGCAGGGGTCCCCAACCACCGGTCCACGGACCGGTCCCGGTCCGCGGAACAACTCCTACCGGGCCGCGGCTTGCTGGGCGCCGCCATCTTTTTTTCATGAAAAAGTGCTTCCGGTGAGCTTTTCCGGATAGAAAGCTCACCAAAGCACGCTTTTCATCAAAAAGATGCCGGCGCTAGCGCTCGATGAACTTTCCGGTAGAAAGCCATTTCTACCCGGAAAAGCTCACCGAAGCGCTAAGCTACCATCTTTTTGATGAAAACGTGCTTCCGGTGAGGTCACCGGAAGCACTTTTCATCAAAAAGATGGTGGCGCCCAGCTGATGCCGGTACCGGGCCGCGCGCCCAGCTGATGCCGGTACCGGGCCGCGGCGTCAAAAAGGTTGGGGATCACTGCTTTAATGAATTGCTGTGAGCCTCCTAGAATCTTTATCAGATAGACAGCCGTATAAGCCTTGTAAATAAATAAAGAAATATTTATTTGATTTGCTTTAACCATTTCAGTGATTTGTTTAGCAACCATAGTAAAAAAAAAAAAGGTTGTAAAATTGGGTGCAACTCACAATGATTGTATTACTTAGCAAGAGAAGTTGGGGCCCATTAGTGGTCATAAGCTGATAACTATCTATATTTGTGTTAATGTGTAAATGTATGGTGAATGCAAACTATAAACATACTTGTGGAGGGAGGTGTCTGCATGAGTATGTATTACAAGTGAGATGCATTACAAATGGATTCTTGGGGTTCCATCTGCTTGCTATAACATACTAATATTGAAAGATATCTGCTCAGAACAACAAAAAATAACTGAAATGTTCCTGTCTGGGGGAAAAATGGAATAAATAAGTACTATATTAAACATAAAAGGATAAATGCACAGAAAAATAGGTTGACTTAAAGAATATTAAAATGAATGACTTCTAAGAATGACTCAGTGCTTTGTGCCCCAAAAAATGGATCTAATTTTGTCCATATGTTTGGATCCTATTTATTAGAAAGCCCTGCATGCTGTGTCAGCATTATTGCTATAAAAAGCAAATGTGAGTGCCTGAACAGCAGAGTTTTGAAAATGACAACTGCTCATATTTCAAAAATCATTAAAATCTCTGTTGGGGAAGAAAAAGACCACTTTCACCAAATTAGGGGCAAATGCCATATGAGGATGATAGGATAATAAATTGGTGAAAGCTGCTGTAAGGGATTCTAGGTGTAATTATTTTTCTTGAAGGTATTAATATCCAAAAGATGGAACAGAATATGAGTTGTCAGATAGATGTGATTGAAATTTACCAAGGTGGGGGGAACCAGGGGTGGGATTCTACCAATTCGCACCTATTCACTAGAACCGGTTGTTATCATTCTAAGCAGTTCGGAGAACCGGTTGTTAGAAGAAATTACTGGCCTAATCCTGTAAAGAAGGTAAGAAGGAAACATTCTGGTGTTGCTTACAGAAACTGCCTCTCCATTAACCCTTATTATATTCTTGGCAGGACTAGACTTCCTGTCTCAGGAACATCTCTGGAGTTTTTTCCCCCTCCTTTGCTGATACTTTGCTTGTGTGGAGTGACCATTCAAAGTTACAATGGCACTGAAAAAAGTGACTTATGACCATTTTTCATGCTTATGACTGTTGCAGCATCCCCACAGTCATGAGAGGCCAGGCGAGGAGATGTGTGCCTCGATGTGAGTGATATTGGGTTGGCCACACCCAGCCAGTCACATGACCACCAAGCCATGTCCACCCAGTCAAATGACCACCAAGCCACGCCCACCACCTAAGCCATGCCCACAGAACCAGTTGTTAAAAATTTTGAATCCCACCCCTGGGGGAAACCATAGACATGTCCAGATAGAAAACTGTGATCCACACCCAGCATTAAAGTCCAGTTTCTGTCTCTGAGCTTCTTCACCGGGAACTTAACTGTCTAGATCAGTGTTTTTTAATCTTGGCCATCTTGAGATGTATGGACTTCAACTCTTAGAATTCCCTAAGCAGCATGCTGAGAATCATGGGAGTTGAAGACCACATATCTTAAAATGTCTAAGATTTTAAGAGGACTACTTGTACTTTGCACTGCAAGCTAAAGTATGTTTAGGTCTCAATGGCTGCAAGGTTGACAGATTTGAAACTTGATTAGAAAAGGCAGGACAACTTCTGTCATGTGGTTACTGAAAGACAAATGACGAAGAAAGCTCAGACTATGGGTTGGGAGTCCCCAGAGGGTCACAAGTGATCTAGAAGGGGGAAGGATTTCTAAGGGGGAAAAATTGATCAACTTTGCCAAGATAGGGTGGGAAGGCTTCCACGTGTGTTCTGGGATTTCTTTCCCATTTTGCCTGCACTAGTGCCAGAGAGAGCTGTGACATTAAAAACTATTAAGGATTCACTCCTGTGATATATACTTGAGTTTTATGAGTAAGCAGTACTGCATAATTATTTCTGGCCCCAAGAACATCATTCCCTTTTATCAGGCAAGTCCCACAAATATATCTATCATTGTAGTAGAGGATTGCAATTTGGGAACCTCTGGACTAATGAGGGGGCTTGCTTTTCCTCCTGCAGGGTATTTCATAGAGAAGCCTATTCAGTTACAAAATGCCCTGCCTTACAGAGAGCACTATAAGGTGTTTAGAGCAAGTGCATTAATCTTTTTTTTTTTTTTTTAATGTAGTGTGGGTTTTAACATTTGGGAGGAATTGAGTGTAAAGGAATCAGTTGAGCAGTTGTGCATTGGTAGAATGTAGGAAAAAAGGGATGCTGTTCAACCTCTAGATACTGAAATTCAGTAGCAAAAATAAATAAATCAAACATTCAGAGGTGGCATTCAGCAGGTTCGGACCAGTTCTGGAGAACCGGTAGTGGAAATTTTGAGTAGTTTGGAGAACCAGCAAATACCATCTCTGACTGGAGATTTTACAGTATCCTTCCCTTGCCATGCCCACCAAGCCACTCCCACAGAACTGGTAATAAAAAAAAATTGAATCCCACCACTGCAAATATTTAAGATATAAAGGCAACCTAATAATATGAGCATGAGAAGATTTATTGCTAAATATGGGAACTGAATTGAAATGATAAGTCATACAGTCAAGAAGCAGATATATACTTTATTTGTGTGGTTTTAACAGAACATTTAACTTCTAAAGAAAAAGTCTAACTCTAACCCTAAACTTATCATTTTTACCTGAGGTAAAAAAAAGAATTTTGACTGCCAACATACAGAGATAGTCCTTGATAAACATCACTATATATTTACACTATATCTTGCTAGTTCTTTTAATCTCAAAATGGTGGATAGAAGTACTTTTATGGAGTAGTGATCCAAATATAACAATTTGGAGTACAAACTCTACCTCCTCCAGAGTTTCTTTTTCACAGAGCCATTGAATTAAAGGAAATGTGGCAGAAAGATGGCCTAACAACTCTTTACTGATGAGGAATCCTTATACAGCATTAACTTACCATAAAATGCATATTTCTAATACTTCATTTTTGGCAGAATATACCAAGCAAACTTTAAAAACATCCCCCCCCCTCTCTCTCTGTATATATGTATAAGATTTTATGCATGAGTTTGTGTGTTGGTATGAAAGTATGTGCATATATGTAAGTGTTCACAGATTTCTATGCATAAAAAACAACCATTAGCTTCTGAATTGTTTTGAATTGTGAAAGCAACATAAACTAGTTTTCTTGAAAGAAGCTCATTACTTCTACTTTGAAAAAAGGTTTCTAAATTTAAAAGGCTGTGGCTGGTGGCTAAGATGAGAGAAAATCATGTTGGTTGATCTTCCTGAATGAAAAGGTACAGAACAAAAATATTGCTCGTTTTTAATCAAACAGTCTAAGTAGGTCTACTTCGAAGTAGAGGACTAAATGTACGGTAGGCTTTTTAAAAAAATATATTACAATATTCACCAGCTACTTGAAATATTATTTTCTGCGAGTTGCAGTGTTCATGAATTATTATGAAGATTATGTTTTCTAATTTACCTGGCTCCCTTGTGGTGAATCAGACCAGTATGATAACTTAAAACACATAATTAGGCAGCTCATTGTTTGCCGTCTGCCTTCCCAGCTGAGCAATGAAAGATGTGCAGTTGCCCAATGCTTTAAGAGGGACTGCTTACCCACTACATGATAATGTTATCTTTCAAAGACTTTCAAATCTTATCTGAGCAATCGTTGGGGAGATACCTCTAACATAAACTGTGACAAGTTTATGTTCAATATTGAATTATTTATCTGGTTATTCATATACACATTTATGGATTTTGTTCACTTTTGTCTAGGCATTCTTATAGTAAGAGTCACTGAGAGTTGGGCGGCATATACATTTAATAAAATTATGAACTGATCATAACAATGTGAAGTCACAGAAGCCAGTTCTTTAGCTGGCCTTTATACAAATTGAGTTCTTCCCAAGAACCTGGGATGTCATAATATATCAGTATAGTATACGAGCAGATCTAGGCAGTGTGGCCTTTTGCAGCTGACATATGGAAATTTTATTAATGTGCAGATTTTCTAAATGCCATCCAAGATTTTTTGGCATGGCACCAAGTAGGCCGATGACCACAATGGCTGGGTTTATTTCTACTTTCAGTTTTGATTTCAGATCTTGATACTTTGTGATCTTCTCCAATTGCTTGTATTCTGTTCTACTGTCCCCTTGTATTGCAACTCATTTGTCCATACTTTCTTCATGCTCTCAACCAGAATTGCATTTGGTGTGTTATGAGCCAAGATTTTATCAGTCTGTATTTAGAAATGCCACAATATTTTAACTGGTTCATTTTCAATTAGTTTTTCAATTCTAAGTCCCCACCAATTTTTCATTACTGGTACATAATTTTTATAGATCTTCCAGTGAATCATTTTGGCAACTCTGGTTATGTTATTGTTTATAATCATCGTCTTGCGCACAAGATGAATATATGATCTACTGTTCTTTCTGCTTCTTTGCACAATCTGCAGGAATCATGTGATGATTTTTCAATTGTGGCTTTGATTGCATTACTTTGAATAAATTATTATGATTATATCCTTAAAATATAATAAATTATAATTTTAATAAATTATTATGGTTTGTCATCCAGTCAAGCCAGATGTTTAGACTGGATTTGGCATTTTGATCCACCTATTGAGTCCTTCCCAAAACCTAGAATAGGCAGAGGTTAATGTTTGTTGGTGTTAAAGGCATTGTTGCTGGATGTAAGTTGTTCCAAATAAAGCTTCCATTTGCAATTGACTGATGGTGATTTTTGTCAATGCTGATGGTGCCCAAGTGATGCTCCATCTATTTTGGGATAGTAAGTCCTATTACTGTTGGTGTTATCTTGGCTTTCTTTTGTCACATCATTGAATAAATTAGTAGTAGTAGCATTAGAGTAATTTTTTTGCTGTTGTTTTTATTAGTAATTGTTCTAGTTTTAGAAAGCTATGGGAAATTTCTCACACTGAAAATATCTTTACAGAAAGTAGAAAGAAATTCTCATGTTTTAAGTCTTAATTAAAATGATTAATAGGATAAATTCCTTGTTTATAATATAAACTTAAAGAAAGAAGAATAAGTAGTCTTATTTCAAAGTCATGACTTAGAGAACTAAAAAAAGTCAGATGATCAGTAGTAAATATGTTGGATGGTGGAAAAAAACTGCTTCATTTTCAGTCTGATTTGAAGTCCAGATTCAGCACAGAAACAGAGTTTATGTTTGTTGTACTGCTGAATACTTGACCCAAAAGTAGCATTTTGGAGTATTTTTTCTCAGCAACAGATCTCTAGCACAGTATGGTTATGATTCTCATCATACTGAGAATATTTATCATTGATTTTTTTTTTTATCATAGAGGTTTGAGGGACTTCTGTTTCAGGAAACAAAATAAATTGATTCTTCCTGGGTACAGCACCATTTGTTATTCTGTATTGGGCAGCAGAACTATTCGAATCCACTCTGTTGTGGTTTTGTAATATCATCAGGCACCTATAGACTCTTCTGCATTAATTGTTGGTGCACCACATCACAGCAATTACTTTTCTCCTTTACTGGTCAATTACAGAAGATACTCCTAGCTTAGTTCCATATCTGTCATGGAACTCTGCAAAATGTTATCTTCTGATGGGTCTTACTTCTTAATGTCTATCAGAAAGCAGTCAGCGACATCATCTGAAGATTTAGAATGAACTTTCACCATTTTGCTGATGACATTCGGCTCAATTCCTTCCTTTCAGGTAGGGCAATGGATCTGCTGAATTAATCCAATAATATTCTGGACAAGAGCCAACAGGGCTGAGAAGCTTCTTCCTGGCAGGATAGAGTCGCTACTCTATTTTTAGTTAGATTTAACAATACATGCATTTACAACTAGTGACATTTATGTGGTTTCTAAATGGCAACTTCTGCGATGCAACAAAAATACACATAGCTAAATACACCTGGTCCAGTGAAATATGAGGGGGCAATTAAGTTACTTGGTGTTTGAAGAAGTTGGATAGAAAAAATATTGACATTGACAAACTTATTGGAAGACCTCTGAGAATAGCATATAAAAAAACCACACCCCCAAAAAACATATAAATGGATCATTGAACAAATTAACCCACTCAAGACATAAAAGCTTTGGACACCTTTTGTGAAAACCTCGCTCCTTGGAGAAGGCTCCAATGCTAGGATAGGTGGAAGGAAATGGAAGATGAGAAGGGCCAGCTGTAAGTTGGATGGATTCACTTTCAGTGGTAATATGTACACCATTGGAAGACCTGAAGGATCAGTTAGGGATGGATCATCATGGAGAAAAATCTCTCTCTATGGTTGTTATGAGTCAAAATTAAGTTGGAGGCATTAATCAATCAGACAATTACATGAGTAATCATAGAAGAGCTCATTCATCATCAATTACTATTGTGCTCTTCTGACCTTCTCAGAGGCCTCAAGTTGGGGACTATGGGGAAAATGGCATTAGTTTAGATATAGCAACTTTGGTCTGACCCAGCAAAACATTTATCCAGATAGTTCTCTTTAAATAAATAAAATTTAAGTAAATGGTCTAAGTCAGGGGTCTCCAAACTTGGCAACTTTAAGACTTGTGGACTTCAACTCCCAGAATTCTCCAGCCAGCTATGCTCTGGTCTAAGTAATAGTTCATTATTTCAGTTGAAATATGTTCTTGCTTTTCTCTTGTCCTTAAAAGATAGGAAAAGCACAATTATGTTCAAATATGTAATACTGAAAGCTATTCTGAATCTATTCAAAGTTTACTCCTATATCATGCAAGCCATTTTATGGTTTGGGAGCAAACTACAAACATGACAAATATATAAATTAAATGAAAGCTATACTTACTCTGGCCAAGGACAACTTTTAAAATGGATAAAACTGCTCTTGAATTTATATCTAAATGATTACAGTATACAGCATGAATTAATTAAGTCATCAAATATATCAAAGGGCATATTTTCCCCAGACCTTTGCAAATTCATTGGGAGACTTAGAATCTTGGTGCTAAAATTAATGTAAATGCCATCATTATTTGACTAATCATGAACATACAATTAATAAGCAGCAACAATGTTCCACTGGGCCACATAGCAGATCTTTCCTGTATTACAATTTATGTTGAACTGACTGATCTTGAACAGGTTGACAGAGTGATAAATATAGTCCTTGTTGTTTTCTGTTGTTTAAAAATTGCTCCTAATCTCATACAACTGCTGAGGTTCTTGCTAGAAAAGTTGTTGCAATTTTACATATTACAGGTTATTTTGTATAATTAGTAATACAAACTACTGCTTTTTAAACATTTGTAAAAAAAAATATCATAGTATGTTAAGGGTCCTGAGTGCTAGTAGTAACTTAGTCATAATGTGGCCCTACTTGAGAAAGAAGGAAAAGTGAGGATTGAAAGGCTTAATCAGAATTAAAAATGTTGATCTCAATTTTTAAAAAAACAGTGTTATAATGGATACTAGTTTTTATAAACAACTTTGCATATTGTTGATGAATTCTGAAGCCCAGCACGATGCATTTTTAATACAAATGGAGTTGAATTCCTGTATTCTGCATTACTCCTTTTTACAAGTGGCCAGATTCTTGCAGTTGCACCCACTGAAGTTGGTTTACTGTGAATAATAAGTTCTGTGCATCATGAGAAAGGCAGGAAGAGGAAAGAATTATTCTCAGAACAATAAAGAAGATTAGATGTTTACGTCCATTTCAGGGGTGGGATGCTACCGGTTCTGCCTGGTTCTATAGAGCCGGTAGTTCTGAAGAGCAGCAGACACAGAACTGGTTCTGTGTTTGATGTTGTTTGGCCCACCTGCCTGCCTGGGCTCTTACCTGTCCTTTAGAAATAAGGAGAAATTTTCTGACAGTGAGAACAATTAATCAGAGAACAATTAAACAACTTGCCTCCCGAAGTTGTGGGTGTTCCATCACTGTAGGTTTTTAGAGAAGAGACTGGACAACCATTTGTCTGAAATAGTACAGGGTCTCTTGCTTGAGCAGGCGGCTGGACTAGAGGATCTCCAAGATCCCTTCCAACTCTGTTATTCTGTGATGTCTTTTCACACAAAGGACAATTGATTTCTATCTATGAGAGGACCAGAAACAGTTCCATAACTGCTTCTCCTTCTAATTCTCATTTGCAGAAACTAGCCCAGAGAAATGAAGAAGTGTTTATTGTATAGCTTTTGATAAAATTTTAAAAGAAGGGTTAATAATTATTCATCTAGCATTATGCTTTACACTTGAAGTTAATGTCAGTTCTTACCCCTTTGTAGGTGATGGACGATTTGATATGAGGCAAAATGTGGCTTATTTAACTTTGGCTTAATGAGTTGTGTGATTCCAGGTAATATAATTTGTAAACCTTGCTTAGTGTATTCTAGGAAGCTACCCAGTTGGTTAAAAAACAACAACAGTGGTTTGGTTAGAAAAGGGCTAGACAAACTGTCTAGTAGTTTGTACACAGAACTGTTTTCTAATAATAGTAGCAATAATGACAATACATTGCCATTTTTGTCTGCTAAATTTTAGAACCATGAAAATATAACTGTCACTCTGTGAATATACAAAATAATTTCAATGATTTATGTTGAAATAAACTATTAATTCACTCTCTGCCACATATAGCCTCTTTTTTTTGCTTTGTTTGAAAAATACAATCTTAAAATGCTTCATACAAATAGATACTACCTTGTTCTTTCCTTCTTCTGTCTTTTTCCCTGATAAAGGTGCCCCCTTGTGGTCAAAATTGTGTTTCACATACATGTTTTAAAGTTAACTTTTTAATGCCGATCGTCTCTCATGTGAGGAGTACACCAGATTTTTTTTTGTGTGTGTTGTGTGGCAGAACTCACTGGGTGCATCTTTTTTCCTGGAAAGGGAATTATAGAAAGTTGCATTAAGGATACCTTTAGCCTGACCAATCAGATGCAAGTTATGTCTGGGATTCTGATGTTTTAAACCATTGGTACCCAACCTTGGCAATTTTAAAACTTGAAGACTTTGACTTCCAGAATTTCTCAGCTGGCAGAATTCTGGGAGTTGAAGTTCACAAGTCTTAAAATTGCCAAAATTGGACAGCTCTGGTTTAAACTGTTTGTAGCTCAGAATAACAGAAGGAAGGAATCTTGGAAGTTTTTTAGTCCAACCACCTGCTTAAGCAGGAAACCATATACCATTTCAAACTCAATCTTTTATGTCAATGTTAGATGACAGACAAGGTAAGGAGCACAACATTATGTTCCTTTTTTCAAGAAGTGAAAATAACCAATTACTAGGTATCCATAAGATGAGAGTCTATGTGATTTTTCAGCATCCATTTAATGGCAACTGTTGAGGTGGGAAACTAATTTAGATTGCAGGTGGAGGCTTGGATGATTTCTACATTCCACTAAAATATACAAATCTGAAATGTTAAGGAAAACAGTTCTGACTGATTTTCTTGGTAGTATAGCTTTTTTATTTACTAATACCTCTCTCCTACAAAGAATTATTTAATTCAGGGCTTTTCTACTTTCATTTGGTGGCATAACTAAGGCTTAACAATGCAAGACATGGAATGTTTATTAAATTATGTGAAAAGTCAGTTATTGTAATTGGTCAAACAAGATGATACATGGAATATTTGTGGTTGGCTCTCTTCTTATAATATGGTTTTGAATAAGAAAATTATACTTTAGTGTGCTAATATAGACAATGGGCTATAGCACAAATTGTGTGGAGTTTATAGAAGGTTATTATGTCATTTCATTTCCTCAATACTTCGCAGCCTCTCAGGCTCCCTTTGTTTCCTGATCTGAAAAAGTCTCATAGGAGTTTCTTCATGGTGGACTTACTTAAATTTCGGAAAACAACTCTTTAACTCTAAAGAGATAATTGTGCAAAGAAAGACCAAAGCTTTCAGCTCTCCCTGCACTAATAAGCATAAGATCTCTTCACCCATCCAAAAGAACGTCACCCCAATAATCTTATCCTTTGTAAACCAAAATCAAAAGCATTTTCTATTAAATCAAAAGCAGAGAGTTGAAAAATAGAGATTAATTGTGTGCCACAGCACTATCTATTCTGACATGAACAATATCTCAGAATTCAATTGGTACTCTGGGACATGTCTACCATCAATAGTAGGAAGATATTCATTGTGTTAAAAGGGCATAATGTAACAAAGTGCTGTTATAATAATAGTCAGGTGTGTCCTCCAAGACGATTGATATATGTACCGAAATGTCCTTTCAAAAACTCTTTGGACTTTCTATAATATATTTTAAAATGTTTTGGGAATATTAAAGACCCTTTCTTCCTTGCTGTATTCATTACTCTACCTTCACCTTTCACTCGTAGCTAGTGAAATACATAAACTCATTGGCAGGGGTGGGATTCAAAAATTTAACAACTGGTTCTGTGGGCGTGGCTTAGGTGGTGGGCATGGCTTGGTGGTCATGTGACTGGGTGGACATGGCTTGGTGGTCATGTTATTGGATGGGTGTGGCCAACTCAATATCACTCACATTGAGGCACACATTTCCTCGCCTGGTCTCTCATGACTGTGGGGATGCTGCAACAATCGTAAGTGTGAAAAATGGTCATAAGTCACTTTTTTCAGTGCCATTGTAACTTTGAATGGTCACTCCACACAAACAAAGTACCAGCAAAGGAAGGGAAAAAAACTCCAGAGATGTTCCTGAGACAGGAAGTCTAGTCCTGCCAAGAATATAATAAGGGTTAATGGAGAGGCAGTTTTTGTAAGTGACACCAGAATGTTTCCTTCCTGCCTTCCTTACAGGATTAGGCCAGTAATTTCTTCTAACAACCCGTTCTCCAAACTGCTTAGAATGTTCACAACCTGTTCTAGCGAATAGGTGCAAATTGGTAGAATCCCACCCCTGCTCATAGGCAAAGTTAGAACATCCAGATGGGATTGTAATTGTTATTTTATTTTATTTTTTATTTATTTATTTGATTTGCCAATTGTTTACAAGATAATAAGTATAAGTGTATACATAGTTGTGAATACATGAAATGGGTACATATAAGAAAAATAAAAGAATAAGAGAAACAATAGGACAGGGACGGTAGGCACGTTGGTGATTGTTGTTCATTACTATACAGAACATAGGAAGTGGCGGCCTTGTATAAAACTAAGACATTACCTAGCTCAGTGATTCTGAGTCCAAAGGCTGTACATTGAGTTGGGAAAATCAATGCCCTAAACCATCCAGTTGTAGCTGTTCAAGAAAGGAAAAATTAAACTGTACATATTATTATTTAGTAGACAATAGGTTTGTTCTCTTACTGCCTTTGATACTGAAAATAATGTCACAATGAGGACAGATATTTCTGCCTAAAATCATCATGTTCTTTGAAAATTGTGACAACTGTACCATGCATTCACCAAACAAATAGTGTGTTTCTCTGATCCTAATCAAATCACTGGAGTGTATTATTACAGATGAGTATGTCATTTAATAGTGTGATTAAATATCTTCTATAGCATTATTTTGTAAAAAAAAGAAAAAGCTTATTTTTAATATCATTTTACAGTATCTTGTCAAAAAGGGTTCATTAGTTTTTAAGGTGTTTTTTTTTAACAAAAATCTATTAGTGCTGTGCCAATTTAGTTAACCATTGTAATTTTATAAAAAGTATGTGGAAAGCAACGAATAACATATTCAAATAGATTCAAAAGATGAACAGGATGTTAAAAAGAAGACTTAATATGTTTTGGCTTAAAGGCAGAACATTTGTTCTTTTAAAATAGTGTGTACTGTGTTTTTCCTCCCAAATGTCCAAGTAATTTTATTTTAGATTTTCAACATATTCCTGGAACATATACAAGAGCCCCATACTGATTTTGTTCTTTCCTCTGATATATCAGTATCTTTTCAGCTTATCATTAACTGCCAGAAAAAATATAGACTTTCCCCCTTAAGTACTATGCTTCTGAGTATTATGTTTATACAATACTAGCAGAAGGCCTGTCACTCAGATAGACTGTTCTGAAAGTCGGGTTGATTAAAAGGCATTAAGGGGCAATTACTCTGCATGATCTGAAGTACACACTGTAAATCAATTCTACTTTCACCCTACTATTATCACCATATCCCTAATAATCCCACTGCAATAATCTTTTCACTTCCTTTCAGTGTGTGTAAGTCCAACAAATAAACATTTGTAGTTTTGGCTTACCCAATTAGCCACTGGTTCATCTGCAGTTATCAAAATTTAAATGAAGCTATCTCAAACTGCCTTGTAATGAAAGTGGAACCTGTTTGTTTCTCAAATCTTTTCATTCAAAAGCATCCAAGTTATTTGTGCCCACCTCTGGGTCATCTGGATCCAGCCTAAAAGCAAAATGGCTTAGGAAAGTAAGTACAACACACAATGCATGGATAATGTTTACTAGATGTTACTCTGATTTCTTTCACAATATGAGAACTGTGAAAGAAAATATATTTTGCTGTGATACCTGTGCATCTGAAAGTGAATTTGTCAAATAAGAAGGTAAAATAAAATAGCATAGTATTTATCTTTTTTTAAACTTGTTTTTAAAAGTTAGATACTCTACCATTTCCCTTCCTTATTAAACCTTGAATTCAAACCACAAATGTCACACTGCTCTACCAGCAAATTTAAGGTATCTTCTCTCAAGAATTACAAACTAATTAATTTAATTAATTTATTAAATTTATATGCCACCCTTATCACTCTGCAAAGTGACTCTGGGCAGCTTACAACTAAAATCATAAATATCAACATATATTTTTTTAAAAAAAGCATTTACTTTGACCTGACTTCTTCTTTGGAAATGTTCAAAGTAGAGATGGTATTCAGCAGGTTCTGACCAGTTCTGGAGTGGAAATAGTGGAAATTTTGAGTAGTTCGGAGAACCGGCAAATACCACATCTCACTGTAGATTTTACAGTATCCTTCCCCTGCCACGCCCACCAAGCCACACTCACAGAACCGGTAGTAAAAAAAAAAAAATTGAATCTCACCACTGGTTCAAACCCTCCCCTTTCATTCCCAGAAGGTATTTTTGCTGGTTTTGTATCTCAGTGAAATTAAATTTTAAACCTTTCTTTAAATAAGCAGATGAACTATTGTAATGATAGGATGACATTCCCCACTGAAACATTAACAATTTCAAAAAGCAACAACCTTTTATTTCTGTACAAAAGGAGGAGAGAAGGGCCGGGTCATTCAGAACTATCTGACGAGCACTTTGTCGTACATTACTGTGCAGAAAATAGAGTTCGTAATTTACATTTGATTTACTGATTTTATTTTGGTACTAGCGATGCCCCATTCTTTTCCTTCCAAGGCCAGATTTCCTGCATTAGCCAATTATCTTCTATTTAATTGGTCTGGCTATATCATTATACTTATTTACTTTTCTGAGAACGAAAGTGGGAGGAATATATACATTAGCATACCAGCTACTATATTTTCCATTGATTGTATTAACATTTAACCAAATGTTCCTGCAGTTTTGGAACAATGGGCACATTTGAAATGTTAGAGCGTATTTCGGACACCCCCACAAAATAGTTACCATGATGTATGTGGCCAGGCACAAAGCATCAATTTTATCAGCAGTACACTTCCAAACAAGATAGCGGGTTCTCTAGGCTTTTATTATTTATCATTTGCTCAAAAAAGATTGTTTCTTGTTATATGCATGTTGATTTTTAAAATGTATTTGAAGTTGCTGCTTTGCTTAGCAATGTGCTAGTTTCTAACTTAATTATTTTTCAGTAAAATAATCTTTGAAAGAAAAAAGACGTGTGAAGCAAAAATTTGTAAGCACCAAGAAAAGCATGCCACATCTTGCTGACCAGAGACATAGCCTTGGAGTTATCCTTGGCACTTTTTCTTAGGCATCTTATATTGATAGTCAGTCTGTTTCTCCATTTTATGACCACAGAAATACAAACTTTCATGGTGATTTCCCTTTTTTTTTTTTTGAAACCTCCCATTCTCTCCTTCCTCTTTTCTTCTGCTATTTCCTTTATGTCAAAGTTTAGATTGTACCTTCCTTGCTTCCATTCTGAAAGGCATAACACATACCAATAAAGCAGTGTTTTAAAATGGGAACATGGGAAAAACGACTACAATTATTCCAAACCATTTTAAAGTTAATTCTCATGTTCATCTCAGCAAACTGGTATTTAGTGTCTTTTATTGCAGTGATACCATGCACATATGAAAAAGGGTTAAGATGTGCAGAGCTATGTTTTAACATTCTGCATCAACACTTTAAAATGTTCAAGTCATAAAACATATATGCAATGTTTACATTTATCTTCTGACAGAATGGATTGATTCATTTAGGCTTACTGGTTCTTGTTTTCTTCTCACTGGAGAAAGAAAGGTTAGAGTGGACTGCCAGTTCTTTACTATTTGGTCAGCAGTTCAATAGGGTTTACGCCAAATTAACAGATGCATGATTATGTTCAAAAAGGTTATGGAACCTTGAGGACAGTTAGAGAGATGAAAGAAATTCATTTGTTATTCAAGTGATACTAGAATGCTGTGGGTTTGCTGATTTTGTAGGTCAAAGCTGAGCACTTCATCTATTATAATTATTAAAGTACTTAATTACATATTATATTTTAGGGTCTTCCTCACAAAGAATACTAATGGAATGCTTTGGTCCACTGAGAAAGTTTCCAATCTGACTTATATACAAGCTTTTCAAATGCAAGAATTGGTCAAGAACATCTAGTCATGCTGCCAGAGACAGCTACAGGTTTTCCACCTGATTTAGAGTTAGGCTACTGTGCCATATAAAACATATGCAGTTTGCAAAAACTCTAAGGCAGGGCTGTCAAACTCGCGACCCGTGGGCTGGATGCATCACGTGCTGGCCACACCCACACCTGGTTTATCAAAAGGACAAAATGTCCCAATATGTCACGTGATGCTGCAAGTTTGACACCCCTGCTCTAAGGCATCTGCCACTAACTGTGAGGATGAAAAAGTGAAATGCTTGTTGTAGCTCATAGTGAACATCTTGGTTTTTTTGTACTTGCCTCCCAACCTCAGATGGAAATAGACAAACCGCAGTGAAGGCCAATTGCCAGGTCTGAAAGTCTATAAAGATTCTCAGTCATCCAGATCATAGTTGTCTCAAAGGTTTTTTTTTTTTGGTAAAGGCAATTGGACTATTTTTTTTGAGAAAGAAGAAAAAAAGGATGTTTCTCTTCCCATCCAGGAAGCTTCATTAGTTGTATTGGATGGTGGGGGAGATGGAAGGACAAGAACTTAAAGTTGAGATTAGATGGTGGGGGATGGGTGGAAGGATAGGTTCTGAGAGGATTTGGTGGTAGTGGGGAATGGAAGGATTGTGTTTCTTTGCAGTCATATGGCCTTAATATTCTCTGAGAGCTATTGAGGTTACTTGGGGTTTATCGGGTGCCCTCAGGGTCACCTGTATCAGAGGTGTGAAATTTCCTTGGAACAGCCAAAAGGACAACATTGTATACCAGAGATAGGTGGTGTTGAATCCCCCCTTCCCCATTGAGGAAAGGCTGTTCAATTCTAACATAGATGGATTCTTTTACCACTATTTCAAAACCAATGGACCTCTCTATCCAAAATGTGGATTGTGTTGCCCTCAAAAGAGTGACCCTTGTCTTCCAAATGCAGATGGACTGCTAAATCTTATCTTGCTGGGTTAGGGTTAGGGTTTAATGTATTCTTGGGTTTAAAGTGTACATGCATGTTGTGCTGGTTGAAAATCCTCCTGAGCTTTTAAGATATTCCTGCAAGAAATATTAAAATTAAAATATAAATATTAAAATATTAATCTGTCTGAAAGGCAGATTTTAAAGAATCCCAAACTACATTTGTGTGCATGTGAGTGCACACAGAGGTTGTGGGGAGTGAGGTGGTTTAATCTTTTCCTTTTTCACTGTGGTCCAAAGTTATATATTTTCTGTGCTTCTGTTTGATTTGGCTGAAAATCCCATATAGATCCCAATGGAAATGTCTTCCCTAAAACAAATGCTAGCTTCAAAAAAAGGGACTTTCTTCAGGGAGAAAAGGACTGAATTCCCCTCCATGTGTGCACTCCATTCATATTAATTATCAGCCTGCTTCTCTCTCTCCAAACTGCTGTTGTTTGCATTTTTAAAAAGCCTGTACAATATATATGGTTTGGTCTTTAAATCTGTAGGTGACATTGACCTCAACCTCTTTATTTGGCCTGAAATGGGAGTATCCTATTTGCTTTGTGCCTTTTGCCATTAATAGCTACCAGCTAACGAATAATCCAATTAATTCCGTTTGTTTACAACTCATTTTAATCCCAACAATTGAGCTGGCACAAATCCAGATATTTTGGATTAAAAAGATTGTAGATCAAGTCTACTCATGAGAAGTCAAGTGGAAAAGAATTACATTGCTCAAATCATGTTTCCTTTTTCATTTTCATTTTTTTAGCCATCAGATTTTGTTTTTCAGCAGCTCAAATCACAATTCTACTCCCACTGCCAATTATTTGCTGGATACCTGTAGTTGAGAAGCATTATTGAAAGAGAGACTTCATTTGACCTTTGCTGGATCCCCGTTGCTTTCTGCTCCCTCTTGCAGTCAACCTTTCAGAGTTGATGACTAAATCCAATTACTTAACTTTAGCCCATTTTTCTTAAATACACTTTAAATGGCACAAACAAACCTTCATTTTCCACTTCTAATTAAAAAGAGGCTTGCTATAGTGAAGTATTCAGATGCCAGTTAAATAACACCCCTCATAAATAAATGAGGCATGAAGTCAATATGCAGTATATGTTTACTTTCTCTTTTGTTCCCATGCTTTAGCCATTTCAAATACATTTATTTAAAAGGCACAAAATGGAGGCATCGGTGGAGAAAATCAACATAATTTAAAGGTTATAAGTTTGTTTAAAACAAACAAACAAACAAACAAGCTCCAGCTTACATTGCTTTGAAGCATTTTTTCCTCTGTAGGTGAAAAATTGCAGAAGATTGGGAGATGTCCCCTTTTTGCTGATCCTTTTCCCTTTTCCTCTGCCCTTGTCCAAGGTCCCCTTTATGTTCTGCTTGCTTTTTTTTACCTTTATTCATTTCAAAAGGTGGGAGAATCCATTCAAGAGAAAAAAGGGAGGGGAGAGAAGATTAAATAGCAGTGATGGGCAACTTGGCATTTCAGAGCTGTGCACTACTGACTCTTCCTTGGTGATGAGTATTCTACCATCTTGTGGCAGGAAATACACAAAAACAATGAAAATAGGTTCAAAAAGTAAAATCTCCTTCAAGCTGAGATAAACTCAGGGGACTTTTTAGATAACTCCATGTAATTCTCTGGCCATAAAATGGAAATGGTACACTTCTGGAACTTTAAAAATCCCCAGTCTGTCTTATAGCTCTGAATTTCTCCAGGTGTCTTCCATTTAGGTACTAGTCAGGTTTGGGTTAAATCAATAACATATATAATGTATGTATATAATTCCAGAGGGCTGGTAGCAATAGCCTATTGCAGCAAAAATGGAGAAAAATGATCATTGAGACATGTTAAAAACAAATGTTAATGTGGCATAAACTTTTGTGGACTAGAGGAAAATTGAAGCCAGCCCAGTGGCATAATTCCTCTGCCCATGCCAGTTCTGGGTTCTTCACAATTGTTGAGTGTAGTTCAGCCACCAAAAGACTGTTCTCCCCTATGTGATAAGGAATTTATTTAAACTGGGCTCAGAAATTGTTCTAGATTTGGCCTCCCATATTTCCCCTCTAATTTAAGATGGAACAAGTGAAATGAACCAATTCCCCACCACCACTTGCCCAGATTTCTGTTTCTTCAAAATCAGGATGGGATGACTCTATGCCCTTTCATACTGAAGGGCTGACATTTTAACTGTTCATCTGACAAATTATGGAGGCATTTGACTTTATAAACTCTTCCTCCTCTAATATAGCAGCACAGCTTGGCCCAGCGAGCTGGAGTAAGCGATCCTGAATGGAATCCAGAATGATGCTTTGTTTACCGCCTTTTTTGACTTCTGGCTTGTGTTTTGCAATGCTGAATGCCCATGCTTATATTATTTATGCCTAGTATAGAAAAAGGCCAGTGACATGGGATAGTAATATAAAGGTGCTACAATTTGGAGACTCTGGATGGCTTACAGTTAAACCCTCCCACTCCAGAAAAATTAGGACTGATCCAAGAACATATGTGTAAACAAAACACACTCCTCCAGCATGGATTCAAGCCTTACTTTGCTCCAAAGCCTGGGAGAATAGCTAGGTCCTTAGTTCCTGAATGTCATTGGAGCGGGACCTATTGGGGTCTCCGGGGATGTATTGTTCTAGAGAGCAGGCCCCATAACAGAAGGCTCATCTCCCAAATCTCGCATGACCTAGGGTTTTGGTGATGCCGTAAATCACTAGTTAGGGAAAAACTTGTCATTACTAGCCATGGTATTGTCCAAGGAACAATTTTAAAAAGAAGGGCCAAACATCCCAATAATTTTAATGTTAATTATTAAGTGGAATATGTTGATTAAGAAAGTCACTTGCGTGTGAAGTATTTTAGCTTTTATTGAAATCGTACTTGTATAGAACATCTCAATTAGTCATCATTTTTTTATCAGAACTTTTTAACAGTCAACTACTTTGGTAAAATTATGATAATCCCATGTTCAAACACCATATAAAATACCTACCGCTTCCATTTTCAACTTTCATATATGCATACAAGTGTCATATGTGAAAAGGACCATATTTTAGATAGAACCAAGTTGTATAAAACTCAGAGTATGCAAGCAGTCAAAATAGCTCAAATAACCCAAATCTCGCTAGCAACAAAAAAGAAAAAAAAAAGGGGGGGGGGGATAAATTGGATGGATGGATGGATGGATGGATGGATGAAATAAAATGAAATTTTTATCACTGTGCCAAAAGTAAACTTGGGCAAGGTTTATAACATATATAGCTTGACTATCATATACCTGTGCACAATTTGAGATTTATATGCATTGCAAGGCTAGGAGTATTAGTCTATTGCACTAAAAAAGAGAGAGAGAGATAAAAAAATCGAAATACGTTAAAAACAAATGTTATTGTAGCAGAAGCTTTTGTGGATTGGAGGAGATTTCTTGTCTGCCAAAATTTATACCAAAATAAAACATATTCTTCTTAAAGTGTCATAAGACTGAGATGTTTTTACAATGCTTAGAGTATTCCAAACTTCTCACCAGGGGTGGGATTCTACAGGTTTGCACCTATTCACTAGAACTGGTTGTTAACATTCTAAGCAGTTTGGAGAACTGGTTGTTAGAAGAAATTACTGGCCTAATCCTGTAAGGAAGGCAGGAAGGAAGCATTCTGGTGTTGCTTACAGAAACTGCCTCTCCGTTAACCCTTATTATATTCTTGGCAGGACTAGACTTCCTGTCTCAGGAACTTCTCTGGAGTTTTTTTCCCCTCCTTTGCTGGTACTTTGCTTGTGCGGAGTGATCATTCAAAGTTACAATGGCACTGAAAAAAGTGACTTTTGACCATTTTTCACACTTACGACTGTTGCAGCATCCCCATAGTCATGAGAGGCCAGGCGAGGAAATGTGTGCCTCGATGTGAGTGATATTGAGTTGGCCACACCCAGCCAGTCACATGACCACTAAGCCATGCCCACTAGCTCAGCCATGCCCACAGAACCAGTTGTTAAAAAATTTGAATCCCACCTCTGCTTCTCACTGATTTTCTTATAACATTTTAATGGCACATATATGGACTGTTCAGTAACATAATCTTCCAGATTAATGATAATAACATACTAACTTTCTATTGGGCTTGAGAAATTTGGAGTTCAATATTCAATCCAAGAGAGGTATCTTTTTGTTTCACATTGAAACATGAGAGTTGATAATGAGCATTTATTCTAAATCTAACATCAAGAACAGATTATTTTCTGAAGAATATTTAAAGCATAAAGCTTTTTTTGAATGCTGATTCAGAAGTTGGCCATGTTAAGATTAGTTAGAGTGACTTAGTTCCTGTTAGGAAGGAGGAGAAATTTTATGTTAATTTATATAATATTATGAATTACTATGAAAAATGGAAAACAATTATCTTTCTGGGTTCCCTAATTAAAAATATGTGCACAAAAATATTTTGTTTATTTATGTATTCATACATGATGCTTTTTAAGTAACATTTCTCCAAGCAATGTTAGGAAGAACGGCATATAAAAATGCATATATTATAGGAAATAGAATATAAAATATTTTGGGGGAAATGCTTGAAAACGTGTAAAGTGATTTTAAAATATACAGAAATGTGCACAAAATGTATCCATAATTTTGCAAATGGATGTGAAACCAGGACGAAATTATAATGTGTTGACAAAGAGAGAGACAGAAACACAAAGAGAGAGAGAGATTATTGTTTTATCAATCCCTGTTCCCTAATAAACCAGAATAAGAAAATGTTTTCCTGCCTTCTACCAATATGATTCTTAATAATGCTGTGATAGTCCTTGTTTATAACAATGGGGAACTACAGCAATATTTCAGGGTTGTTCAAACTATCAGCTACAATCCTAAAACAATTTAATGGAGATAAGACTTACTGATTTATTTTATAGTAAACTTACTACGGTATTTCACTTTAACAACATTTTACCAAATAGAAATTCATAAGAAATGTAATGGTCTGATCAACAGTTCCAAGTTGTCATTGTTCTCTATGGTGGAAGGCTAATGTTTTCTGTGGTAGAACATTTGAAAGTTCTCAGGTTTTCTGTCTAGTTGTTTTTCTTAAGAGATTGGTATACAAAATGAGCCAAATGACTGGCTTTAACAGTATTGACATATTTAATATTAGAGTATGATTGGGTCTTTGAACTAAGGTCTTCCTTATAAAAAATAACTATGAATGCTCTGCCACTCCAAGAAAGGAGCACAAAAATATAAAAAGGGGGTTTAAACAAATTACCCCGAACCACTTATCAGAAAGTCCTTATTTAATATCCTTGGTGTGTTTGGGTAACAGGTTAACTCAAAGGAAAAAAACAACACATTTATTCAATTTTGGATACTTTAGCAAGGTTTGGGAAGCACTGCTTTAAACTCTACAGAATACATATATTTTCAACTGACAGTCAACATTAAGGGTACTACTATTTTTTTAACCATGGCCTGACCTTTTTTAGAGAGATTCTGAGTAAGCACAATATTTCAGTCAAATATCTTGTTTGCCTTGTATTGATTTTGGCTGAAGCTATAGTTCTTTTTGTGTGTGATAAGAAATGATGATTTCCTATTGCTATATTTAAAAATTAAAATTAAATCAGAGCTTCCTTTTCTACATTATATTATACTGCAGTTTGTCAGACTTTCTGCAATTGTAAACTACTAAATAACATTTCAAAAAAAAATGCAAGGTCCGCCTCATTAAACAAACAGCTCTGCCCTGCATTTTCCTTTATAAGAAAAGGTTTTTTTTTTGTAAATAAGATTATAGCTGCATTTCTGTATGCTACCACTCCATTTTAAAAGACCTTGTTCAAGTAAATTTGGTACACAAATTAAACCAAAATTAAGTTTTTACTATTTGAATTATTTGATTTGTCTCCTGCCATAAAAACAACTCTATATAGGTCAAGAATAATTATCAATAGAAATTTCTCAATACTAAGATGCTATGGGCAAGTGGATCTCCAGCCAAAGAAATTCCATTTTAAAGTATTTTTTATTCATGATTTTCTTTTGGGGTTGCTTGTGCAAGTTCACAGTTCTACATAGTACAATACATGTGGATTCCCACTGATAACGACATTTGAAACTTGTTCACCATAATTAGCTTTCCGTAACTTTTTTTCCCACCTGATGTACTATATAGAGTCAGGTCCAAAACACTAAGTGGCACAGAAGGTATGCATCTTGTTAAAGCTATAATAATCAGAATCAGGTTATGCCAATACATCAATGGAAGCTGCTTAAAAACTCTATATATGTCATGTTGAGTTCCATATTAGGAAATATATAAATGCGGATATAAAAATACTGCAATTCTATCTGCTGTCAAATACATGTGCATCAGATAACATCTTTTCTACACATACAAATTATAAATGTCCTTTTAATATCTGAAGATGTGCACAAAATTGTAATTAATCTCAGTTTTAATTAACTATTAAACTATATGAAATCCAGTCACTTCTCAAAGCCACAAACTAAAATATAGAATAAAGACAACATGTGGTGCCCTCCAGATATTTTAATCAATTCTCAGCAATGCTAATACACCATTTGTGGTTTTGGGGAGTTCAAATCCAGTTTATATAAATGGCACCATATTGGGACAACTAATCTATTACCAGTATATAGACTACTATTGAAACTCACAAACGGTTCTTGTTACATCCCCATTTAACTTAGCTGTACAATTAATATTTAGCCAACTTTTATTTCTGTATTGTTGAGGGTTTTCAGAAGGAAAAGTATGTACCATTTAAAGCTAATTTAGCCTTACAAAGGATGTTCAAAAGAAAATGAAAAACCTCTGCCAAATTTATTTATTTTTATTTATTTACTTATTTTATTTGTCAAAAGCTTACAATATAACAGAAACAAGAATAAAGGTAAGTTTAAATACAAGAAATAGGAACTAATAATTGGGTACAATAGGACAGGGACAGTAGTCACAATTGTGCATTTATGCACGCCTCTTAATTAATTAAATCTGCCATTCTATTTCAATAGAAGAAAAAAACCCTGCCTAACTTATTAAAAACCTGCCTAACTAATTAGAAAAAGCACAGGGAGGGGTTGCTTTTAAAAATGAAAACCCTAACCCTCCCATACTACTACCTCTTACAATACTAGACAACACAGTATCAACAGTAGAGACCTTCACATTTCTACGTTCTATTACACGACCTAAAATGGAGACCTAACATCAAAAATATCATCAAAAAAGTACAACAAAGAATGTTCTTTCTGTGCCAACACAGAAAGCTCAAACTGCCCAAGGAGCTGCTGATCCAGTTCTACAGAGTAATTATTGAGTCTGTCATCTACACCTCTATAACTGTCTGGTTTGGTTCTGCAACCCAACAGGACAGACACAGACTTCAGAGGATAATTAGGACTGCAGAAAAAACAATTATGACCAACCTCCCTTCCATCGAGGACCTGTATACTGCACGAGGCAAAAAGAGGGCTGTGAAAATATTTACAGACCCCTCACATCCCGGACATAAACTGTTTCAACTACTTCCCTCAAAACGACGCTATAGAACATTGCACAGAACAACTAGACACAAAAACAGTTTTTTCCCAAACACCATCTCTCTGCTAAACAAATAATTCCCTCAACACTGTCCAACTATTTACAAAGTCTGCACTATTACTATTAACCTTCTCATCACTCCTTATCGTGTGACTGTATGATTGTAACTTTGTTGCTTGTATCCTTACAATCTATATTGACTGTTTCCTAGTACGATTTGATTGCTTATTGTACCCTATGACTATTATTAAGTGTTCTACCTTATGATTCTTGACTCTTGACAAATGTCTTTTATGTAAACTGAGAGCATTTGTACCAAGACAAATTCCTTGTGTGTCCAATCACATTTGGTCAATAAAGAATTCTATTCTATTCTATTCTATTCTATTCTATTCTATTCTATTCTATTCTATTCTATTATTCTATTCTATTCTATTCTATTCTATTCTAAAATGCTATATATACCTACTGCACTCAATGGCTCTTAAGCATATGTAGGACTTCTTTGCATGTATATCCATAAATTATTTTTATGTAAGTCAATAATCATTGTATTAAACATATACTGTATACACATCTGATGTGAAACACACTGCCATTTTTAACAGTTTTTCTTGCATTGTACCTCACTGATTGATTGAAATAATGAATTAATTATTTGACTGCCCATCTCAGTTGCATGAATCTGGACAATATTTGTAACAATATTTATAAAAAAAAATAAAAACAACATAACAAAATTATGGGATCAATGCCATTTAGATCTATACAATTTTAGTTCCTCATTCATAATTGATTGTGGATTGATGTTTGTTCACATACCAGACTATTATTTATTAATCAATATCTTTATTTTATTTTGAGTTCAGTTTATTCTTTATTTTTATTAAATCCATTTTATAATGACTTTTGACTTTAAAAAGCTGCAGTCCTTTACACATTTATTTTAAATAATTTGCACAGGATACAATACACCTTCTGAGTGTGATTAAAATGGTTCTATTCTTGGTCTTCCTCATGTCTGTTCTATTGTGTATCTGTTTATTAGTATTTGTAATAATATTTTACGCTGCTTCTTTTATATATGCAATAATGAAGAAATATTTTAAACAGGGAGAACTCTTTTTGTTTACCTTCACTCTAATTATGGTGTACCCTCAGTCTTTTTGTTTTCATTTTAAAATTAAAGGTGTGTGTGTGGGGGGTGAGATTATTACTTAGCTGTGCAAGGCAACCGGAGAGACTTTGAGTACCATTACAAATCTAACCTTGCAGTCATGGTGGCAGAAATACTAACTCAGGAGCATCAAAACTGACTCCAACTTATTGCCTTACCACAAGTGAAAATGACCCATATGTTCCTGGATACATGTCCAGCTGCTGCTTTAGCCAGCCTTCAAAGTGGGAGCAATCATGCTTAGGTGTCTGCTAAAGGATCAAAATAATATGTGCTACTGAAAGACAATGATTATGCTGTGCCAGTTGCTCCTCCCTTGGAGCTGCTTATTCTGCAGCACAAGCACTGCCTGTACTCTACTGCTCTCACACTGTACGTGCAACGGCAATTTAACAGCCTTCCTGTATCTCCACTGCACACACGCAGTCACCATTTTGAACCGCTCTACATATGATAAGTAAGAACATGCTTACATGCATGACCCCAGCTGCAACTCTCAGGTCATCAAAAAAAAAAAAATCCTGCCCGGCATGTTTCCAGAGACAAAATCCACATTCAGATGAGAGCGAGAATTTCTCTCTTTTTAACTGCAGCCAAACCTCTTGTTGCTGTTCAGCATGCTGGCCTAGGACTAAATAAGTAGGCTATTAAAGCAGGATTCTTGGAGATAGATGCTATCTATACCACATTACACTGTGCATGGCTTTGTTATATAATGCTGCCGCTCAAAGCAATAAACCAGCAAGCTTGCAGAATGCGTAAGCATCTTGAGCTACAGAGGAAGGAAGAAAGAAAGAAATGTCAGTGGAGAAGGCACCTTCCATAGCAGAGTGTTCAGACTGAATTCCTCTTAGCTATTAACTAGAAATATAATTGTGGTCCATCTGGCTGGTTTTCCTAATCCTGAATGTGATAGGAATTGCCTACTATTTTAGCATTGATCTGGTCCAGTGCCGGGTCCATGATAATTTTACTACAGCCTTCTGGATTGGAATTCTCAGAATTCACATCCATTTTGGCCTACAGATATTGGCTAGGAATTTTGCGGCTTATAGATCAATGTATCCCAATCAATGTATCCCAAAAGTTCTGTTTTAATGAAAGACCAAGAATCCTTGAGAGGAGAATATGTACAGTCCCGAAGCTTCTTAGGAACAACATTTGGGTGATGTTACTTTAGTGGGTGGATCTTTCTTCAGAAGATTTGAGCAAAGCTACAGTGAGATCTTATTTGGGATGCGCAAACCCAAAAATATTCTGACTGAAGAGAGCTGCTCATTTCACAGCTGAAAAGAACTCACTCT